>NC_141878.1:560212681-560523877 GCF_056163025.1 Triticum urartu | reverse complement strand
CCTAAACTAGTGAACTCGGTCAGACCGAGTCACAGTTCGGTGGCACCGAGACTGCTAGGGTTTCACAAAGTCCTGAACTCGGTCACACCGATTTGCAATTCTCGGTCAGATCGAGAATCACATGTGCAATGGCCTGAGCCGAATCGGTGGTACCGAGTTCCACAACTCGGTGGGTCCGAGATGGTTTCGGCGGAAACCTAACCCTAAATTCTGAATTCACGACTAAACTACGGAGTGTTTTCGATGGATAGAATGATCTCAATCATGGCAAGATACATGGCGAACACAATGTGCTAGGAATCAGATCAGGATAGCACAGTGATCGAGTTCATACCCTAGTTCGGCAATGAACTCACTACGGCGGCAACGGCGGGGATGATTCCCGTTGACGGCGGCGAAGACCAGCGGCAGGAGGCAACTGGCGATGAGGAAGACGATCTGGAGACCTTGGAGGCAGAGAGGGATAAGCGCGGGCGAAAGAGTTTAGAGAAAATTTCCAAAATTTTGCCCGTGGGTATATATAGCCCGACCCTGTCGGTGTGACCGAGTGGAACAACTCGGTGCCGAGATGCATGACTGCAAGCAGTTACTGCAACTCGGTGTGACCGAAAATTTCAAATCGGTTGCACCGAGATTGAAAACATAGATCGACTTAGTGATCTCGGTATGACCAAAATAGGTGAATCGGTCAGACCGAAATGCACAAAGATGTTTTGGAAGTTTAAGTCTATGATGAATCGGGGACTCCGAGTGCTCCTCACACATAGTGGTTCGAATCTGATTTGATCAAATTTTGTGATGTAGCATGAATGTTGTTTGAGACGAGAAAAGCATAGATAGCTAGAGAAGGTTCTTAGGCATTCTTGTCCATCCACTTGGCCAAAAGAAAAGGAAACCAAACAATCAAAACAACAAGTGGATGTCCTCGAATGAGTAAATTATGCAACCAACATGCTCACACAATAAAATGACAAATGAAATATGTGGCAAAGCATGCAAAAACAATTCTAGCATCTATCAAGCAATTGTGATGACTAGGTCATCTATATATGAGTATATTGACTTAGGAGTCAAATGAGAACATTTGATCATAGGTCATACTCATCGTTTAAGCACAAGTGGGGTTACCACTTCTACATATAGCGTTGTTGTGTTCACACCATTAGAGTTGCTTTAACTCAATTGTTAGAGTAAAGCTCCCCTAGATGTGAGATCCCCCCTACGAGGGATGAACTAACCTTGGGTTTTGTTGATGATGACTTCATGTAGGTGTTGAAGATGTGGATGCTCTATGTTGATGTAGATCATTTGGAGCTATCCTTTGGAGTGAGTTGTACTTTCAATACCTACACGGGTTAGTCCCACAAGGAACAAACAAGGATATCCATAGACATAGAATGATGCACACACAAGATGATGTCTATGAAAACTTTACGTTACCTTGTCCCTTGTCTTACCAACAAGAGGTTTTGTGACTCCTTGAACTAGTGCAAGATGTGGAAGTTGATTTTACTCGTTCTTGCCAAAATGATAAGAGTGAAGTATGTTGGCGGAGTCACCCTCAAGAACTCTCTAGTTCTTCTTCTTCGGGATCCACACCATCTTGATGGGAATCCTCGGAGTTGTAGTTGTACTTGATGAAGTGGAACTTGATGTAGTCTTGGGAACCCACTTGACCAAGGCCTTAGGAGATTCTTCAAATGCATCAATTTCCTCTTGAAGCTTGTCCTTGCCTTTTTGCTTGTGGTCTTGTGGTGGAAGATCATCTTGAGCTTGTGTCCCTTTGGAAGAAGTAGGATCACACTTCTCTTGTTGAGGAACAAACTTCGTCTTGGGGTATTGATCTTCTTCCCACTCAACTCCATTGGCATTGAACTTTTGTTCAAAACCAACACCTTGATTCTTCCGGTGCCTTCCTTGCTTGCGTACAATTTCCTCGAATTGCTTACTCCCGGCAAGGCTCTTGTAAACACCTTTATCTATAATTCCCTTCAATAAGCTATTTTCTTGCTCAAGTGTAACTTGGCTAAGAGAATCATTAGTGGAATCAAGAGAACTACTAGAAGCAACAACATTGGATTTAGCATGATTATTGTTACTACTAGAGGAAGAATCTTTCTTGTTCTTGTTACTAGACTTGACTTGAGGCATGTAAGTGGATAAGAGTAAACGCTTGGCAATGTAAGAAGAACTTTTCTTGCAAATATCATCATTGATTGCCTTTAAGAACTCATGCCCTTGCTCAAGATTGAGCTTTTCAAAACGTAATTTCTCATGAGTCCTTAAAAGTTCTCGATGATCTCCTAAGATAGTTTCATGAGCTAACTTAAGAGTGTTTAGTTCTTTAGTTAGAGACTCAATCTTCTCCCTATCATTGTCATTCGTTTCATCTTGATTAGCATGATCAATTGACGTTTCATCATAGTATTCATCACTATAGTTGTCAACAAGTAAATCATCATCACCTAACAAGTCATCTTCATCACTATTGAAATCAACATACTCGGGGTGTGATACCTTTGGACCTTTCGCCATGAAGCATCTTCCAATTCCTTCATTTGGTGAATCAAATATGTCGTAGGAGTTTGTTGACACAAGTGCTAGACCGGCAACACGTTCATCTTGAGTATATTCAGAGTCGGAGTGATAGCTTCTCTCGGAGTGATTATCGGAGTCGGAGACGGATACCCATTCACCAACATGAGCTTGTTGTCTTCGTTTTGTGTAGCTCCTTGATGACTTGTCGTTCCTTTCCGAATCCTTGCTTCTCCGAGAGGGTCTTCGTTCATACCGATCATCCCTACTCCTTCTCTCCCTTGATGGTGATTCTTCTCTTCTACTTCTTTCTTTTGGGAGAATCTTCTCTTCTCTTGTGGGGAGCAGTACACTCATTGGAGTAGTGTCCGGGTCTTCCACAATTGTAGCAGTTTCGCTCTCGACTAGAAGATCTTTTGTCATTGTAGGACCTTGACTTGGAGCTTCTCTATTTGCTCCTACTCTTGTAGAATTTGTTGAAGTTCTTCACCATTAAGCTCAATTCTTCATTGAAGGTTTGTTTCTCACTTGATGATGTGGGGGCTTCGCATGAGGCTTTGTAAGCACCACTTGATTTGTTGTGAAGTTCCTCCTTATCCTTGAGTGACATCTCATGAGCAAAAATTCTTCCAATGACTTCTGTTGGCTTGAGATCTTTGTAATTGGGAATCATTTGAATCAATGTGCACACGGTCATCTCTTAGGATCTTCTTGATGATGAATTTGTCGGTCATGTCTTCACTTCCTAAGCCGGCAATCTCATTTGTGATAAGTGCAAGCCTAGAGTACATTTCAGCGACACCTTCACCATCCTTCATTTTGAACTTGTCAAGTTGACTTTGAAGCACATCCAACTTGGATTCCTTGACGGAGTCGGTACCTTCGTGCATATTAATCAAAGTATCCCAAATTTCCTTTGCATTCTCAAGATGGCTGATTTTGTTGAATTCTTCAGGGCACAATCCGTTGAAGAGGATATCACAAGCTTCAGCATTGTATTGCAACATTTTCAACTCTTCCGCGGTGGCTTCACGATTCGGTTCTTTCCCATCAAAGAATTCACCTTGCAAGCCAATACACACAATAGCCCAAACGGCGGGGTTATGTCCAAGAATATGCATTTTCATCTTATGCTTCCAACTAGCAAAATTAGGACCATCAAAGTAAGGACCTCTACGGTGGTAATTTCCCTCGCTAGATGCCATACTCTCCTAGGTTGTGAAACAAAGGCTATGACCACCAAAAGCTATGGAAATCAAAGCAAATGGAGACCAAGGCTCTGAGACCACTTGTAGGATCGAAAGTATGTCTAGAGGGGGGGTGATTAGACTACTTGATCAAATAAAAATCTAGCCTTTTCCCAATTTTAGTTCTTGGCAGATTTTAGCTATCTTAGCACAAGTCAAGCAATCTTAACACAATTCAAGCAAGCACGCAAAGAGTCTATGAGCAGCGGAAAGTAAAGCATGCAACTTGCAAGAATGTAAAGGGAAGGGTTTGGAGAATTCAAATGCAATTGTAGACACAGATGTTTTTGTCATGGTTCCAATAGGTGGTGCTATCGTACATCCACGTTGATGGAGACTTCAACCCACGAAGGGTAATGGTTGCGCGAGTTCACGGAGGGTTCCACCCACGAAGGGTCCACGAAGAAGCAACCTTGTCTATCCCATCATGGCCATCGCCCACAAGGGACTTGCCTCACTAGAGGTAGATCTTCATGAAGTAGGCGATCTCCTTGCCCTTACAAACTCCTTGGTTCAACTCCACAATCTTGTCGGAGGCTCCCAAGTGACACCTAGCCAATCTAGGAGACACCACTCTCCAAGAAGTAATAAATGGTGTGTTGATGATGAACTCCTTGCTCTTGTGCTTCATATGATAGTCTCCCCAACACTCAACTCTCTCTCACAGGATTTGGATTTAGTGGAAATAAGATTTGAGTGGAAAGCAACTTGGGGAAGGCTAGAGATCAAGATTCATATGGTGGGAATGGAATATCTTGGCCTCAACACATGAGTAGGTAGTTCTCTCTTAGAAAATGTGTATTGGAAGTGTAGGTATGTTCTGATGGCTCTCTCCATGAATGAAGAGTGGGTGGAGGGGTATATATAGCCTCCACACAAAAACTAACCGTTACACACAATTTACCAATCTCGGTGACACCGAATTAAGAAACTTGGTCGGACCGATTTAGCAAACCTAGTGACCGTTAGGATTTTCGGTGGGACTGAGATGCAAGTCGGTAGGACCGATATGGTTAGGGTTAGGGCATAACATAATCTCGGTGTGACCGATTACACAAACTCGGTGGAACTGATTTTGGTAATAAGCTAACCAGAGAGTTGGTCAAGTAAACTCGGTGGGACCGATCGCTCATCTCGGTAGGACCGAAACGTTACAAAGGGAAACAGAGAGTTTACATTGCAATCTCGGTGGGACCGGTCGCTCATCTCGGTAGGACCGAAACGTTACGAAGGGAAACAGAGAGATTACAACCCCATCTCGGTGTGACCGAAATCCCTATCGGTGAGACCGATTTGCCTAGGGTTTGTGGCAGTGGCTATGATATCTGAACTTGGTGGCGCCGGATAGAAATAATCGGTGGGGCTGAGTTTGACTTTTGGTTTAGGTCATATGTGGATGTGGAAGGTAGTTGAGGATTTTGGAGCATATCACTAAGCACTATGAAGCAAGCAAGCCATTAAGCAACACCTCATCCCTCCTTGATAGTATTGGCTTTTCCTATAGACTCAATGTGATTTTGGATCACTAAAATATAAAATGTAGAGTCTTGAGCTTTGAGCTTGAGCCAATCTTTTTGTCCTTAGTATTTTGAGGGGTCCACTTTCCTCATCCATGCCATGCCATTCATTGAGCTTTTCCTGAAATATTAATCTTGGAATAATGTTATCTCAATGAGCTATATGTTGTTAGGAATTACCAAAACCACCCAGGGATAGTTGCACTTTCACCTTGGCCGAACTATGTCCGGCTTGAGTGGGAAGCAGATGACGAAGAAATTCGTTCCCCACCCACCACCCACCTAATAGCCACTATTGACAACTTAACCGAGATGCTCCACTTCGGCTCCGAATATATTGACGGTATGGACGCCGATGCAGGAGATGAAGAGGAACCATCGCCCATAGGGCGCTGGACTGCCACTTCATCACATGATATATACATGGTGGATACACCCAAAGAAAACAATGACGAGGAACGGAAGGATGCAGCGAAGGATAGTTCCCTTGAGAAGCAATCAAAGCGATGGCGTAGGCGCCGCTCCAAATCCTACCTCGGCAAAAACAGCGATACCAGCGCAAGAAAGAATAATACCCCGGTCGAGTCCAGAGGAAACGACGACCACACCGACCCAGCAATAGAGCCGGATGAGCCAGCGGACGGCGAACATAGTATGGAGCCGTTGTCCGATCATAGCGACGCCGAGCGTTAGGCTAATCAACCTGTCTCCAAAGAGGAGAACAGTCCGGACGACGATGCACACATCACCTCAGAAAGGCACTTGGAACAAGAGAATCTCTACAAAAGGCTTATAGCCACCGCGAGGAGCCTAAAGAAGTAGAAGCAAAGGCTTAAGGCCACGCAGAATACGCTCAACAGTAGATGGAACAAAGTGCTCGACACTAAAGAAAAGTATGGTGGCAGTCGCCACACAAAGAGCTATCAAAAGCCCAAGCTGTTGCCTGAGTTCGATGATGAGGCCGTAGAGCCTACACAGCCGAAAAATAAAATGGCCGATCAGCCGGATCGACCACCTCGTGGCTGCGATAGGGAGGCTAACGATGTCGCACATAAGTCAGCACACGATTTACGTGAGGACTTGCGCCAACAATCCGGTATGACCAGGTCCATCTATGGATCTAGGAAGCGCGCTCCGACACAAAATCAAAACGGAACACTACAACCGTCCGAACACGACGATACATCCACATACAGGGGTGCCGCACACCCCCTATGCTTCACCGATGAGGTACTGGATCATGAATTTCCAGAGGGATTCAAGCCCATGAACATAGAGGCGTACGACGGAACGACAGACCCTGGGGTCTGGATTGAGGACTTCATCCTCCATATCCATATGGCTCGCGGAGACGATCTCCACGCCATCAAATACTTGCCCCTCAAGTTGAAAGGACCAGCTCGGCACTGGCTGAAGAGCCTCCCCAAAAATTCAATTGGAAGTTGGGAGGAGCTTGAGAATGCTTTTAGGGCTAGTTTTCAAGGGACTTATGTCCGACCTCCGGATGTAGATGATTTAAGTCATATAATTCAACAGCCCAGAGAGCCAGCCCGAAAGCTTTGGAACAAATTTCTCACTTAGAAGAATCCGATCGTCGACTGCTCAGACGCCGAAACCTTAGCAGCTTTCAAACACAGCGTCCGAGACGAATGGCTCGCCAGACACCTCGGCCAAGAAAAACCAAGGACAATGGCAGCCCTAACAAGCCTTATGACCTGCTTTTGCGCGGGCGAAGATAGCTGGCTGGCCCGTAGTAGCACTAGCGACCCAAGCACATCAGAAGTCAGGGATGGCAATGGAAAACCACAACGCAGTAAAAGCAAGCGTCGAAATAACGAAGACAACCCAGACAACACGGCGGTAAACGCCGGATTTAGGGGCTCTCGACCCGGTCAACGGAAAAAGACTTTCAAAGGCAACAAAGATGGACCGTCCAGCCTAAACAAGATTCTTGACAAATTATGTCAGATTCATGGCACCTCCGATAAGCCTGCAAATCATATCCACAGAGAATGCTGGGTCTTCAAGCAGGCCGGCACGCTAAACGCCGAACACAAGGGGAGGGAGACACCAAGTGAAGACGAGGATGAGCCTCGACAGCAAAACACTGGGGGACAGAAAAAGTTCCCACCAAAGGTCAAAATAGTGAACATGATTCACGTAATAAAAAGAAGGAGCAAACATGCACTCCGAGACATAACCAATTTTTCGCCCGACAACTTTCACCTAAGTTCTTCTCTTTTACAGATGATAATCGTGCTACACCCTTCCAGGATACGGCACAATGGAGACACAGGCGCAGACGTGCAGCAGGGCCCCACTCAAAGGTTTCTTTTTAGATTAATACCCTATGTAAACCTTTTTTACTGTCTCTTGTTGCTTCACATCCTCCGGATACTCAGTATAACCGAGAGGGATGCTGACGTTATTGGCATTTCGCCACGTCAGAATAAAGCACATACCTGGACACTCGGGGTTCATTATCAAGGGCGTTACTCAGCCCGGTATATGTTGTAAAGACCGAATACCTTAGGGAGTGTTTGGCGTCGCGAGTTTAGCCTTATATGCATCAGCTCCTAATCATGTCTTTGGTCAAATGTTGGGTTTGCCTGGCTCCCGTGTTTTGCTACTTATGTTCCGCTCTATCGGCTAAGGTGGCACCGGGAGAACTACTGCGATTGTGCCCTGGTTCATCTGGATGAGCACCTTAGTAGAGAAAGCCGAAAACTCACTGTCATGATAAAGCGCAAGACTGGTCAACCACACGATGACCTAGCGGAATCTTCGCGATTCCTCTGCATTAACAAAGGGCCGTTTCCCGGTCATATATGTATGTGCCCCGTATTCTGATGAGCACGGAAGTACCAGGGGCTATATAGTAGCCCCACTATCAAACTCCTATGGCTAAGTGAAAGTGTTAAAGCAATATAGTCTGATTGCCTCGTTCGCCATGCTACCACCTCCTTAATGGACCAAGACGTTGGATCAAGTGTGAACACGCGCTTTTGCGAACACCCTCGCATTATATGCGTGGGGGCTGAAGCCAACGACTGCAAACTTTCAAGTTATATACATATATACATAAACGGCCGCATAGGAGGCATCATAATACTTTCAGGCAAAAGTATAAACACAACCTTTATAATTTAAATAGCATTGTCTTTACAATCGGGGTACATGTCACTCAAACATGACACTCTTCAAGCACTGAGCCTCTATTAAACGGGCACCTTCTAGGACTTCTTCAAAATAGTGCTCAGATGAAACCTGGCCTATGGCCGGATTCTGGGTTGCAATAGCGGTGGCCTCCATCTTTGCCCAGAATGTCTTGACATGGGCAAGAGCCATCCGTGCGCCTTCTATGCATGCCGACCTCTTCACAACGTCGATATGCGGCACAACACCAAGGAATCGTTGCACAAGACCAAAATAACTATTCGGCCTCGGTCCTTCCGGCCAGAGATGATCCACGACAGACCGCATGGCAAGTCCGGACAACCTATGGAGCTCGGCCCACTCGGCGATTTGCTCATTTAACAGCAGCGGGCGCGCTGGAGCATTAAACTGTGACCAGAACAACTTTTCCACTTCGTGATCTTTTTGATCTTTGAAAAACTTGGTCGCATCAGCAACACTCGCTGCCAAATCCAAGTACGCGTCTGCATAACTCCATAATTGATCCAGATGGGCATACTTAGGATCTCCGAACTTCGTCCGCAACAAAAAGGGCTTCCCAGCCGTGATATCTCCGGCTTGACGTAGCTCCTCTTCGCCGCTCTGATTTCAGAGCGGGTTTCCTTGGCTGCTACCATGGCTTTCTCTAGACCTGCCGTCTTTGTTTGGCTTTCCCTTTCAAGAAGCTCATAACGGTCAGCGGCACCCTTCAACTCAACAGCCATCTTGGCTATTTTCTCTTTGCCCTCGTGATGAGCAGCCTGTTCGGCTCTTAACTCTTCGTTCGCCTTTAGGGCTGCCGCGTCACTTCTCCTGGCCTGTTCCTTGGCCTGGGCAAGTTCCGCCCAAAGGGTCTCCACGGCGGAAGCTCCATCTGCAGTCACAACATATTATAGATACTAGCATAATGCTCCTCTTAAAAACTTGTTGACTATAGGAGAAAATACATACCCTGTGCTTCGTCAAGCCGCTTATTTACAAGCACGATGTCGGCATCTGCCGCATCAAGCTGCCGCCTTAGTTCGGCAAACTCACTAGTCCCGCCAGCAACCGGACCCTTAGCCGCCTGCATATGAATGCAGCATGGTCATTACCTGGGACTATGATCCTCTGTTTGCCGTCTTCGGACAGCAACCAGAGTCTCAGGGGCTACTATCTACATAGGGCACACCTAGCGTGTGCGGTACCGTCAAAAATACATTACTTTGCGTACCTCAAAGCCTTTTAACAGGCTCATAAAAGCTTCATGCAACCCACTTTCGGCGAATGAAATCCTCTCAATCACTTTACCCATTAAAGTATGATGTGCCTCTGAGATAGCCGCTTGCTCCAGAAGATTCGTCAGTGCTCCCGATCGTGCATCGGATAGTTCCGGATTCTTTCTGTTGCTCTCCTTAGGAGCCGAACACTCCGGACTTTGGGTGGCCAAAGGGTTACCTTCTGGCCTTGGGGGATCAGGAGAAATCCTCCATGGGGAGGCGTTTCGCTCTCCATCATCTCCGGAAGAAGATCCCCCGAAGATGAACTTTGTCGAGAAGGGCTACGATCCGAACTACAAGACATATGTCTCGGTTATTGTCCTTGGAAATAAAGTAAGATATATTTACTATAAAGTACTTTTGTTTACTTACAGCTCGGTGGAGGGCTGGTCCCCTTGCGGGAACTGTGCGGTAAGGATGCCCTCCGGGGTAGGGCCCCCTGATAAAGGTTTCTTCCCTCGTTTGGAAATCATTGTTTCCAAGTCTTCAGAGGCGGTCCTATTCCTTCCTTGGGGAGAGGGAATTTTAGATTCTTCTTCCCGGTCATCCTCCTTCACGGAGGCACTAATTCCCCCGGTTTGGATGAATAATGCGTGAGGCCCTCTTTTGGCTTCTTTATTCCTCCCTTTATCTTCCCCTGATGGCGCTTGATAAGGCGCAAGCTCAAGCATCCTGGCTAGTACAGGTTCCGGAGAGCCTTCGGGAAGGGGGGCCGAACACCTGATCAGCTTCGCCTTTTTTATCCAGTCCCGGTCAAAGAGAGTCTTTTTAGAATGATGTTGTGATAAATAAAAACACATCGTGTTCGGCTGCGGAATTACTTACGTGGGTATCTGGACGATTGCAGCCCAGACCCGCATCCTCGGTGGTGTCTGGACGCTTTTATTCGTGATCCGAAGAACAATCCATACATCTCTTCCAGCGTCACACCGAAGAATTGCTGAATTGCCCACGGTCCTTCCGGGTTGAACTCCCACATACGGAGAGGTCGACATTTGCATGGCAGGACTCGACGAACTAGCATGACTTGCATTACTTTGACAAGGTTGATATCTCTTTGGAGGAGATCTCGGATGCGACTCTGCAATGTCGGCACATCATTTACTGGCCCCCAGTCCAGCCCCTTGTTGACCCATGACGCCAGTTGTGGCGGGGGGCCCAAGAAAAAGGCAGGGTCGGCTACCCACTTAGTACCTCGGGGAGCTGTGATGTAAAACCACTCTCGTTGCCATAAGCTGGACACCTCCGGGAAGGAACCCTTTGGCCATGGAGCGTCGACACCTTTGCTTATTATGGTACCTCCGCATTCTGCGTGTCGCCCATTAATCATCTTCGGCTTCACATTAAAGGTCTTGAGCCATAAACTGAAGTGCGGGGTGATGTGGAGGAAGGCCTCACACACGACGATAAACAACGAGATGTGAAGAATGGAATCCGGAGCTAGATCATGGAAATCGGGCCCGTAATAGAACATAAGCCCTCTGACAAAGGGATCAAGACTAAAGCATAGCCCTCGGAGGAAGTGGGAAACAAATACGACACTCTCGTTGGGTTCGGGAGTGGGGATGACCCGCCCTTGAGTAGGCAGCCTATGCGAAATTTCGCCGGTCAGGTACCTGGCTTCTCTTAGCTTCTTGATGTCCTCCTCTGTGACGGAGGAGGGCATCCACCGACCTTGAAGGTTGGATCCGGACATGATTGAAGGTCCGAAGCACCTAGCCTGAGCCTTGGGTGTTGGAACTCGAGGTGGGGGAAGGATTTGATTGAGCGCGAGAAGAAAAGGACAGGCCATGGTCCCTTTTATAAGGAGGGTGATTATCAAGCGTCCTCCGCGTGGCCGTTTGGAACTTGCCTAAAATCGAGGAGTCATACCAACAGGCACGATTGGGTTACCCATACCCGTATTGATGAGAATCCCGTGATAAGGGGACACAATCTCTGCTTCGACAAGACATGCCAAGAAAACCGCCTCGCAATATGTGCAGTAGCTGGTTGAGAAAAATGGTTCAAATAATGTCCGGGCCGTGGTGTGATGTCATACTACAGAATGTGTCAGCAGATTAGATTTGTGGAAATATTATTCTCTCTACGGTGGTATGTGGAATTTTTTTTTGCAGAGCCGGACACTATCCTTGAGTTTAAAAATCTTCTATGGAGTATTCGGAGGAGGAACCCGCCTTGCAATGTCGAAGACAATCTGCGCGCCGGACTCATCGTCATTGAAGCCTGGTTCAGGGGCTACTGAGGGAGTCCTGGATTAGGGGGTCCTCGAACAGCCGGACTGTTGGACTATGAAGATACAAGATTGAAGACTTCGTCCCATGTCCGGATGGGACTCTCCTTGGCGTGGAAGGCAAGCTTGGCAATACGGATATGTAGATCTCCTCCCTTGTAACCGACTCTGTGTAACCCTAGCCCCCTCCGTGTCTATATAAACCAGAGGGTTTAGTCCGTAGGACAAGAACAATCATACCATAGGCTAGCTTCTAGGGTTTAGCCTCTACGATCTCGTGGTAGATCAACTCTTGTAATACTCATATCATCAAGATCAATCAAGCAGGAAGTAGGGTATTACCTCCATCGAGAGGGCCCGAACCTGGGTAAACATCGTGTCCCCCGCCTCCTGTTACCATTCGCCTTAGACGCACAGTTCGGGACCCCTACCCAAGATCCGCCGGTTTTGACACTAACAGTGGGCCGGCCCACCGTGGGCACCCTGTAGAGATACACACCCGAGCGGCGAACATGCATTTTCGAAACTACTTTAGGAACATTTAGCTGACCAATTAAACGAATCTGTTTTAATAATATCATATTCGTATTTGAACAAGTAAGCTTGTTTAGCTTGATGGGTCGAGCGATGCTATTATGACACGAAGCACGTATTCTGATCGTATAGTGATCGTAAAAGGGGGAAACCGGAGAAATGATATTTAGCGGCCATTGTTTGCTTCGAACTAAGAACTAAATTCTAAGAGCTAAAAAGAAAGTAGAGTAACCAAGTTTAGATCTATTTTCTGGTTGAGATCAAAAAGTTGAGGAGATATGAAGTACCACCTCTCTTGCAGCGCCGTGTAGGCATCGGGGGTGCGATGGCTATCGTTGGCATTGAAGCAGATCTGCGACGGTAGACGGGTGCATTGGGGGATAAGTCCCGTTGCGTTGGAAGAGAAGGTCGTGTGAGCGGCCCCGGCAAAGAGGACGACGGCGCCGATGAAGCGAGAGGACGTGATGCAAGGCTCTTGGTCCGTCGCCGTGGATGAGAAACATCCATCTCTAGCAGTGGACGACACGGTCTTGGTAGGCGGTTCGGCATGGCGAAGGACGGTGGTGCTGGATGTGGTGGAGGACGGCGTCAATGGATGGGGTGGCAGACAGAGGCTGGTGTGGGGATGGTGTTCTAGCGCGGATGGTGTATGAATGGGAAAATGGAGGGAGAGGTACGTGGAACCATGTTTTTGGGACGCGCATGTCTGAAATATATGAAAGTTACGAACTTAGCCCCCGTTTAAAATTTGGACGTCTCGTTAGTTGGGGATACAATGGTAATCTCGCATCTCGCCAATACTTGCCCAGAGCGATCTCGGGCAAGGAGAGGGTGGTTGGCACCCACGGTGTACGAAAGGGGCTGACATGTAGGGCGGTTGTGTCACGTCTGAGTGAAGTTACAAACCTACCCCTATTGAAAAAATTTTCCTACATTGATTTCGGCCGAGTCGAGTTTGTTTTGCCGCCCTCCCTGTATGAATGGGGAAATGGAGGGAGAAACAGAGGTCTTTCGAACGAGCTTGAATCAGATGTGTTTTGCCGCCCATGTTTGGCGCCCACCATGTCGGAATGGGCTCAGAGGCGGTCGTGTCACGTCTTATTGAAGTTACTATCCTACCCCTATTTAGAGTAGTGGAAATCGGGCCGATGGATTGTAATGGGTAGATAGTAATTTCCATCTCCCAAACACTTGGCTTCGAGCAGCCGACGTGGGAGTGGACATATTGTCGCTTGTTTCGAATTTTGGGACAATAAGCATCCATGTTTACCCTAGCAACTAAATTCGAATCCATTTTGTATCCCTATACGAATCTTTATAAATCATTCTATGTGTTTTTATATATCTTCAAAAGGACGACAAAGATGTATTCCACTGTCATATATGAATATGGTTTACAAATGCCGATACTCAAGTTCAGAAGCTAGAATCCAGTTTAAGGTGAATTCGAATATTTGGAACACTTCATGTACAACTCAAATGTCACACGCAGCATAATGTGTACTCCCATTTAGATATGTACACAAGCGATGTATCAAGATTCAAATACTGAGTGAATCAACCAAGAATGTACAGAACTAACAGACATATAAACACTTATAGAGTATATGGATCAATAATATCAACTAACATACATAAGCCAGGCCGCTGTACTTTCCTTTGCTACAACAACATCTTTCTTAGCCAAGCTACTAAAACATCTTGGCCCTTTCCGATGCGTACCACTTATGGTCCATCTATACTACTATTATTGCTGAATGCACATTCAGCCCGATTGGCATATTTGTAGGTTTGGCACAACAATCAAAATGAAATGTCTCCGAGTCTTATCAATTAATACAGACTTGTGCTCAAATAAAATTACAAACCAAAAAACAAAAAACAATTATTACATGATCTCTAAAACAAATGGTTTGATTGATTACATGAACAAACAACACAAAGGTTATTCAATGATGGAAAGAACATTTCACCTATGATTTACCAAGTGGGAATTTAATTTCCTTTTTTCCTTCAGGACCTTAACAATGTGGTCGGTCTCAGCTTTCTTTGTTTTGAAATCCACCAAATATTTAATGGTTGTCTTGAGTACTGCTACTGATTGTGCTGTTTGCTTCCTCAACATGTCAACTTCATCTCTAAGTGCAGAAGCAGAATCTCTTTCTACCACTAGTTTAGCCTCTAGAGCATCAGCGGTTGGCAATTCATAATGCAAGATTGGGCCGGTGCCACTGCTGTGGGATGATACAACGTCCATGGGGACCTCTCTCTTTGATCTTGGGCTAACCTGTTTTGCCATTAAATTCTGATTGGATTCAGAAAAGTTGAAGTTAGCAAAACATCTCAAGTGGGAGTTATAACAGCAAACCAGTTAAACAAACAAGGAATTAAAGAGTTTCAATTCGATGCTCAAAAGTAGTTATTAACATCATTTGATGCAAACATTTTACATGCTCCTGGTGATAAGCATATAGTGTCTAATGAGGCATCTAATGCAAGCATTTTGCAAGCTCCCATTGAAGGATTTAGTGTCTAATGATGATCTGCTAAGTTGAGAGAGACATAGAGATTTGCAGGCATTGATGACAAGCAAATTATAGTGCATTTTCATGGCTTGAGGAAACGTCGAGGCCATCTACCAGAAAGTCCCCGTATCATGACAACGTAGCATAAATACTTTTCTAATATGTTGTTTGAAACTATTGGCATACTTGTGCAGGATAGATATATTGATATGCAGTTTGCGCACTGGTTATAGGTGCAACTACACTTCGATATTTTCAGCCAGAGAATGAATAACTCAAGCAGGTACATACCATGTTTGTAGTCCTTCTACACCATGTTGCATTTTGTGTTTTTTGGTGCTTGCATCTTTTAGTGTTTATAATCTGAACTACTTTGGATCATTAGTTGGTTTTCAAAGTGCATGTAGCTTCACATTTCTCAAGTTATGTTGATTTCTGGAGTGCAAGTGCCTTCATATTTTTTAAGTTAAATGTTCGCCCCTGGTAACTTGAATTCGTGGATCCACCACTGCACACAAATCATACACGAATGCCAGTATGAATTAAATGAAATGCAGGGACTTACGCTAGCTCGTTGTATAGGCTCACTACAACTCTGCTTGCGCTTGGGATGTTCCATGTACAAGTCCATGTTACCACTTGCTTGGATGTGCAGGCCTTGTGCTCCTTGCACCCCCCTCTACATTTTTGACATGGTGAAGGGCTGGTCAAATAAGAGGAATCGACCTTGCTGTTGTACCGGAGGACATATACTTACAAGGTTATACAGGTGTGCAGGATGTGTACCAGATCCCGTAGCGCCGTCATGCTTCGCTAAAAAATGGATTTTCTTGTTTCAGATGATATCTCTAGAAGAAATAAGAGTTAAAGTCAGAGTTGGATAGGCGTGTAAGCTAAGAGAGCAGTGAAAGGATATCCAAACATCGTCGGAACAGTGCACAAGGGAGTGATGTGTTGATACCTAGTTCGGGCCGGTGTTTGGGCATGCTCGCCTAGCTAGAGTGCGAGTCACTTCAGAGCCATTGAGGGTGATGCGCTGGCGTTGGCTGGGCACGCACGGATGCAAATCTTGAGTGGCAGCGGAGCGCTACGATGCGGTGGACGAGACCGTTGGTGAAGCCCTAGCGGCCTCTGGGGCGGAGGCGCGACGATGTGCTCGGTGAAGTAGCCCCAGTGAGCTGGGGGACGGCGTCGGTTAAGCGCACCTGATGCAGTGCAAGTCGGTGTTTGTGAGGCACGTCGGTTGCGGCGACCGACGTTGTCGGTGGACCACCCGGTGCGGTGGACGAGGGCGTAGATGAGGTAGCTCCGGTGCGGTGGTGAAGCGCGACCGTCGTCTTCGTCGTTGTCGTCCAGCACAGAGGTGGGGAAAGAGACGAGACAAGGGGCGATTCGAACTTTGCTTGGGTTGGCGGCGAATTAGGGATTTGAGCAATATGGGCGTGGAAGAGGACAGTGGAGAAGGGAGATTTTGCAGGGCTAGAATTGGGGCCGCCAGATATTTCAATCCGATACGTGGAAGCGCGAACTTATTTTGTCGTCGTCCTTTTTGGGGTGGGGAGGGGGGTGGGTGGCTGGGTGCTACGCGTCCGTCCAACACACGTGACCACCATGACACAACCCTAGTGCGCCTACATTTGGGAATGCAAACGGATCTTCTTTCATTTGCAAACGAATCTGTATGTATCACCATGCCCGTGTTTTCCTTGCAATAATTAGTCATTCGAAACGAGATACTATAAATTAATTAATGAGGAGTTATTTGAAATAAAATCGAAGCGGTATCCACGCTAACATGGATTAGAGTGTGTGTCACATAATTAGTTATTAGAATTAGAGTGTGTGTCGCATAGCGATCTCCAATTCTAACATGGATTTCGCATTTCACTGTATGCACGCTACTTTTTAATAAAAATTCATATGTATATGATGAACACCATGGTAGTGAGAAAACTTTTGGATGGATTCAAACATATGACCTACAAAATAGCACAACAAATCGAGTCGATGTCAACTTTTCGAAACCTAGTATGGCACGAATTCGAAATAATTACCCATATGCATGGTCCTCAGTACAAATCTTACAATGTACACCGAATTGAAACATTGATATTAAGTCTCGTACTATCTACATTCAAATGTTGTTTTTGGCCCCCCCCCACCCCGCACACACACTACATACTTCCTGTATCAGTCAATCTTCCTCTCCTAAACACCTTAGGAATCCATCGCTTTCCAACACACATCCCTTCTTTCTCTCCATGTTTCGATCTCTAACTCTCTCAACTACACAACCCCCTTTTTCCACTCTGTTACGAAATATATTTACCTCACACACCCGCCATTGCACCTCATGCCGAGCTCTCTCTCTCTCCCTCTCCCTCTCCCTCTCACCCTCTCGTGCTAAATACATGCATTGCCTATCTAGCCCCCCAACCTCATGTGCGCACGCACGCACGTTGTCTATCTAGGTCACTCCCTCGAGACTGTCTCACTCTTTCTTCCGCACGGCGGGCCACACTCTCTCAATCTCTCTCTCTTTATCCGAGTCTCGTTTAACCTCGTTTTCTTTCACACACAAATGATATATCTCCCTGTTTGGGCCACGATCGGCACACTCTACACTCTCACACAGATTGTCTATCTAGGTCAGTCCATCGAAGCCGCCCCCACTCTTTGGACCTCATGGCAGGCCACGCTCGCTCTCTCTCCCTCCCTCTCTCTCTCTTTGTATGTCTCGATTGACCTCGCTCTTTCTCGGACAAAAATGATATATCACCATGTTTGAGCCCAATTTGACTTATTCACATTGTATACTCTCTCACGCACATTGTCTATCTAGGTCACTCTCTCCAACCCATCTCACTCTTTTGATCGCACGATGACCCTATGTGATCGATCGACCTTGCTTCCTCCCATGCACAAAATATATCTACACGTCTGTGACTGGATCATCTCTCAAGCTCTATATTACAGCCCTCACCCTTGCCAAAAGCTCAATCGGGCAATATCTCTCCATAGCATAAATATTTGTTCCATGAATGTCGGACCACACTCACTTTGTCTCTCTATCTATATGTCTCTCGATTGACCTCGCTTTCTCATGTTGTATCTTCCACACATTGAAGCTACCTCTCCATCCCTCGCAATGCCGGAGCTATTTACTTTGCGAGGGGTACTCCAACTTTGGATTAATTTGTGTAGGCATTTATTCCGGTCGGTTTAGATTATATTTTCGTAGAATTCGGCCCACAACTACTCGAAACACCGTTGCAACCCCCGCAACTCCCCTAGTTGAGTTCCCTCTGGCTCGGTCATCACTCTCTCGCACGTCCTTTCTCGGCTTCAACGTCGCACCATGGTATTATTGCAAAAAACTCCATTGTTCTTTTTAATTATTAGAAATAAGCTACAAAACTACACACCGATAGTCCACTTGGGATGGAACAAATTTGGACCCACAAATTGAAGTGCTACAAACTACACACCGAGGGGCCCACATGTCATGAAACAAATTTGGACCCATATACAAATTAAAAAAATAAAGGACGAGGATCGAACATGCGACTAGGTCCTTCAAGCCACACATCAATAGGCAACATACGTAGAACAGCAATGTTTGTTGTACCTCCCTTTGTTCACATAATGTTTTTATATTACCACAACCTATTTAATTGATAACATGTAATATTATTTTTAGTACTATTCACCTTCACTTACTGGTGGGTTCCATGTGTTCTCTCTCTCTCCTCCCCTTCTGCGTTTAGACGCACGGGCATACATGAAGAACTCGCGGGCGATGTTGCCGTTGACCATATCTGGACGCATTCATAAGTTAGGGCACCAGTTTCACGTGCTAGCAGCACTAGCCAGTGTGTACGTGCAATGCACTTTAATTTGGAAGTATATTAAGTGCATGCGCATATTAAGTTGGATATTATTTGCGTGTTATTATGTGATTAGCACTATTTTTGGCATGAAATTAACCGCATGCTAAACATGTTGAGCACTCGACATTGAAGCAGTCTAGGTCGTTGGATGACAAGGAATACATGTAGCTTGATGACGTTTTATATTTAATTTGATACGGCTCTAGCAGAACATTCAATCAATCAAACCATAGATTTCGTTCAGTCTGACTCCAACTTTAAATTATACAACGATCGATCTAAAATAAACGGAAATGATAAACATTTGGATTTTAAGCATGGCAATCCGAACGTTTTTAATGGCAAATTTAGATTACGTGGCGGCGGCGGCAGCGTCTTGCGGTGGGAAGCGGCTCCTCTGTCGTGCTCTGTGTGTCGACGGGCCACTGACTGACGGCGACGGCGGCGTCTTGCACCGTTGTTGGCTTACTCCTGGACGTTTGCCCTAGCTTCAAGGAAGGCTGCAATGTTCTGGACTTCGGTCTCCAGGAGCGAGTCAACTGGCGGGAGGAGGCGACTGGCGTTGGTGCAAGGAACCAGTCGATGGCGGACATCCATGCCGCTGAGGGGGGCACTGGCACCCGCGTGGGGACGGCGGTGGAGACATTCGTGTGCACGGGCACCGGCACGGGCACACACGTCAGTGCATGCGCAGGCACATGCGCTGGCAGGAGCACGGGCACTGGCCGGGCATGCACGTCAGTGCACGTGCAGGCGCATGCGCTGGCAGGTGCACGGGCGCGTGAAAGTTGGCGGGACCTCGTGGAACCTCGTGGCATCAAGCTCGGCGACAATGTGCGGCTCCCAGCCCATCAATGCCACGGGGATGGGCCGGTTCGACGGGAGCCGGAACGGGAGCGGGGACAGGCGCGACGTCTTCCCGCAAGGCCAGTTCAAGCTCGTCCCAAAGCGCCTTATGTTCTTGAGACTCCGGCTGGGTGTCTTCCTCAAGAAACTGGAAGACTAAGGGAAGACCATCATGATGCGGCATGGTGTACATTTAGGCCAGGCTAGTTGGAGGTAGACGACAGGAGAATCGGAGAGGAAGAGAGAAGATTGTAGCGATACCAGGTAGTGTGGGCACTAGTAGAAAAAGGGCCTATTGTCCTGGTTCGTAAGGGCCTTTTGTCCCGGTTCTAGAACCGGGACTAAAGGGTCGGTACTAATGACCTGTCCCTTTAGTCCCGGTTCAATCCAGAACCGGGACAGGTGGGCCTCCACGTGGCCTGTGCACGGATCCCAGGCAGGAGACCCTTTGGTCCCGGTTGGTGGCACCAACCGGGACGAATAGGCATCCACGCGTCAGCATTTCTGTGGCTGGGGTTTTTGTTTTTTTCGAAAGGGGGGGGGTTTGGGGGTTTTGGGGGGTTAATTTAGGTGTTTCATATATTGTGTTAGCTAGCTATAGTTAATAGGGAGAAGTGTCCTCTCTTATGTCCATGCTTGGTCGACGCTACGTACTATACATACGTATAGAGAGGACTAGACACGCTAGCTAGCTAGTAAGCAAACGAAGGAAACACAAGATCGTCATGAACATATATGCATATAGAGAGAAGTGATATCGACCACCTCTCCTTCTCCGAGAGATTGGTCGAACAACAAGTTCTCTTATATCTATCCGACACTACCGGCTACATATATACAATAATTATCTCTTACAAATACAATCATACGGACTCAGGGTCCACATAGAATTCTCCGTCTTCAGGGATCACGTGGTCAAGAAAGAATGCCGCCAATTCCTCTAGAATTGCTCGCATGCGAGCTAGTGCTAGGAGTTCATCCCGCTTCCGAAACATCTAATTTAAAGAAGGGGGTCAATACATATATATATGAATGAATGAAACTCAACACAAATGATGGTAATAAAATTGTGAATGTTGTTATTTACGTACTTCATATTGTTCGTCAGTGTAGCCCCGCTCACAGGTCGTGTGGCGGATGGACTCGCAAACGTAGTATCCACAGAAATCATTCCCTTGTTCCTGCCACAACCACTTTACAAGAAATAGAGGTCAATCAAACTGATAAGCAAGAATGCCAAATGGTATTGATGAAACTAGCGCTTGAATGACTAGTAGATGCGCGGAACATGCTACTATAGTACTTACTTTCGGGTGTCTAAGTTGCAGCTCCTTCGGCAGTCCCGGAGCTTTTCTGGTGAATTTTCTCCAAACCCTGCCAGACAAAGAAAACAATTACTTGATATATCAGGAAATGAACAAAGTTGCTGATATGGTGGATAATGATCGATTTAACTTACTTCTCGAGTATTTGAGTCATGTCTGCATAGTCCTGGGGATCTTTTCGTCTTGAGTCTAAGACGGTTACTAGTCCCTGCTCAAGCTTAATCTCTAGGAGAATATAGTGGAAACTGCACACGCATGTATAACTCATCAATTACATTACTATAACCTTGACTAATATATAAGGGAAACCGAATATGCACAAGACAGTAACACTCACTTGAAGTTGTAAGGAAAGAGTATTATATCTTTGGTTTCATTTATTACGAACGATCATAGCAAGTTGGCCTCGGTAGCTGCAGCATGAAATTTAACCTGAGTTGCATCTATGAGATATGTGTTAATGAAACCAATATCACCGACTTGTCTTTTCTTCAATTTGGCGATCTTCAATCTGCATAATATAGTGAGGATGATTATAAATACATGCAATGAAAGAGCTGAGCTATATAGAGAAACTTAATGACAGAAGTAGTACTACTTACAGACAGTAGCAAGCGACCATTGTTTTATCGAGGGCCAATTGATTGAAAAACTGATAGAAGTCCTCAAATGGAACAGGCAACAGTTCAATTCCAACGAGGTCATGCTCCTTTTTAACTTTCACATACAAAGTACTCCTCCCCCCAGAGTCTCTGCAGATTTTCAAGTACCAATCATGCAATCTTCGCATCATCGTTGATAGAGATATTTCATCTTTGACGAGAGGCTTCCCGTACTCGTATCTTTGTATCTGCACGTCCATGGGTTCATAATGTACATCGTCGGGCAGGTAATCTGCAAGATTGCTATAACCGGGCACCATCCTCGGATCATTAGCGATGTTGTGTCGGCACGATTGCTTCGCTTGTTCGCCGAGCTGGGCAATTTGTTTCCCAGCTCGTCGTTCTTTCAGCCTTTGATCACTGACAGTACTTCCCGACCGCTCCGCTTCGGCAAATTCCTTTCCAATAATGCGCTCATAGTTTCCTTTCGGCGGAGACTTCGGTGGTTTTGTCAGGGCAGCCAGAGTGCGCTTCGCTTTCACCGGATCTACCTTCTCCTCCGGAAGAGGATGTCTCTTTGCTTTCAACCCTTGAAACCAGTCATCCACTTCGGTTCGTGTGATCTCGGCGTTCTCCTCCGGGGTCCTCTCGTATGGTAACTTCTCTGGAGTCTTCAGAGAAGGACCGAATCTATATGTCCTCCCGCCTCTGGTTGTACTGCTAGACGCCGACCGAGCAGACGGAGCGGTTGTCTTCTTTACTTGCGGAGGAGAAGGACTACGACGTGCCAGAGCAGCCGGAGCTGCGGCAGGTCTCTTCCGCCCTTGCTGACGAGGCGGAGAAGGAGGAGGCTGGCTGCTTAGGCGCGTCAGCACAGGCGGAGAAGGAGGCGGAGTGCCGCCACGCGCTGGAGAAGGAGCCGGTCGAGTGCCCTGATCGTCACTCGCCGGAGGAGGAGGCGGTGGAGGAGGCGGAGTGCCCTGACTCGCCGGAGGAGGAGGCGGTGGAGGAGGCGTCCAGTTCAGAAGGTTGATGAGCTCCTTCCGCCATAGGCATGGAGTCTTCAGAGCAGAGCCCAGCCTAGTCTCCCCTTCACCGGTAAGGTGGTCGAGCTGGAGGTCCTCAAATCCCTCCGTTATTTCATCCACCATCACCCTAGCATATCCTTCTGGAATCGGCCGGCAGTGAAAAGTTGCGCCGGGTTCAGTAGGATAAACAGAGCCAACAGCAACCTTGACCTTCAAATTCATCCATTGCATCATAAGGTGGCAATTTTGAGACTCCGTGATAGCATCCACGAGATAGCTGGCAGGAGCCGTCAAGGCATGCTCCGGCTGAAGCAGCTCGGTGGAAGCCACGCTGCTTCTGCGCTGAGATGGCGGGGTAGCTTCGGGGGAAGCTTCGGCAGTACATTTGCTGCGATTTGCTTCTCGTTCCTCTATCGCGTCTACCCTTGCTTGCAGCGCCTGCATTTTGGTCTACTGCACTTTTTTCCTCCTCTCATGGAATTTGTAACCGCCTGCATCCGGAAACCCAACCTTCCACGGAATGGAGCCCGGCGTGCCTCGTGTCCGTCCAGGGTGCTCAGGATTCCCGAGGGCCATTGTGAGCTCGTCGTTCTCTCTGTCTGGAAAGAACGTCCCTTGCTGCGCTGCTTCAATATACTGCTTAAGCTTCCTGACTGGTATGTCCATTTGATCGTTCCTCCAAATGCACTTCCCTGTTACA
Source organism: Triticum urartu (assembly GCF_056163025.1). Taxonomy (NCBI): domain Eukaryota; kingdom Viridiplantae; phylum Streptophyta; class Magnoliopsida; order Poales; family Poaceae; genus Triticum; species Triticum urartu. Next base: position 560,500,462 of record NC_141878.1, on the reverse strand, counting down.
GGGTCCAAGGTTCCGCCAGCCCCAAAGAACTAAGTCCGGCAACGGTCTGGCCAGTTAATTGTCTCTAGTTCGATCCCTTTATCAACCAGATCATTCTCAGTCCTGGCCCACTTAGGCCGGGCTACGAGGTAGCCACCTGACCCCGTGCGATGGTGATGCTTCTTCTTCGCAGAATTTTGCTTGTTTGTCGCCGACATCTTCTTACTCTTTTCCGATGTCTTGTGGGCCACAAATGTAGGCCAGTGATCTTTGATCTTCTCATATCGGCCCTTGAATTCTGGTGTCTCATCATTTTCGACAAACTTATTCAGCTCTTTCTTCCACCTCCTGAATAGTACTGCCATCCTCTTAAGAGCAAAAGACTTGATTAATTGCTCTTTAACTGGGTTCTCTGGATTATCCTCTGGCGGTAGGGTGAAATTTGACTTCAGCTCAGTCCAAAGATCATTTTTCTGCATATCATTGACATAAGACACCTCAGGGTCTTCTGTAGCCGGCTTAAACCATTGCTGGATGCTTATCGGGATCTTGTCCCTAACCAGAACCCCGCACTGAGCAACAAATGCGTTCTTTGTTCGGATGGGTTCAATCGGTTGGCCGTCGGGCGCGATTGCTATGATCTCAAACCTTTCATCCGAGCTCAACTTTTTCTTCGGGCGTCGTCTCTTTACTGAAGTTGTTCTCAATCCGGAGGGCCAGAAAAAAGAACAAAGACTTAATTAATATGTGTACATACCAAAACAATGAATGCATCAATCAGCTAGTCAGCACAGGCTTAACTAATATATATACCTAGCCAGACTCGGTTCGGTCACCGGAGCCGTCATCACGGTCCCCTTCTTGCACCGACATTGGGTCACCGGAGCCGTCCTCATGTTCTTCTTCTTGCACCGGCATTAGGTCACCGTAGCCAGCTTCTTCGCCCTCTCCTTCCAGACCATCGGTGTCGTTGAGAAACAACGAGACGGCATCACTTCCTTCTGCGATGATGTCCCTCAACAACGCTTCTTTTGCTTCGTCTCGGGCGGTGTCCATAGTTTCTACAAATATTTACAACATGGCAATTATTATTCAAACATGACAGATGGATATGCTAGTGGCAAACGTAGAACTAGCTACCTAATCATAGTAAGGAATCATATATATTAATTAGTGGCCTCGACGCTGCTTCTCTAGGGTTTGGGGTGGACTCGACAACCCTTCAAGTGTTTGGGGTGGCCTCGAGAACGCTTCAAGGAGGGGGTAATATCGACCCTCCACGTGTTGAAGCTATCGGGAGGGGGTATATATCGACAACGATGACACTACATCTATGTCCCTCGACGACCCTCGCTCCCGATAAAAAAAAGGAAGAAGAAGAGAAAAAAGAGGAGAAGAAAGAATAGAGGAGAAGAACTCCTCTATTCTTTCTTATCTTTTTTTCTTCTTCCTCTTCTTTTTTTATCCTCTTCTTCCTCTCATGTTCGAGAGGATCGCCGAGGGGTCGGGAGGTTGCCTAGTGTCAAAGGATTCAACAAAACCATGTCTTCAGCATTAGGCGAAAGTAACAGGTGCATGATGGTACAAAGCTCTCCAAAGTTATTTTGGAACGGAGTCCTAGATAGGATAATTCGCTTTTTGGTACAAAGTTCAGCAAGAACCTTCCAAATATCGTTATTTGGAAGGCCTTTGCTGAAATTCATACAAAAAGGAAAATTATCCTATCCGGGACACCATTCCAAAATAATTTTGGAGGACTTCGTCATGCCCTGGTTACTTCTGGCTAATGATGAAGCCATGGATTTCTTCAATACTTTGACACTCTAGGAAACCTCTCTCTCGACCCCTCGAACCCTCGACGACCCTGGAACCCTCGACCCCTCGGTGATCCTCTTCTTCCTCTCATGTTCGAGAGGATCGCCGAGGGGTCGGGAGGTTGCCTATTGTCAAAGGATTCAATAAAACCATGTCTTCATCATTAGGCGAAAGTAACAGGTGCATGATGGTATGAAGCTCTCCAAAGTTATTTTGGAACGGAGTCCTAAATAGGATAATTCGCTTTTTGGTACAAAGTTCAGCAAGAACCTTCCAAATATCGTTATTTGGAAGGCCTTTGCTGAAATTCATACAAAAAGGCAAATTATCCTATCCGGGACACCATTCCAAAATAACTTTGGAGGACTTCGTCATGCCCTGGTTACTTCTGGCTAATGATGAAGCCATGGATTTCTTCAATACTTTGACACTAGGAAATCTCTCTCTCGACCCCTCGGCGATCCTCGACCCCTCGAACCCTCGACGACCCTGGAACCCTCGACCCCTCGGTGATCCTCTTCTTCCTCTCATGTTCGAGAGGATCACCGAGGGGTCGGGAGGTTGCCTAGTGTCAAAGGATTCAACAAAACCATGTCTTCATCATTAGGCGAAAGTAACAGGTGCATGATAGTACGAAGCTCTCCAAAGTTATTTTGGAAGGGAGTCCTAGATAGGATAATTCGCTTTTTGGTAGAAAGTTCAGCAAGAACCTTCCAAATATCGTTATTTGGAAGGCCTTTGCTGAAATTCATACAAAAAGGCAAATTATCCTATCCGGGACACCATTCCAAAATAACTTTGGAGGACTTCGTCATGCCCTGGTTACTTCTGGCTAATGATGAAGCCATGGATTTCTTTAATACTTTGACACTAGGAAACCTCTCTCGACCCCTCGGCGATCCTCGACCCCTCGAACCCTCGACGACCTTGGAACCCTCGACCCCTAGACGACCCTGGAACCCTCGACCCTCGATCCCTCGACCCTATAGAACCCTCGACCCTGAAACCCTCGACCCTTGACCCCTTAACGACCCTCGACCCTCTACCCTAGTTCCCGACCCTCGACCCCTTGGCGATCCTCGACACCCTCGTTCCCGATAAAAATTAAGAAGAAGAAGAAGAAGAAGAAGAAGAAGAAATAGGAGAAGAAGAAAGGAATAGCTAGAGGAGAAGATCGAAGAAAAAAAGAAGAAAAAAAAGAGGAGAAGAAGAAATGAATAGTGGAGAAGAAGAGAAAATGGAATACATTCTCTTTTCTCTTCTTCTCCACTATTCCTTTCTTCTTCTCCTCTTCTTTTTCTTCTTTTTTCTTCTTCTTATTTATTTCTCCTCTTCTTCCTCTCCTCTTCTTCTTTCTTTCCTCTTCTTATTTTCTTTCTTTCCTATACTTCTTTTCCTTCCTTCTTAATATCACTTAGCAAATTTTGCAACGATAGAGAGGGGGTGCTCTCGTGGTCTAAAATCCGTCTATGCATGATAGAAAATTCTAAAAAAATACATATATGATCCCTCAACGTCACCGCCTCTCTCATGAACAAAAAAAATATGTGAATTAAAAAAAATCATGTTCTATGAACAAAAAAACATCATATTTCATCCACATTCGTGCATACATCATATATGTGATCATCTATGAAAAAACATCATATTCTATAAAAAATCATTACATATATATATATATATATAAACAAGCATATATATATAAAACAAGCATATATATATAAAACAAGCATATATATGAAAAAAAAATTGTAAAGGGAGGGCGTCGGTGGCCGGACTAAGCTGAGGAGGCGGGCAGGGGCGCAGGCGACGGTGAGGGCGGGCCGGGGCGGCGCGCGTCGGGGCAGGGGCGCGGGCGATGGTGACGGGGGAGGGCCAGGGCGGCGCACGTCGGGGCAGGGGCGGGCGGCGACGGCGAGTCCGTGGCTGGGGCTCGGGGCACGGGGCGGTGCCCGCGAGCAGGGGAGCTCGAGGCGACGGTGGGGGCGGCGAGGGCGCCGGCGCGCGGGGGCGGGACGGGGCAGGGGCAGGGCGACGGCGACGAGGAGCGGGCGGCAATGGCGAGCACGGGGCAGGCGCGCGGGGCGACGGCGAGCACGGGCAGCCTGGCGGCGTCGGGGGCAAATGGTCGATGAGAAACTGAAAATTTCCTAAGTCCTCCTTATATACACAGAGTATTGGTCCCGGTTCGTGGCACCAACCGGGACCAATGCCACCTTTAGTCCCGGTTGGTGCCACCAACCGGGACCAAAGGCCTCTTTTCAGCAGCCCAAAGGGCGGGAAGCGGCGGCCTTTGGTCCCGGTTGGTAGAACCAACCGGGACTAAAGGGGGGCATTGGTCACGGTTGGTGCCACGAACCATGACCAATGCCCCCTTTAGTCCCGGTTGGTGCCAACAACCGGGACCAATGGCCTTGTGCTGCCCCGCGCCCAAAAGTTTAGTCCCACTTCGCTAGTTGAGACGGCTCGGGAGTGGTTTATAAGCGCTGCTGCGCCCACCCTCCCGAGCTCCTCTCAACTGCAGGCTTTCGGGCCTAATCTGTCACTGCAATGCCTGTGGGCCTACTGGGCCTACTGTGGGCCTGAATCCTGGCCCATGGTAGGGTTTCTAGCCGTATTCAGGCCGTGGTGGCATTTTTTTGTTTTTTTGTTGCTTTATTTATTTTCTTTTGTTTTTTGCTTTATTTTTTAATTCTTCATGCTTTTAGTTTTAGAAATATTATAAACTTTTTGTTAATGCCATTAGTTTTCAAATTTGAAAACACTTTTTTAGTTTTTTTAGTTTTCTTTGTTGCTTTATTTATTTTATTTTGTGATTAACTTTACTATAAAAATAGTTTTTTCCTGTTTTTTTGATTTGTTTTTTTGCATTATTTATTTTCTTTTATTTTTTGCTTTAATTTTTAATTCTATTTGCTTTTAGGTTAGCAAAATTATAAACTTTCTGTTAGTGCCATTAGTTTTAGAAAAATTATAAACTTTCTGTTAGTGCCATTAGTTTTCAAATTTGAAAACACTTTTTTAGTTTTTTGTTTTCTTTGTTGCTTTATTTATTTTATTTTGTGATTAACTTTAGTATAAAAATAGTTTTTTCCTGTTTTTTTGATTTGTTTTTTGCATTATTTATTTTCTTTTGTTTTTTGCTTTAATTTTTAATTCTGTTTGCTTTTAGGTTAGCAAAATTATAAACTTTCTGTTAGTGCCATTAGTTTTAGAAAAATTATAAACTTTCTGTTAGTGCCATTAGTTTTCAAATTTGAATAGTTAAAATTTGAATTCTTTGAAAATTGTTTGAATCACAAGTTTGTGATTAACTTACTAAAAAAATGAGAATAGATGCGCTTATAGAGAAAATTCAACCTAAATTCCTAGTAAATTTCTATGAATTTCAGAGAAATTCACTATGAATTTAGGTTAAACTTTTCTCTATTAGGGCATCTATTTTCACTTCGAGAGGAGCTCAACAAGGCAGAGAGGGAAGGGCTTATAAACCGGTGTGAGCCCCCTTCGGTTGGCGAGGTGGGACTAAACTCTGCACGCAACGAGGACCAACCCTTTAGTCCCGGTTTGTGGCACAAACCGGGACTAATGGTCATGGGCCAGGGGCGAACCATAAGACATGAAAGCATTTCAAATGAACTCTGAAAAAGTTGAAAGTTGACATGAAAGCATTACAAAGTTGACATGGTATCATCATAATAGTTGCGGGAGAAAGTCTTCACTTTTTCTTCGCTTGTGTCATTTGCTTATTGCGCCGTAACCATGGATAATCTTCATTGTTTATCAGGATGCTTGGGTCAGCCTTGACATTGAAGGGAGGAATTTCATGAAACTTTTCATAATCTTCAGACATGTCTGTCTTGCCGCCCACTCCCAGGATGTCCCTTTTTCCTGAAAGAACTATGTGGCGCTTTGGCTCATCGTATGATGTATTCGCTTCCTTATCTTTTCTTTTTCTCGGTTTGGTAGACATGTCCTTCACATAGATAACCTGTGCCACATCATTGGCTAGGACGAACGGTTCATCAGTGTACCCAAGATTTTTCAGATCCACTGTTGTCATTCCATACTGTGGGTCTACCTGTACCCCGCCGCCTAATAGATTGACCCATTTTGCATTTAAACAAAGGGACCTTAAAATCAGGTCCGTAGTCAAGTTCCCATATGTCCACTATGTAACCATAATATGTGTCCTTTCCGCTCTCGGTTGCTGCATCAAAGCGGACACCGCTGTTTTGGTTGGTGCTCTTTTGATCTTGGGCAAGCATGTAAAATGTATTCCCATTTATCTCGTATCCTTTGTAAGTCAATACAGTCAAAGATGGTCCCCTGGACAACAAGTACAACTCATCACAAACAGTGTTGTCACCTCTAAGACGTGTTTCCAACCAACTGCTGAAAGTCCTGATGTGTTCACATGTAATCCAGTCGTCGCACTACTCCGGGTGTTTGGAGCGCAGACTATTCTTGTGTTCATCGACATACGGGGTCACCAAGGTAGAGTTCTGTAGAACTGTGTAGTTTGCTTGAGACCAAGAATATCCGTCCCTGCATATTATTGAGTCTCTTCCAAGAGTGCCTTTTCCAGTTAGTCTCCCCTCATACCGCGATTTAGGGAGACCTATCTTCTTAAGGCCAGGAATGAAGTCAACACAAAACCCGATAACATCCTCTGTTTGATGGCCCATGGAGATGCTTCCTTCTGGCCTAGCGCGGTTACGGACATATTTCTTTAGGACTCCCATGAACCTCTCAAAGGGGAACATATTGTGTAGAAATACGGGCCCCAGGATGACAATCTCGTCGACTAGATGAACTAGGACGTGCGTCATGATATTGAAGAAGGATGGTGGGAACACCAGCTCGAAACTGACAAGACATTGCGCCACATCACTCCCTAGCCTTGGTATGATTTCTGGATCGATCACCTTCTGAGAGATTGCATTGAGGAATGCACATAGCTTCACAATGGCTAATCAGACGTTTTCCGGTAGAAGCCCCCTCAGTGCAACCGGAAGCAGTTGCGTCATAATCACGTAGCAGTCATGAGACTTTAGGTTCTGAAACTTTTTCTATGGCATATTTATTATTCCCTTTATATTCGACGAGAAGCCAATCGTGACCTTCATACTAAGCAGGCATTCAAAGAAGATTTCTTTCTCCTTTCGTAAGAGCGTAGTTGGCAGGACCTTTATACTGCTTCAGAGGCATGCCGTCTTTTTCGTGCAAACGTTGGAGGTCCTCCCGTGCCTCAGGTGTATCTTTTGTCTTCCCATACACGCCCAAGAAGCCTAGCAGGTTAACGCAAAGGTTCTTCATCACGTGCATTACGTCGATTGAGGAGCGGACCTCTAGGTCTTTCTAGTAGGGTAGGTCCCAAAATATAGATTTCTTCTTCCACATGGGTGCGGGTCCCTCAGCGTCATTCGGAACAGCTAGTCCACCGGGACCCTTTCCAAAGATTACGTAGTGTAAATCATTGACCATAGCAAGCACGTGATCACCGGTGCACATGGCGGGCTTCTTCCGGTGATCTGCCTCGCCTTTGAAATGCTTGTCTTTCTTTCGACATTGATGGTTGGTCGGAAGAAATCGACGATGGCCTAGGTACACATTCTTCCTGCATTTGTCCAGGTATATACTTTCAGTGTCATCTAAACAGTGAGTGCATGCATGGTATCCTTTGTTTGTCTGTCCTGAAAGGTTACTGAGAGCGGGCCAATAGTTGATGGTCATGAACAGCAACGCCTTAAGGTTAAATTCCTCCTGTCTGTGCTCATCCCACGTACGTACACCGTTTCCATTCCACAGCTGTAAAAGTTCTTCAACTAATGGCCTTAGGTACACATCAATTTCATTGCCGGGTTGCTTAGGGCCTTGGATGAGAACTGGCATCATAATGAACTTCCAGTTCATGCACATCCAAGGAGGAAGGTTATACATACATAGAGTCACAGGCCAGGTGCTATGATTGCTGCTCTGCTCCCCGAAAGGATTAATGCCATCCGCGCTTAAAGCAAACCATACATTCCTTGGGTCCTTTGCAAACTCATCCCAATACTTTCTCTCGATTTTTCTCCACTGCGACCCGTCAGCGGGTGCTCTCAACTTCCCATCTTTCTTTCGGTTCTCACTTTGCCATCACATCAACTTGGCATGCTCTTCGTTTCTGAACAGACGTTTCAACCGTGGTATTATAGGAGCATACCACATCACCTTCGCAGGAACCCTCTTCCTGAGGGGCTCGCCGTCAACATCTCCAGGGTCATCTCGTCTGATCTTATACCGCAATGCACCGCATACCGGGCATGTGTTCAGATCCTTGTATGCACTGCGGTAGAGGATGCAGTCATTAGGGAATGCATGTATCTTCTCCACCTCCAATCCTAGAGGGCATACAACCTTCTTTGCTGCATATGTACTGTCGGGCAATTCGTTATCCTTTGGAAGCTTCTTCTTCAATATTTTCAGTAGCTTCTCAAATCCTTTGTCAGCCACAACATTCTCTGCCTTCCACTGCAGCAATTCCAGTATGGTACCGAGCTTTGTGTTGCCATCTTCGCAATTGGGGCATAACCCTTTTTTTGTGATCCTCTAACATGCGATCGAACTTCAGCTTCTCCTTTTGACTTTCGCATTGCGTCCTTGCATCGACAATGTCCCGGTGGAGATCATCATCATCGGGCACATCGTCTGGTTCCTCCTGATCTTCAGCAGCTTCACCCGTTGCAGCATCATTGGGCACATCGTCTGGTTCCTCTTGATCTTCACCAGCTCCCCCCATTGTAGCATCACCGTATTCAGGGGCACATAGTTGTCATCATACTCTTCTTCTTCGCCGCCTTCCATCATAACCCCTATTTCTCCGTGCCTCGTCCAAACATTATAGTGTGGCATGAAACCCTTGTAAAGCAGGTGGGAGTGAAGGATTTTCCGGTTAGAGTAAGATCTCGTATTCCCACATTGAGTGCATGGACAACACATAAAACCATTCTGCTTGTTTGCCTCAGCCGCATCGAGAAACTCATGCACGCCCTTAATGTACTCGCGGGTGAGTCTGTCACCGTACATCCATTGCCGGTTCATCTGCGTGCATTATATATAATTAAGTGTCCAAATTAATAGAAGTTCATCATCACATTAAAACCAAAGTGCACACATAGTTCTCATCTAACAACATATAGCACTCCAGAGCATCTAATTAATTAAACCATACATTGAAACTATGTAAAACATTTCAATGCGAAAACAAATGCGATCATAATCGCAACCAAGGTAACAATTGATCCAACGGCATAATGATACCAAGCCTCGGTATGAATGGCATATTTTCTAATCTTTCTAATCTTGAAGCGCATTGCATCCATCTTGATCTTGTGATCACCGACGACATCCGCAACATGCAACTCCAATATCATCTTCTCCTCCTCAATTTTTTTATTTTTTCCTTCAACAAATTGTCTTCTTCTTCAACTAAATTTAACCTCTCGACAATAGGGTCGGTTGGCATTTCCGATTCACATACATCATACATAAATAAAATCTATGTCACGTTGGTCGGCATAATTTTCATAAACAATAAATGAACCAATAGTTATAAAGATAATATATATACCACATCCGAATCATAGATAGGACGAGGGCCGACGGAGGCGGAACCAAAACCATCGCACTATATAAGATGCAATAATAAAAGTAAGAAAATAATACAAGTATCTATGTAAACATACAAGTAAGAATATTTTTCCTTTCAGAAAGAAGATAAGAACAAGAGGCTCACCACAGTGGTGCCGGCGATGAGCTCGGCGCGGGTGATCGACGGCGGTGAAGACGGGGACGGGGCGTGATGGACCGCTAAACCTAGACAAATATTATGGAAAATGGAGCTTGGAGGTCGAGCTTGGAGAGGAGAAAGCTTAAGTAGTGTGGCTCGGGCATTCCATCGAACACCTTGTGTGCATAGGAGGTGAGCTAGAGCACCACCAAGCCCTCTCCCCCTCAGCCAGAGAAAAACAGAGCACTGGGGTGCTCTGCTCGTGAGCGAGGGGTATATATAGGCACCTCATTGGTCCCGGTTGGTGACATGAGCCGGGACTAAAGGGGAGCCTTTGGTCCCGGTTCAAGCCACCAACCGGGACCAATGGTGGTGGGCCAGGAGCGAGGCCCATTGGTCCCGGTTCATCCCACCAACCGGGACCAAAAGGTCCAGATGAACCGGGACCAATGGCCCACGTGGCCCGGCCGACCCCCTCGGCTCACGAACCGGGACCAATGCCTACATTGGTCCCGGTTCTGGACTGAACTGGGACTAATGGGCTGACCCGGCCTGGACCAAAGCCCTGTTTTCTACTAGTGGGGGTTGATTTTAACCTGCGGCGCTGGCGACATTAAAAGTGGGAGCAGTTGGGACGAAGCTGGGCGACGGAGCCTGCTCAAAGGGCTCGCCTCCCGGTGAGCCTGCATAGTGGTCTGCTCGCACGCCTCCCTGTCAGCCGGCGTAGCGGTTTGCTCGCACGCCTCCCGTCGACTCACACGCTTTCTTGGATGGCACCTGCCGATGAGAAACGGGACTCGTGCCGGCACGTAAACGCCCACGGTTTCAATAGTGAAAGCGTTCACCTTAACGTGACAGGTCTTTGTTCCGAAATACCTTGTCTCTTCATTTGTGCAACTTGTCATAAGCAGCTTGTCTCAAATTGAAGAAAACAATTACGAAGTAATATTTGTGCCATATCACGTGACCATGCTCAGTTTCAAGAATTTATGGTCACTTTTGGATTTTCTAAAATTTAAGATCCAGGATTTGAAACAATATCATAACATGCATCATGCAATAAATTTTCAAGCCATACATCTGTCCTGTTGTATTTCTTAAGAAAGGATTTGGTCAAACATTTTGCTTAGTTAGACTTCAGACAAGTTATATATGCAGAGCAAAAGGATAATCACTCTGTACCAATGCATTGCCTGATATATTAACTCAAGTACTAGGCACGAACAAACGGGCTCAATTTTGTGCTCATCCTGGTGTAGTAGTAGTAGTACTAGGAAATGCAGTTGACGGGTGACCTTGGCGAGCGGCGACCGAGGGAATTGAACCATGCTCGGCACGGTAGGTAACGTTGTCTAGTTACTTTTTTTAACACAACGTTGTCTAGTTACTAAAGCATCCCTCCGTTGTTCATCGGTAGTCATTATGGACCGGGGACATGAGGGGAATTTCCTAGGGCTGGAATTCTGGCCGCAAGATATTTCGACTCGAAACGCGGAGGCTCGACTGGTTGGGTTGCCTAATGTGCGTACCACGCACGCCACCAGAAGGACACGAGCCCGATTTTTTTATTTTTTAATTTTTTTGGATCAACACCAGCCAAGGTCTGGCTGGTACGCAGTTGGGTCCTACCATTCAAGAATATGAAAGGAACCTTTTAAGTTGCCGAACGAATCTATGTGTATTACAATGCCCGTATTTTCCTTGTAAATACTAATCTCAACGTGGTAATTGATTTATGACGAGTTGTTGAATTAGAGTGAGTTTGTGATATAGTGATCTCAACGTGGATTTCACATTACATGGTATCCCTGCTAAGTTTTTCAATGCAAATTCAAATTTAAAGGATGAACAATATGGAGGTGAGAAAACTTTGTATGTATCAAGCATATGACCACGCACACACACCCACACACGAACACAACAACAATCCAATAAGTATAGTGCATCTATTTTTCCAAACCATGCATGTATGACACGAATTCAAAAATACTCCTTCTGTTCCTAAATATTAGTCTTTTAGAGATTTCAACAAGCGACTACATACGGAGCAAAATGAGTGAATCTACACTCTAAAATATGTCTATATACATCTGTATGTGCCAGTCCACTTGAAATCTCTAAAAAGACTAATATTTAGGAACAAAGGGAGTAAAATGTAAGACATGCATGGTCCTCAATTCAATATTTAAATAGAACATGAAAGTGAAAGATGAATATTAAGTCTAGTACTAAAGTACATGCAAATGTTGTGTTTAATTAGGCGGAGCTATGATTGTCGGGGGTCACCCCCTCGACCTTAGATAAAATTGTGAAGCTCTGTTTAGGGTTGTTTATATTATATTTGTCCCCACCCTCCCAAGCACCGATTGGTTGTGCACCCCCACCGCTCCTCCCCGGGAGAATATAATGTGCCCCCATACCTTAGATGCTATATGCCGATACGAGTTGCTTGGAGCTTGTAGATCTGAGATATAGTAGCTCACATGATGTCTTAATATTTTATAGGAAACCTTGATGAGTTTGAGAATTGCACACAATTTGTACAAAAACTTATCAGATGCCCTTGGATCCCATATCCAACGACCTCGAAGCTCGTATCACCGTAGCATCTAAGATGAAGGAGGACATCATATTCTCTTGTATACAAGAATATCATGTGCTACCACACCTTAGATGCTTTGGTGATACAAACTCTTCGGAGCCGTTGGATTTGTGACCCAACGCCTCCTCGGTGGTTCGAATGGTTTTTTGCAGAAAAGCTCCCAAAGAGTTCGGCCACTGCTTACAAGCACAAGGACTGCTCATATGCCATTGGATCTCAGATCGAATGACCTCGAAGCTCGTATCACCGTAGCATCCAAGCTGCGAGAGCACCTTATGTTTTCTCGCACGGGAGAATATGAGGTGCTTCCGCACCATAGATTCTATGGTGATACGAGTTCATGGAGATCTAATGGCCCACAGTAGGAGGTTTGAATGTTTTTGCAATATACGGCTGAGAGAGTTTGGGAATTGCGTGGAAAGTACAAGTACGACGCATGTGTCATCTGATCACTGATCATATGACCTAGATGCTCAGATCACCGTAGCGGGTAATTAAGCTACGGGGAGCACCTAAGATGAGCAACGGGGAGCCGTTGGATCCAAGATGCAGCGGCACACACGCACAGTTCGGGACCCCTACCCGAGATCTGCCGGTTTTGACACTGACAGTGGGCCGGCCCACCGTGGGCACCCTGTAGAGATACACACCCGAGCGGCGAACATGCATTTTCGAAACTACTTTAGGAACATTTAGCTGACTAATTAAATGAATCTGTTTTAATAATGTCATATTCGTATTTGAACAAGTAAGCTTGTTTAGCTTGATGGGTCGAGCGGTGCTATTATGACACGAAGCATGTATTCTGATCGTATAGTGATCATAAAAGGGGGAAACCGAAGAAATGATATTTAGCGGCCATTGTTTGCTTTGAACTAAGAACTAAATTCTAAGAGCTAAAAACAAAGTAGAGTAACCAAGTTTAGATCTATTTTCTGGTTGAGATCAAAAAGTTGAGGAGATTGACGGTACCTCCTCCAGCAATGCACTAAATTACTCACATTTGCTGACGTGTGGGACAGCCAGCATCGGGTCCACCAGCCATGCACTAAATTACTCCGTAGTAGATTGACGGTAGACTACCCCCATCAAAGTGCCGCAGTAATGCCCAATGAGCCATCAAATCACAAAACGCCCTCCTTTCCACCAGTAAGTTGGACGGACGAAGCAACCATCATTTCACTCTTCTCTCGCAGCTTCCTCTCTACCCAACCCTCGCTTCTCCCTCATCTCGTTCCTCATTTCTTCAAGAAAACACCGACCTGCTTCTGCCATTGTTCTTCTCTCCCAAAGAAGGAAAGGTGAGCGCATCAATGGTGTTGATTCTGGCCAAGGCCCGGTCTTGCAACCTCGAGACTAATCGTATAATTCCCTCTCTTTTCTTCTTTTGGGTTTGTGATTATTGTTTCTTTTCTTTTATTTCTATTTGACAGTTTCTTGATGGACGCTGGAGCACCGGCCTAAGTAATGTCTATGGGTCTGGCCAAAACCGTCGAGGCTCATGGTACGAAGAAGCGCAAGCACCCCGCCGAGACTACCGCAGACAAGCTCAAAGCCATCGCCCTGTCCAAGCCCCCCTCTTCGGGATCCCTCATTAAGCAAGTCCAGGTAATATCTCTTCTTGACGATCTTTTTCTCGATCTTGATCGTGTTTTTTCATCTAACACGCAGTACTAGTACTAGTAGTACAACTTTCTGGGTGATCTTGCATGTGATTTTTGTGTGCCAAATGACGGTTCTAAATTCCTCTTTTGACCAAAACATGCGAGAGGTTGACACTGATTTCTTATAGATTACTTTCAACTACTCCTCTGTCCCAAATTTCTTGTCTTAGATTTGTCTAGATACGGATGTATCTAATACTAAAATGTGACTTGATACATCTGTATCTAGACAAATCTAAGACAAGAATTTTGGGACGGAGGGAGTACTTTATGAACATCAATGCTACCTTTGAAGAGGGTATATTTGCCCCAGTAATTTGTGTTATGGATATTGCAAGTAATCCTCTGCTCTCATGCCTTTGAAGACATGTTCTAGTGTCTTTGCTCACTCATTTCTGTGTGTATATGTAGTCATATATGGAGTATAATATCGAAAATCATCTTATATTTCTGAACGGAGGTAGTAATAAAATATGGTTTCTGTTTGAATTAGAACCAGGTTCGCGGTGGAGATGAAGTTCTCAAAGTCATGGCGTGTGAACTGGAAGACCTGAGGATGAGTTCTACTGCTAAACTATCCAGCTGTTGTGTCCTTGTCGCCACGTGTCCTGAACTAGTGTTTTCCTATAGCATTGTTGTCAGGCGTGTTCTCGAGGCTGTACTTGACCACAACAATTTCCCGGCTGTGCCTTCGATTACAAAGGGTGTGGTTCTTGTAAAGCTTCCCAACAAATCTGATGCGGCCTATCTTCATGATCATGTTTATGAGTGGAAAGACCACTATGTTAGGTTCTCCAAGGTTGACAATATGGTGATGGTGCATGTAGACATCTCTCACGAAGTCCATGGCCTAGTTAGTTGTGTGGGGTTCATCCCATAGGTCGGTGGCAAGAAATAGTCTGCAGAGTTTAATTAGTGCAACTTTGTTTGTCTGTAGTAAGTACTATTGTTCAGTACTTGATTTGTGTTTGTGAACCCTATATTGTTTATTAGTACTGCCGCTTTTGGTGTGTGGTCAGTCCTGAGAACGATCTATGTTAATGTTTGTCCACTCAGTTCAGTTTGTATATTTTGAAATATCCATATCATCTTTTTTGTGAGGACGGTTTATCACTTATGGTTACACTCAATATCTGTATGCATTGCAGGGTTTATCGCACCCACCGGGATTTCCAGTCCCATGGATGTTCGGTCCATACGATTTGTCACGACCTTTGGACTGTCTTACTTGTGGGAGTAGGCGGGGCCCCTGCATGCCACCCGTAGTTGGACGATCAATCTTCTGTTTAGTACTTCAACATAGTGATTTCCTGGTAAGGATTCACTCGTGTCACATCAAGTAAATCTTATTGATTTACTGTCTAAATCTTATTGATTTAATGTCATGTTTTCTTTCTTTTCCTGCAATTTTACGATGCAGGTTCTGCCATGTGACATTCATCACAGAATAAACTGTTTGGTTTGCTCTACGATGGCTATTTTTGCAGGTTTCACTTCATATCTTGTGTCAGTAACAAAGGCACTGTTCATCACTTATATTACTGGAAAAAATTGGATCAGTCAGTTGTCTGAGTACAAGCTGAATCCCTATGATGAACTGCAGTTTGGTTTAACAAAAACGCCACAATTAGTCCTTCTCGTGTTTAAAAGAAATGAAGAAAAAAAACTGGATCACGGTCACGAAGCCTAGTCAAGTTAGAAAGCTGATCATAGCAGACCAGACACGATCGCCGCTGTCTCGCACATCGGTACCACCTTCAGCAACGGATCAAGCACCAGCAGTTGCTCTAGCATTGACAGCGGCAGCAGCTCAGTCTGATCCAGCTGAGGATTGGGCGCCGACATTGTCAGCGAATCAGGCTGATCTACTGGAGGATCGGGCATCGACACCAGCACCTGCTCCGACACCGGCACCAGCTCTACAAGGAGCACCATCTCTGGCAGCAGCGGCGGCTTCGGCACCTGCACCAACACATGCACTTGCATCTGCTCCGGCCCATGCAGCGGCAACCGTACAAGCAGTTTCACCGGCAACAGACTGGGCTATAGTTCGCACTTCATATACCAAAGTCCTTACAAAAACTGACATGTCCACCTTCTTGGTAAGCATTGGCCGCCCAAGTGTTTCGTTCTTTTTTATTTCCATGTTGTTTCGCATGATTCACTGTGTTGATCTAACTGTTTGGGTATGTCTTCTTGTTTGCAAACAGAGAATTCCTAGAGCAACGAGGGAGTCGTTCAACAATCTGGGCGACAGCGGCCAAGTTTCTCTTAGCATGCGCAGCCTTGTTGTGAATGAACCTGCTCAATATACCATAAGTACAAAGGATGGTCGCATGATGATTGATGCTAAAGGATGGTCAAGGTTCAAATCTAAATCATATTTAGCGATAGGGGATGATGTTAAAATCGAACTTTCTCGGCAAGGAGAGCTGGTCCAAATCAACTTTGAAATTCTTCAGTACTGCCGAACTGATCTATCTACCGAGAGATTTTGATGTAATACTCTGGCATGGTGAAAAAAGTGTCATGTGTGTATAAGTAGTACGACATTATCATTGATAGAATTGCAACTCTGATTGCTGGTTAGGAACTATTGTTTGATTTCAGTCCAACAGCTGTTGTGATTTATTCAATTTTGTGTATTCGCCTTGCGACAGCATCTAAAACCAGCGCCGTACCGACTGCTTGCAATATGAATAGCACTGAGGTAGAACACATGGGCCCCCAAACATGCAGGCCCACCGGCCTATGGCCCAAAGTCCAGAACCATGAGCTTGTCTGAGTATTTCTCAGCTGAACCCCCATAATGCCCGTGTGTTGCACGTAACATCAAGATGCATTTGTATGAGTATTTTATCTTGTGAGAGAAAAGTATGAACGAGGGAAGGCCTTATTTGCAAATGCGGAGAGGTGTGTGGGTACCTTTCTGCAAAATTGCCATAGTTTCCTTCCTATCCGTCAGATATAAATCGGACGGCCTATATTGTAGGATGACAAGCACACCATCATCACCAACTCGTCTATACCATGTTAAAAAACTCTATTTTTTTATAATTATATATGTTATATATATTCCCCTTGATTTTTCTTATGTATAAATTTGTGATATAAAAGTTCTTTATATTTCTTTACAGAGGGAATATCTCTCTGTCAAAAATATATTTATGTGTAATAACTAGTTACTCCTGTCTTTCTACTTCCTTGCACTGATATGTGGGGCATCTGGCAACGGGGTCCACATGCCATATGCACCAAATCAGAGTGCACAACTGCACGGTAGACACACCTCGGTTGTAGCGCCGCATTAATGCCCAATGAGCCGTCAAATCACAAAAACCCCCACCTTTCCAGCTTTAGCGGTAAGCTGGACGGACGAAGCAGCAATATTTCACTCATCCTAAATCCCTTCTCCCTTGTCTGCTTGTTCAGAGAAAACTCCCGCTCGGCGATTGCATAGGGTTTTTTTCATGGAGAACATGGTACGAATTCTTCATCCATCCCCGATAAATCCAAGTCCCTTGGTCGCAGGTACTCCTAGGATGGCAGCTGCCGCCGTTGATGCATTTTTCTTCCTACGGAATCTAGTGTGTTTCATTTGCAGTGCCCAAAGTGCGAGGACCCTATAGGTTTCTGCGCCCTCAGCGAGACACCACACTTGTTCCTTCTCATCCTAACACAAGATTTTTAAAACACGCAAATTATGTTCCTAGAATCCTCTTTTCTATCCGGGAGGGTGCGGTTTTTTGAACATGATGTCGACTAATTTGGAAATTTGGATTGCTATATTTGGATAAAAGGTACTAGTACCATCGTCAACACTGACTTGAGGGAGGAAAGTATTTCTAGATTTGGATATAGGGAATACATTGTGTTCTCATATTATTTTTCCTGTAATGCATTCCTTGCTCTGCTAGAACACATGTACTCAAGATGCTCGGCCTTGCCATAACTGAATACACCAATTTAATGATAACAGTGAAGACAAGCCATGGATATAAGTTTCGAGTTGGGTTCATGAACCAAGAAGATCGCTGCTTTTTTATGGCTGAACTTGGATAAGCTTTCTCAAGGGTTACGGACTGAAAGTTGGCGCACGAATGTTGATGGAAATAGCAGAACCTGGTCTCATCTTCACTGCGATCTTCCACCCCGACGTCGTTCCAATTGTTGATCCATGTTAGTTTTGTATCTGGTTCTTGCTTGTTGTCTCGATTACTTCTTAATCGACCTATTCTGTCTAACTAATCAAAATTTAACTTTAGAAGTAGTAACGAATATCTCACGAAGATGCTATTTCTAACTAATATTTTCTTATAATTGGTGGCACGTGTAGGTTTTTTCAGAGTTAAGTAGGCTGCTCGTTTGTTATTCTGTAACAACTCAGTTGCTACTGATGGCACTGAAGTTGACTGGGACGACATCCAAAAGTTCCTACACTTTATTGATCGTCTTGAGGTCCTTGTGGGGCGTTTCAATGGTGGAAGGCCACGTGGGATATGCATGCCACTGCTGCACTCGTTGAACAGGTCCAACTGTGTCGAGAAACTTATGGTACGAGCTATTTTCTGTTATATATGTTGTTCATAAACTATTGCTTATACACAATTTTACAGTTGTGATCTTCTTGAAACAGAAACTACCCAGTTCTATTGTTCCTATACAGATGCTTGACCATGGTCGGGTCAGACTTGCACTTGGTCACAACATGATGTTTATGTCGACCTACTCCATTCCCCTTGGAGGTGAAAAGATACTTATTCATGGGTGGTCTCAAATAATGAAGGCCCATCCATCTTGGAGAATAGGACAGAAGATTATGTTCCTACTTTTCCATGGGTCTAAAGTGAATATCCTGTTTATTGACCACATTATGAGATGAATCCATTTTCCGAAGGTTGTAGATGCGCGGGGTGGCGCTTGGGCCTTGTCCTGGTGCTTGGCGGCCTCACCCTTGGTTAACTGTAGGCAAAGTAGCACTGTTCGAGGCGTGCTTTGTACAGTTGAACCTGTATAAGTACTCATACTGCTTTCAGCTATGGTTGTTAAGTGCCCTTGCTGGTTTCAGTTAAGGTTGTTAAGTACTCCTGCTACTTTTACAGTCTATCGTGTTTCTTCAGTCCTGTCTTCCAGCAGCCACCAAAACCAAACCAGCGCCGGCGGGGCCGCCTGCTTCCGCCTCCCACGGCTGGCTGCGCCTCAACGCACGCATTGCCGCCCCATCGTCTCCTAAATCGTTAACACTGACGTCCGAGGCCTCGCCATCGTCCTCCACGCGCTTTGGTGCGCTCGCCGCAACGCCGCCCTCTCGCATTGTCAACATGGTCAACAAACAACAGGAATCGGCAGAAGTACGTGGAGAGGATGACATTAGGGCCCACCATGTCAGCGTATGGAAAAGTAAAATACTTCCTCCTAGTGTTTTCCTAACATCTGGGACCCACGACATTGTGAGGGTATAAAGTCAATAGACAAGAGAACAGCACAAGATCGGCTGACACCTAGGACGTAGCAGCTCGAGCAGTATTTTTTTTGTTATTGTTGAGACGGAGCAGGGTTTGAACTGGGCTGTGGCCCGTCTAGCCCAGGTTTATATTTTATGTTCACCATGTGACCAACCCAACCATTTTTTTGTTTGTGAAAATGAGCCCACTTTATTTTTTCTGAAGAATACCCAATCCAGGCCTATTTATTTTTCTACGCCCTGATGGGCTACAACTCTTCCAAGATGCCTGCAAATATTGAAAGTAATATGAAATGGGTTGTAAATATAAAAACAGATGACAAATTGGCAATTACTTTATAATTTCTGATTTTTCACATTTTTAGATTCCTATTTCATTGGGCATTAACGTAATTTAAATATATCTTCAAAGCACTTTAAATTTGGCTCGACATTTCGGTATTAAAAATAGTTTGGAACCCACAGAAATATGCAAAATTGGCCCTAGCCAACCAAAAAACGGACTGCAATAAATTGCGTAAGAATCACAATGAGCTATATATAAATTATTAAAAAAAGAGGGAATGGTCTGAGTTATGGGCCTATTAAGTTGACGCGTATGCAAGATTTTTTAGTTATTATATACTTCAACAAACGATTCTAGCAGACGTAACCATTGGATGTCAATCCAACGGCCGTTGTGTTTCTTCAATCTCTGATCTTCTTGATCCAGCCGCCAAATCCAGCGCCGACGGGACTGCCAGCTCCTGCCTCCCGTGCAGGCCTCACCGCCCCCTACTACTCCCACCGCTGGCCAGGGCATCCCTCTACTCACCCACACCCCCTGTTATTCTGCGGCGACGGCAGCCTCACACTCCTCTCCGCGTGGGCATCCACTGTTGTGTCTTCCCCGGCTCCGCGTCGTCCCCTTCCTAGGCCTCGTCGTCGTCCACCGCCCTGGTGCTCTCGGCGCGGCGTGGTCAATGTGGTCAAGGAACGACTTCCATCGGAAGAGTACTACCGTGGAGAGGCTGACAGCTATGTCGACGGCAGCCGCAAGGAAGTGCCTCCTTATTACGTGGAAAATAATTATTCATTCACCTAACAGTAGGGACCCACCGGACGGGCCACCGTATTTGGCGGAAAAAAAATTCCCCCTTACTACTGGGACCCACTAGACGGGCCATCGTATTTCATGAAAAAAAGCATTCCCCCCGCTGTCAGCTCAGACCCACCGGAAGTGCCTCCTTATTACACACAAAAAAATGAATAATCCCCCTGCTAGTTGGGACCCACCTTGGTGGGAGGCTGACTTGTGGGCCTACTAAGTTGATGGGGACGGAGTGCTTTGTCAACTTAGTCAATATGAACGATACTAGCTCCAGTGACCGTACGATGTCCATCCAACGGCCGTAGTGCTTCTTCAACCTCTGGTCTTGTTGCCCCAGCCGCCCAAAGCAGCGCTGGTCGTGCCACATGCTCCTGCCTCCCGTGGCCGATTATGCTGCCGTGGAGGCCTCACGGCCCCCTACTATTCCGACCGCTGGCCAGGCCCTGCGGCGACGACGGCCTCACACCGCAGCCGAACCAGTGAACCCTCGTACTCCTCTCCGCGCGGGCTTCCACTGTCGCGTCTTCCCTGGCTCCACGTCGTCCCCTTCCTAGGCCTCACCGTCATCCACCGCCCTGGTGCTCTCGGCGCGGCGTGGTCAACGTGGTCAAGGAACGACTTCCATCGGAAGAGTACTGTACGTGGAGAGGCTGACAGCTGGGTCCACGGCCGCAGCAAGGAAGTGCCTCCTTATTACACACAAAATAATTATTCCTCCACCTGACAGCGGGGACCCACCGGGTGGGCCACCGTATTTCGCGAAAAAATGTTTGCCCTTGACTGTTGGGACCCACCAGCTACATATTCGCATGCAAGGAAGTGCGTCCGAGCAAAAAAACGATTCGCCCCCACTGACTGCTGGGACCCACCAGCTACATCTTCGCAGGCAAGGAAGTGCCTGACAGTCGGGACCCACCTGGTCGAAGCGTACGTAGCTTTGTAATTCTAGTCGCGAACGTGTACGTACATACTGGTTGATGTAGAGGCGCGCACGTGTCGTAGTAGAGGTGCGCACGTAGCATGTACACGTACGTACAACGGCCAGGGTGCAAGAAAGTAAATATGGCCATGTACGTACATATGGGCGGGGTCTCGAACGCCTACTTGCGCATACGTACAGCCAGGGCTCATGTACATGGTTGGGTCGGAACGGAGAAACAACGTCTTCGTCATGTTCATGGGGAGGCAACGGAATGCGTCGTGTTCATCGGGAGGCAACGGAACGCGTGGGAGCCAACCGGCTTGGACGGAACAACCGATGGAAACAAGGCCTGGCGTACCGCAGAACGGAGGAAACGGCCTTGTGTTCGACCGGCCATGTTCGAAACGGGATACTGTTCATCGGGAGGGGTCTGGTGTACCGCAAAACGGAGGAAACAGACCTCCTACGATCGAAACGGGGGTCCTGTTGATCGGGAGGGGTGTGGCGTACCACAAAATGGAGGAAACGGACTTCTGTTGGAGCGCTACGGTCGAAATGGGGGTCCTGTTCATCGGGAGGGGTGTGGCGTACCGCAAAACGGGACTCCACGGGATACTGTTCATCCACCGTTGACCCTCCAGCCTCCACGGGCTACTGATCATCCACCGTCGACCTCCTCCAGCCTCCACCTGCGACTGTTCATCCACGGGCTCCTGTTCATCCAGCCTCCACCGCGCGCTACTCCACCGACTACTGTTCAACCAGCCCTCTCCACGGGCTCCTGTTCAACCACCCCTCCACGGGCTACTGTTCATCCAGCCCTCAACCATCTACTGTTCATCATGCCCTCCACAGGGTGGTCCTGTTCATCCCGCCCTTCACGGGCTACTGTTCATCCAGAGGCAACGCCACGGGGTCCTATTCATGCACCCCCACCAGGAACTGTTCATCCAAACCCCCCAGCAACGCTCACTGTTCATCTAGAGGCAGCATCGATCGGCTTCAGGTAACAGCAGTAGCGAAGGAATCGCTCGATCGGATTCAGTTAACAGCCATCGATCGATCGCTCGGGTTCAGTAATGCGTAGCCTGCAATGCAATCGCTTGGGTTCAGTTAGAGCCCAACGCCTCGCACTCACGCGCGTGCGTGTACGAGACGAACGCGCATCGCTCGGCCCCGACCACACACTGTAACCGGGAACACCCCGATATTTTCCTCGTCCTCGCTCCTACCACAGTTTTTTCCATCATGGATGACCCAAAGATTGTCATGCAGCTGCGTCTCCGGCCCGCCCAGGACGAAAAGCCCATTTTCCGTCACAATTTTTTCATAGAAGTAGGACCCCACGACATCTATGATGATACCATGTTTTTTCATAATTGTTGTCATAGAAGTGTCATAAGTATGGCAGAAAAAAAATTGGCCCAAAATGTCACGGACGTGTCTTCTTTTTGTAGTGTAAACTAATAGCAAGGCACACATCAGGTCTGGTACACAGCATTGCATAAATGATACAGCCTATGGTTGAAGCATAGGAACACTTTTCATTTTCTCTCTATCTTCTGAAGTGGTCGGGCATTGAGTCTTACTCAACTTCACACCTTGTAATACAAGCAAGAACCCTTTCTTTGTTTGATCCATTTTGAATTTCTTCAAAACTTAGTCAAGGTATGTGTTTTGTGAAAGTCCAATTAAGCATCTTGATCTATCTCTATAGATCTTGATGCCCAATATATAAGCAGCTTCACCGAGGTCTTTCATTGAAAAACTCTTGTTCAAGTATCCTTTTATGCTATCCAGAAATTCTATATCATTTCCAATCAACAATATGTCATCCACATATGATATTAGAATGCTATAGAGCACCCACTCATTTTCTTGTAAATACAGGCTTCTCCAAAAGTCTGTATAAAACCATATGCTTTGATCACACTATCAAAACATTTATTCCAACTCCGAGAGGCTTGCACCAGTCCATAAATAGATCGCTGGAGCTTGCACACTTTGTTAGCACGCTTTGGATCGACAAAACCTTCTGGTTGCATCATATACAACTCTTCTTCCATAAATCCATTCAGGAATGCAGTTTTGACATCCATTTGCCAAATTTCATAATCATAAAATGCGGCAATTTCTAACATGATTTGGACAGACTTAAGCATCGCTACGGGTGAGAAAGTCTCATCGTAGTCAACCCCTTGAACTTGTCGAAAACCTTTTGCCACAAGTCGAGCTTTGTAGACATTAACATTACCGTCAGCGTTAGTCTTCTTCTTGAAGATCCATTTATTCTCTATGGCTTGCCGATCATCGGGCAAGTCAACCAAAGTCCACACTTTGTTCTCATACATGGATCCCATCTCAGATTTCATGGCTTCAATCCATTTTTCGGAATCTGGGCTCACCATCGCTTCTTCATAGTTCATAGGTTTGTCATGGTCAAGTAACATGACCTCCAGAACAGGATTACCGTACCACTCTGGTGCGGATCTTACTTTGGTTGACCTACGAGGTTCGGTAGTAACTTGATCTGAAGTGTCATGATCATCATCATTAGCTTCCTCACTAATTGGTGTAGGTGTCACAAGAACCGGTTTCTGTGATGAACTACTTTCCAATAAGGGACTAGGTACAGTTACCTCATCAAGTTCTACTTTCCTCTCACTCACTTGTTTCGAGAGAAACTCCTTCTCTAGAAAGGATCCAATCTTAGCAAATCCTTTGGGTATCCTATGAAAACACATTTCTGCAATTTGGGTTCGAGCTTATCAGGTTGAAGCTTTTTCACATAAGCATCACAGCCCCAAACTTTCAGAAATGACAACTTTGGTTTCTTGCCAAACCACAGTTCATAAGGTGTTGTCTCAACGGATTTCGATGGTGTCCTATTTAACGTGAATGCAGCCATCTCTAAAGCATAACCCCAAAATGATAGCGGTAAATCAGTAAGAGACATCATAGATCATACCATATCAAGTAAAGTACGATTACGACGTTCGGACACACCATTACGCTGTGGTGTTCCGGGTGGCGTGATTTGCGAAACTATTCCACATTGTTTCAAATGTAGACCAAACTCGTAACTCAAATATTCTCCTCCACGATCAGATCGTAGAAACTTTATTTTCTTGTTACGATGATTTTCCACTTCACTCTGAAATTCTTTGAACTTTTCAAATGTTTCAGACTTATGTTTTATTAAGTAGATATACCCATATCTGCTCAAATCATCTGTGAAGGTGAGAAAATAACGATACCCGCCGTGAGCCTTAATATTCATTGGACCACATACATCTGTATGTATGATTTCCAATAAATCTGTTGTTCGCTCCATTGTTTTGGAGAACAGTGTTTTAGTCATCTTGCCCATGAGGCATGGTTCGCAAGTACCAAGTGATTCATAATCAAGTGATTCCAGAAGTCCATCAGTATGGAGTTTCTTCATTACCCCAATATGACCCAAACTGCAGTGCCACAAATAAGTTGCACTATCATTATAAACTCTCCATATTTTGGCTTCAACATTATGAATATGTGTATTACTACTATTGACATTCAACACAAATAGACCACTCTTCAAGGGTGCAAGACCATAAAAGATATTACTCATATAAACATAACAACCATTATTCTCAGATTTAAATGAATAACCGTCTCGCATCAAACAAGATCCAGATATAATGTTCATGCTTAACACTGGCACCAAATAACAAATATTTAGGTCTAAAATTAATCCCGAAGGTAGATGTGGAGGTAGCGTGCCGACGACGATCACATAGACTTTGGGACCATTTCCCACGCGCATCGTCACCTCGTCCTTAGCCAATCTTCGCTCAATCCGTAGTCCCTGTTTCGAGTTGCAAATATTAGCAATAGAACCAATATCAAATACCCAGGTGCTACTGCGAGCTCTAGTAAGGTACACATAAATAACATGTATATCACATATACCTTTGTTCACCTTGCCATCGTTCTTATCCGCCAAATACTTGGAGCAGTTCCGCTTCTAGTGACCAGTCTGTTTGTAGTAGAAGCACTCAGTCTCAGGCTTAGGTCCAGACTTGGGTTTCTTCTCCTGAGCAGCAACTTGTTTGCTGTTCTTTTTTAAGTTCCCCTTCTTCCCTTTACCTTTTTTTCTTGAAACTGGTGGTCTTGTTAACCATCAACACTTGATGCTCCTTCTTGATTTCTACCTCCGCAGCCTTTAGCATTGCGAAGTGCTCGGGAATTGTTTTATCCATCCCTTGCATATTATAGTTCATCACAGAGCTCTTGTAGGTTGGTGGCACTGATTGAAGAATTCTGTCAATGACAGTATCATCCGGAAGATTAACTCCAAGTTGAATCAAGTGATTGTTATACCTAGACATTTTGAGTATATGCTCACTGACAGAACTATTCTCCTCCATCTTGCAGCCGTAGAACTTATTGGAGACTTCATATCTCTCAATCGAGGCATTTGCTTGAAATATTAACTTCAACTCCTGGAACATCGCATATGCTCCATGACATTCAAAACGTCGTTGAAGTCTTGGTTCTAAGCCGTAAAGCATGGCACACTGAACTATCGAGTAGTCATCAGCTTTGCTCTGCCAGACATTTCTCAACGTCAACAGTAGCATCTGTAGCAGGCCTAGCACCCAGCGGTGCTTCCAGGACGTAATTCTTTTGTGCAGCAATGAGGATAATCCTCAAGTTACGGACCCAGTCCGTGTAATTGCTACCATCATCTTTCAACTTTGCTTTCTCAAGAAACGCATTAAAATTCAATGGAACAACAGCACGGGCCATCTATCTACAACAACATAGACAAGCAAAATACTATCAGGTACTAAGTTCATGATAAATTTAAGTTCAATTTAATCATATTACTTAAGAACTCCCACTTAGATGGACATCCCTCTAATCATCTAAGTGATCACGTGATCCAAATCAACTAAACCATCACCGATCATCACGTGAAATGTAGTAGTTTTCAATAGTGAATATCACTATGTTGATCATATCTACTATATGATTCACGCTCGACCTTTCAGTCTCAGTGTTTCGAGGCCATATCTGCATATGCTAGGCTCGTCAAGTTTAACCCGAGTATAATTTTTTTTGAGAAAAGGAGTATTGCCATCTTACATTGCCCCAAGGGAAGGATTACACTCGTTTGCTAGAACCTCTCGTAGGTCATGTGGGACATCTGCTACACACATACATCCCCTGTCCTCCTTGCATATGCGGCCATTTCATGAGCCAATTTGTTCATGTTCCGTTTGACTATGCTGATCGACACCTCTTCAAAACTATGCATAAGGTATCTCACGTCAGTAATCAAGGGGAATAGTGAGGAGAGATTAGCATCTTTGCTCTTCAGCAGGGTGGCTGCATTTGCACAGTCTGTCTTGATACATAGCTTCCCCCAGTAGCGCTTCCTTAATTCTACTAAACCATAGAGGATGGCGGCCATTTCAGCTTCCTCGGACAAGCTGCATGGAGTAAGTTTTTTACAGATGGACAGAGCAACACATCCGTTACAATCTCTGACAACAATGCTTGCATATGTATCTCCAGTACTAATCAAGAATGATGTGTCGCTGTTTAATTTCTAGGTCCCGTTGTCTCGCGGCAGCCACAACTCAGTCTCGTCAGCGTTTTCTGACAGTGTGGCATAATTGGGGCTATTTCTTCTGCTTGTGATTGAACCGTCAGCCATGGGAGTAGTAATCCCAGACAAGATTGGTTGTTTCCCTTTAACTCTTGCAGATAGAGCCTGGCTACAACATGAGTCTACATCCATATTGGAGGCCTACATATTTGCCTCTGGATCGTTGTTTCCCATATATGCAACACCCAGCTCATTGTGGTATTTAACTAAAATTTGGACTGAAGCCCCAATCGCCAATCTTCCTTTTGCATGAACGCAGTCCTCACGTAGCCACCATGCGCGCCACATCAAGAGCATGATTTTCTGTCGTGCGTCCATACTGCATGTGTCCAGCAGCAGGTTGTAGCCAATCCACCCCTGTATATTTGAACTTCTCTTCTGCCGGCAGGTCCCAGACCTTTCTCATCTCCATGCGGAGCGCCCTGGCCTTGGTGCATGCGACCGTAGCATGGTACTCGTCCTCTGTTTCCTTTCCACAGATATTACAAATGTTGTCAATCTCAAGTGTTCTTTTCCATTTGTTTTTCTTTGTGGCCAAAGTTTCAGTTGCTACTTGCCACCCAAAAATGCGAATTTTCTTAGGGCATTTGGATTTCCAAATTAAGTCCCAAATACTTCTATTGTCGGCTTCGCATACTGAACTTGATGCATCAGCCCCCACTAGCTGTTTAAGCTGGAATCCCAATTTGTAAGCACTCCGGACAGTGAATATACCATTCTTCTCACTATGCCAGGCCACACAATCCTCAGCACTGGTGTTGGGCAATTTAATTTTGCATATTTCTTCTGCATCCAACCCATGGAACAGATCCTTCACAAGGTTAACATTCCATTCATTGCCGCCAGAGGTTAAAAGCTGGTTAACCCATCTCAAACATGACCCTCTCTTGAAAGTGGCCACTTTCACTCCGCTTTTCCTGGGTATCCATTGATCCCTTTGGATCTGAATCCTTCTTCCATTACCAACTCTCCAGATTAGACCTTTTTTGAGGAGCTCCAGTTCGTGCTCAATATCTTTCCATGCTTGAGAGGCGTCTAAAGCAAAGGATGTGTCAAGGAGTTCCCCATTCGGGTAATATTTTGATTTTAATACCCTCGCACACAGGCTCTTAGGTCGTTGTAGCAACCTCCATCCCTGTTTGCTAGAAGTGCTTGATTAAAAATTTGCATGTCACGAAAGCCAATTCCTCCTGCCCTTTTTGGTTTCACCAGTTGGTCCCACGTCGTCCAGTGGACTTTCCTACACCCTTCCTCCTCACCCCACCAGAATTCTCTGATTAATCGCTTGTATTTGTCGCAGAAGCTGATTGAGAGTTTGAATACTCCCATTGTGAAGAATGGAAGGGATTGCACTATGGATTGGACATGGACTTCTTTCTCCGCAAAAGACATGAATCTTCCATCCCAGTCGCCGCATCTCTTCATAAATCTGTCCATGATCGGTTGGAAGTTAGCATCTTTCATTCTTCCTTCTAGTGTAGGTATCCCAAGGTATTTGCTCTCAAAGGTTGATGTGTCAATAGCTAATATACTTTTAATTTCCTTTTGCGCTTCAGGTGGGCAGTGTTCACTGAATAAGATTGAGCATTTGCTATTGCTTAGAAGCTGCCCTGTACATCTCTGAAACAATGCCAATGCATCCTTCACTGCAAGAGCTTGCTCTGTAGTAGCCTTGAAGAAGACAAGGCTATCATCCGCAAATAACAGGTTTGAAATTCCAGGGCTGTTACGTGCAACTTTCACTGGTGTAATACTTCCTCCCAACACTGCTTTCTTGAAGATATTTGCTAGTCCGTCCGCCACAAAGAGGAATAGGTAAGGGCTCAAGGGGTCTCCCTGTCTAAGCCCCTTCGAAGGTGTGAATGGTTCAAGAACTTCCCCATTCATTCTCATTGAGAATCTCACTGAAGTTACACATTTCATCACCCAATTAATCCAAACCGTACTGAAACCAATCTTCTCCAGAGCACCTCGCAGGTAGTTCCAATCCACTCTATCATAGGCCTTTGCAAGATCCAACTTATATGCACAGTGGGTATTGTGTGGGTTTTTTCTATGTTGAATCTTGTGGAAACATTCGAATGTGAGGATAGCATTATCAGTAATCAGCCTCCCCGGAATGAAAGCACTTTGATTTTCTGAGATTAACTCACCTAGGTAGGGGCGGAGTCGGTTTAGCCCGAGTATTCTGCATGTGCAAAACTGGCTTGCACCTGTTGTACAAGAACGTTGAGCTTATCACACCCGATCATCACGTGGTGTCTCGTACGACGAACTTTTTGCAACGGTGCATACTCAGGGAGAACAATTGTACCTTGAATTTTTTAGTGAGAGATCATCTTATAATGCTACCGTCAATCAAAGCAGAATAAGATGCATAAAGGATAAGCATCACATGCAATCAACATAAGTCATATGAATTGGCCATGATCATCTTGTGCGTTTGATCTCCATCTCCAAAGCACCGTCATGATCACCATCGTCACCGGAGCGACACCTTGATCTCCATCGTAGCATCGTTGTCGTCTCGCCAACTATTGCTTCTACCACTATCACTACCGCTTAGTGATAAAGTAAAGCAATTACATGGCGATTGCATTTCATACAATAAAGAGACAACCATATGGCTCCTGCCAGTTGCCGATAACTCCCTTACAAAACATGATCATCTCATACAATAAAATGTAGCATCATGTCTTGACCATATCACATCACAACATGCCCTGCAAAAACAAGTTAGACATCCTCTACTTTGTTGTTGCAAGTTTTACGTGGCTGCTACGGGCTGAGCAAGAACCGTTCTTACCTACGCATCAAAACTACAACGATAGTTTGTCAAGTTAGTGATGTTTTAACCTTCAACAAGGACCGGGCATAGTCACACTCGGTTCAACTAAAGTTGGAGAAACTGACACCCGCCAGCCACCTTTGTGCGAAGCACATCGGTAGAACCAGTCACGCGTAAGCGTACGCGTAATGTTGGTTTGGGCCGCTTCATCCAACAATACCGCCGAACCAAAGTATGACATGCTGGTAAGCAGTATGACTTGTAACGCCCACAACTCACTTGTGTTCTACTCGTGCATATAACATCTATGCATAAACCTGGCTCGAATGCCACTGTTGGGGAACGTAGTAATTTCAAAAAAAATCCTACAGACACGAAAGATCATGGTGATGCATAGCAATGAGAGGGGAGAGTGTCGTCTACGTACCCTCGTACACCGTAAGTGGAAGCGTTATGACAATGCGGTTGATGTAGTCGTACGTCTTCACGATTGACCGATCCTCAGTACCGAACATACGGCACCTTCGCGTTCAGCACACGTTCAGCTCGGTGACGTCTCGCAAACTCACGATCCAGTAGAGCTTCAGGGAAGAGCTTCGTCAGCACGACAGCGTGGTGACGGTGTTGACGAAGCTACCGACGCAGGGCTTCGCCTAAGCACCGCTATGATATGACCGAGGTGGATTATGGTGGAGGGGGGCACCGCACACGGCTAAAAGATCAATGACCAATTGTTGTGTCTCCAAGTGGTGCCCCCTCCCCGTATATAAAGGAGTAGAGGAGGGGGAGGGGGCCGGCCTCCTATGGCCCGCCCCATGAGGAGTCCTACTCCCACTAGGAGTAGGACTCCCCCCTTTCAAGTAGGAGTAGGAGAGGGGAAGGAAGGGAGAGAAGGAGAGAAGGAAAGGGGGGCGCCGCCCTCCCTTCTTGTCCAATTCAGACTAGAGGGGGAGGGGGCACGCGGCTGCCGTGGCCGCCCCTCCTCTTCTCCCACTAGGGCCCATTAGGCCCAAATACTACCCGGGGGGTTCCGTTAACCCCCCGGTACTCTGGTATATCACTACTAGGGAAAACCTTATACATAGAACTTTAGCAGTAGCGCGGGTCAAAGAAGCACGCTAGTGCTAAGTAGCAGTAGCGCGCTTGTGCAAATCGCGCTGTAGATAAAGTTTTAGAGTAGCGCGTCTTGTTCTAAACACGTTACTACTAAAATTCCCACGGCTTAGCCGATAGGCTACACATAGTAGTAGCGACCTATATCGAACCGCGCTACCACTACTTTCTTTGTAGCAGCACGTTTTAATCTAAACTCGCTACTACTAAAGGATATAAAATTAAATGGAAAGCACATAGAAAGGTAATTGAAAATGAAAGAAATAGAATAAGGTGAAAGGAAAAAAATAAAATGGAAGAAAACTAAATGAAAACGTGGAAAAGGAGAAAGGAGCAGTAGTAGCGTGTATCCCAGAACACGCTGTAGATAACGTAGCAGTAGCGTGCTTTATGGAACGTGCTACTACTACTTCGAACTTAACCACGGGGTTCATCCTTCCCCACGGCCACTTCCCCCAAATCCAGCTCCACTCTCGCCTCCGCTGTCGCCCGTCGGCCGCCGCGCGCTCTCCGCACACCCTCTACGCCGCCCCTGACCCCAGATTCAACGCCGCCCCCGCTGATGTCTACTACACAACCTTCTTCTTGTAGACGTTGTTGGGCCTCCAAGTGCAGAGGTTTGTAGGACAGTAGCAAATTTCCCTCAAGTGGATGACCTAAGATTTATCAATCCGTAGGAGGCGTAGGATGAAGATGGACTCTCTCAAGCAACCCTGCAACCAAATAACAAAGAGTCTCTTGTGTCCCCAACACACCCAATACAATGGTAAATTGTATAGGTGCACTAGTTCGGCAAAGAGATGGTGATACAAGTGGTATATGGATAGTATATAAAGGTATTTGTAATCTGAAATTATAAAAACAGCAAGGTAACTAATGATAAAAGTGAGCGTAAACGGTATTGCAATGTGTGGAAATAAGGCCTAGGGTTCATACTTTCACTAGTGCAAGTTCTCTCAACAATAATAACATAATTGGATCACATAACTATCCCTCAACATGCAACAAAGAGTCACTCCAAAGTCACTAATAGCGGAGAACGAACGAAGAGATTATGGTAGGGTACGAAACCACCTCAAAGTTATTCTTTCCAATCAATCCGTTGGGCTATTCCTATAAGTTTCACAAACAGCCCCAGAGTTCGTACTAGAATAACACCTTAAGACACAAATCAACCAAAACCCTAATGTCACCTAGATACTCCAATGTCACCTCAAGTATCCGTGGGTATGATTATACGATATGCATCACACAATCTCAGATTCATCTATTCAACCAACACATAGAACCTCAAAGAGTGCCCCAAAGTTTCTTCCGGAGAATCACGACGAAAATGTGTGCCAACCCCTATGCATAGGTTCATGGGCGGAACCCGCAAGTTGATCACCAAAACATACATCGAGTGAATCACATGCTATCCCATTGTCACCACAGATACGCACGGCAAGACATACATCAAGTATTCTCAAATCTTTAAAGACTCAATCCGATAAGATAACTTCAAAGGGGAAACTCTATCCATTACAAGAGAGTAGAGGGGGAGAAACATCATAAGATCCAACTATAATAGCAAAGCTCGCGATACATCAAGATTGTATCACCTCAAGAACATGAGAGAAAGAGAGATCAAACACATAGCTACTGGTACATACCCTCATCCCTGAGGGAGAACTACTCCCTCCTCGTCATGGAGAGCACCGGGATGATGAAGATGGCCACCGGAGAGGGATTGCCCCCTCTGGCAGGGTGCTGGAACAGGTCTAGATTGGCTTTCGGTGGCTACGGAGGCTTCTGGCGGCGGAACTCCCGATCTATTGTGCTCTCTGGAAGTTTTAGGGTATATGGAGATATATAGGCGGAAGAAGTACGTCAGGGGGGCCACGAGGGGCTCACGAGGGTGGAGGGCATGCCCCCTGCCTCGTGACCTCCTCGCAGATCCCCCGACGTGCACTCCATGTCTTCTGGGCTTCTTTTCTTCCAAAAACGAGTTCCGTGAAGTTTCAGGTCAATTGGACTCCGTTTGGTTTTCCTTTTCTTCGAAACCCTAAAACAGGGTAAAACAGAAACTGGCACTGGGCTCTGGGTTAATAGGTTAGTCCCAAAAATGATACAGAAGTGTATAATAAAGCCCATAAACATTCAAAACAGTAAATAATATAGCATGGAGCAATCAAAAATTATAGATACGTTGGAGACGTATCAGCATCCCCAAGCTTAATTCCTGCTCGTCCTTGAGTAGGTAAATGATAAAAACAGAATTTTTGATGTGGAATGCTAGTTGGCATAATTTCAATGTAATTCTTCTTAATTGTGGTGTGAATATTCAGATCCATAAGATTCAGGACAAAAGTTCATATTGACATAAAAATGATAATACTTCAAGCATACTAACTAAGCAATCATGTCTTCTCAAAATAACATGGCCAAAGAAAGTTCATCCCTACAAAATGATATAGTTTAGTCATGCTCCATTTTCGTCACACAAGAATGATATCATCATGCACAACCCCGATGACAAGCCAAACAATTGTTTCATACTTTAGTAATCTCAAACTCATAAGCTTTCACACAATACATGAGCGCGAGCCATGGATATAGCACTATGGGTGGAATAGAATATAATGAGGGGGGTTATGTGGAGAAGACAAAAAGGAGAAAGTCTCACATCAACGAGGCTAATCAATGGGCTATGGAGATGCCCACTGATTGATGTTAATGCAAGGAGTAGGGATTGCCATGCAACGGATGCACTAGAGCTATAAATGTATGAAAGCTCAACAAAATAAACTAAGTGGGTGTGCATCCAACTTGCTTGCTCACGAAGACCTAGGGCACTTGAGGAGGCCCATTGTTGGAATATACAAGCCAAGTTCTATAATGAAAAATTCCCACTAGTATATGAAAGTGATAACATGAGAGACTCTCTACTATGAAGATCATGGTGCTACTTTGAAGCACAAGTGTGGTAAAAGGATAGTAACATTGTCCTTCTCTCTTTTTCTCTCATTTTTTGGGGCCTTCTCTTTTTTTATGGCCTTTCTCTTTTTTTGGGCCTTCTCTTTTTATGGCCTTTCTCTTTTTTATGGCCTTTCTCTTTTTTTTGTTCCTCACTTGGGACAATGCTCTAATAATGATGATCGCCACACTTCTATTTATTTACAACTCAATGATTACAACTCGATACTAGAACAAACATGACTCTATATGAATGCCTCCGGCGGTGTACCGGGATG
This sequence comes from Triticum urartu, assembly GCF_056163025.1. Classification (NCBI taxonomy): domain Eukaryota; kingdom Viridiplantae; phylum Streptophyta; class Magnoliopsida; order Poales; family Poaceae; genus Triticum; species Triticum urartu. The sequence goes on along the minus strand of NC_141878.1, from coordinate 560,466,362 downwards.
TGCAATGATTCATGAGTGACATGTATGAAAGAATTACGAATGGTGGCTTTGCCACAAATACGATGTCAACTATATGATCATGCAAAGCAATATGACAATGATGATGCGTGTCATAATAAACGGAACTATGGAAAGTTGCATGACAATATATCTCGGAATCGCTATGGAAATTCCATAATAGGTAGGTATGGTGGCTGTTTTGAGGAAGATATAAGGAGGTTTATGTGTGACAGAGCATATCATATCACGGGGTTTGGATGAAACGGCAAAGTTTGTGCCAACTCTCAATGTGAGAAAGGGCAATGCACGGTACCGAAGAGACTAGCAATGATGGAAGGGTGAGAGTGCGTATAATCCATGGACTCAACATTAGTCACAAAGAACTCACATACTTATTGCAAAAATCTACAAGTCATCAAAAACCTTGGTACTACGCGCATGCTCCTAGGGGGATAGATTGGTAGGAAAAGACCATCGCTCGTCCCCGACCGCCACTCATAAGGAGGACAATCAAATAACACCTCATGTTTCAAATTTGTTACATAACGTTTACCATACATGCATGCCACAAGACTTGCAAACTTCAACACAAGCATTTCTCAATTTCACAACTACTCAACTAGCACGACTCTGATATTATTACCTCCATATCTCAAAACAATCATCAAGCATCAAACTTCTCTTAGTATTCAAAACACTCATAAGAGAATTTTATTATTAATCATGTATACCTAGCATATTAGGATTTTAAGCAAATTACCATGCTATTTAAGACTCTCAAAATAATATAAGTGAAGCATGAGAGTTCATCTATTTCTTCAAAATAAAACTACCACCATGCTCTAAAAGGTATAAGTGAAGCACTAGAGCAAATGACAAACTACCCCGAAAGATATAAGTGAAGATCAATGAGTAGTCGAATAATTATGCAACTATGTGAAGACTCTCTAACATTTAATCATTTCAGATCTTGGTATTCTATTGAAACAGCAAGCAAAGCAAAATAAAATGACATTCTGAGAATGACAAACATCATGTGAGGAAGCAAAAACTTAGGATCAACCGATACTGACCGATAGTTGTTGAAGGAGAAAGGTGGGATGCCAAACGGGGCATCCCCAAGCTTAGACGCTTGAGACTTCTTGAAATATTATCTTGGGGTGCCTTGGGCATCCCCAAGCTTGAGCTTTTGTGTCTCCTTAATTCCTCTCATATCACGGTCTCCCTAAATCTCAAAAGCTTCGTCCACACAAAACTCAACAAGGACTCGTGAGATAAGTAAGTATAAACCATTGCCAAAACCTTATCATACTCTACTGTAGCAAATCACTAAAATTATTATTCAACATTGCATACTAAATGCCTCTGCATATTTAATAGTCCTATCCTCAAATAGAATCATTAAAGAAGCAAACATATGCAAACAATGCAAACATAACAGCAATCTGCCTAAACAGGATAGTCTGCAAAGAATGCAGCAACATCCATACTTCCCTAGATCTAAAAATTATGAAAGAAAATTCCCACTGTAGTAAATTTATCAGATCTTAATATGCAAAAGGTTTCAACATTTTATCACATTCTGACTTTTCTAGGGAATTATTGCAACAGCGGTAAACTTTCTGTTTTCAAACAGCAACATGTATACTTGTAAGATAGGCATAGTAGAGGCTATCAATGCCACTTTTATTGAAATAAAAGATGCAAAAAATTGTTCTAAATAACAGAAAGCAAATCCTAACAAAATAAATTGACGCTCCAAGAAAAACACATATCATGTGGTGAATAAAAATATAGCTCCAAGCTTAGGCTCTTGGTTGTCCTTGAATATTACCTTGGGGTGCCTTGGGCATCCCCAAGCTTAGGCTCTTGCCACTCCTTATTCCGTAGTCCATCGAATCATTACCCAAAACTTGAAAACTTCACAACACAAAACTTAACAGAAAACTCGTAAGCTCCGTTAGCGAAAGAAAACAAAACACCACTTCAAGGTACTGTAATGAACTCATTCTTTATTTATATTGGTGTTATACCTACTGTATTCCAACTTCTCTATGGTTTATAAACTATTTTACTAGCCATAGATTCATCAAAATAAGCAATCAACACAATGAAAAGAGAATTTGTCAAAAACAGAACAGTCTGTAGTAATCTGAATCAAACGTATACTTATGGAACTCATAAAATTGTCAAATAAGTTGCTGAACCTGAGGAATTTATCTATTAATCATATTCAAAAAGAATTAACTAAATATCACTCTCCAAATAAAAATGGCAGCAATTCTCGTGAGCGCTAAAGTTTCTGTTTTTTACAGCATGATCAACAAGACTTTCCCAAAGTCTTCCCAAAGGTTCTACTTGGCACAAACACTAATTAAAAGCATAAAACCACATCTAAGCAGAGGCTAGATGAATTAATTATTACTAAACAGGAGCAAAAAGAAAGGAACAAAAATAAAGTTGGGTTGCCTCCCAACAAGCGCTATCGTTTAACGCCCCTAGCTAGGCATGATGATTCCAATGATGCTCACATAAAGTATAAGAATTGTAACATAAAGAGAGCATCATGAAGAATATGACTACAACATTTAAGTCTAACCCTCTTCCTATGCATAGGGATTTTGTGAGCAAACAACTTGTGGGAACAAGAATCAACTTGCATAGGATGGTAAAACAAGCATAACTTCCAAACTTTAAGCACATAGAGAGGAAACTTGATATTATTGCAATTCCTACAAGCATATGTTCCTCCCTCATAATAATTTTCAGTAGCATCATGAATGAATTCAACAATATAACCAGCACCTAAAGCATTCTTTTCATGATCTACAAGCATAGAAAATTTACAACTCTCCACATAAGCAAAATTCTTCTCGTGAATGGTAGTGGGAGCAAACTCAACAAAGTGACTATCATGGAATTGAAAATTGAAATCAAGATGACAAGTTTCATTGTTATCATTATTCTTTAAAGCATACGTGTCATAACAATAGTCATCATAGATAGGAGGCATGCTTTCATCATAATAAATTTGCTCGTCAAAACTTGGGGGACAAAAAATATCATCTTCATCAAACATAGCTTCCCCAAGCTTGTGGCTTTGCATATCATTAGCATCATAGATATTCAAGGAATTCATACTAACAACATTGCAATCATGCTCATCATTCAAATATTTAGTGCCAAACATTTTATAGATTTCTTCTTCTAGCACTTGAGCACAATTATCCTTTCCATCATACTCACGAAAGATATTAAAAAGGTGAAGCGTATGAGACAAACTCAATTCCATTTTTTATAGTTTTCATTTATAAACTAAACTAGTGACTAAACAAGAAACTAAAAGACTCAATTGAAAGATCTAAAGATATACCTTCAAGCACTAACCTCCCCGGCAACGGCGCCAGAAAAGAGCTTGATGTCTACTACACAACCTTCTTCTTGTAGACGTTGTTGGGCCTCCAAGTGCAGAGGTTTGTAGGGCAGTAGCAAATTTCCCTCAAGTGGATTACCTAAGATTTATCAATCCGTAGGAGGCGTAGGATGAAGATGGACTCTCTCAAGCAACCCTGCAACCAAATAACAAAGAGTCTCTTGTGTCCCCAACACACCCAATACAATGGTAAATTGTATAGGTGCACTAGTTCGTCGAAGAGATGGTGATACAAGTGGTATATGGATAGTATATAAAGGTATTTGTAATCTGAAATTATAAAAACAGCAAGGTAACTAATGATAAAAGTGAGCGTAAACGGTATTGCAATGTGTGGAAATAAGGCCTAGGGTTCATACTTTCACTAGTGCAAGTTCTCTCAACAATAATAACATAATTGGATCACATAACTATCCCTCAACATGCAACAAAGAGTCACTCCAAAGTCACTAATAGCGGAGAACGAACGAAGAGATTATGGTAGGGTACGAAACCACCTCAAAGTTATTCTTTCCAATCAATCCGTTGGGCTATTCCTATAAGTTTCACAAACAGCCCCAGAGTTCGTACTAGAATAACACCTTAAGACACAAATCAACCAAAACCCTAATTTCACCTAGATACTCCAATGTCACCTCAAGTATCCGTGGGTATGATTATACGATATGCATCACACAATCTCAGATTCATCTATTCAACCAACACATAGAACCTCAAAGAGTGCCCCAAAGTTTCTACCGGAGAATCACGACGAAAACGTGTGCCAACCCCTATGCATAAGTTCATGGGCGGAACCCGCAAGTTGATCACCAAAATATACATCGAGTTAATCACGTGATATCCCATTGTCACCACAGATACGCACGGCAAGACATACATCAAGTGTTCTCAAATCTTTAAAGACTCAATCCGATAAGATAACTTCAAAGGGGAAACTCAATCCATTACAAGAGAGTAGAGGGGGAGAAACATCATAAAATCCAACTATAATAGCACAGCTCGCGATACATTAAGATCGTATCACCTCAAGAACACTAGAGAGAGAGATCGAACACATAGCTACTGGTACATACCCTCATCCCTGAGGGAGAACTACTCCCTCCTCGTCATGGAGAGCACCGGGATGATTAAGATGGCCACAGAAGAGGGACTGCCCCCTCCGGTAGGGTGCCGGAACGGGTGTAGATTGGCTTTCGGTGGCTACAGAGGCTTCTGGTGGCGGAACTCCCAATCTATTGTGCTCTCTAGAAGTTTTAGGGTATATGGAGATATATAGGCGGAAGAAGTACGTCAGGGGGGCCACGAGGGGCTCACGAGGGTGGAGGGCACGCCCCCTGCCTCGTGACCTCCTCGCAGATCCCCTGACGTGCACTCCAAGTCTTCTGGGCTTCTTTCCTTCCAAAAATGAGTTCCGTGAACTTTCAGGTCAATTGGACTGCGTTTGGTTTTCCTTTTCTTCGAAACCCTAAAATAGGGTACAAACAGAAACTGGCACTGGGCTCTGGGTTAATAGGTTAGTCCCAAAAATGATATAAAAGTGTATAATAAAGCCCATAAACATTCAAAACAGTAAATAATATAGCATGGAGCAATCAAAAATTATAGATATGTTGGAGATGTATCACCCGCCCCGACCTTAACGCCGCCCAGGACGCCGCCCGCGACCCCAACCTCGACGCCGCCATCCGCCGCACGCCCGAGCCCCGACCCCGACCTCGACGCCGCCTGCCCCTCCCTCGTCGCAGGCACCCGAGGTGAGCACGGCTGCTCCTCCCTCTCACCTATCTCTGCCTAGGGTTTCTTTATATTTTAGTTGCATCAAATTAGTTAGGGGTCATGTAAGGGCGGAAACGAATCGGATGCGGATGCGGCTAAAATGAGTTAGGGTTCATGTAAGGGTGGAAACGAATCAAATTTCTAAGATGAATCATAAAATGAGTAAAATTTGACCACTTATTTCACTTTATAGTTGGATAATTGGAATATCCGCTACCACTTTCCACCCCTAGGTTCATCAAATTAGATGGTAATTAGGGTAGTAGTTCCCAGGTACTAATTAGTTAGTAAGAACTAGGTACTAATTAGGTACTAGTTTATTTTTATTTATAGTAAGTGTATTTTTAATAAGAACTAGTTGAATTAATAGAACTAGTTAATAAGAACTTGTTGCTATTTTTTTAGTTAAAGCAATTTTTCCCGCATCGACGTGGATGATGCCTATCCCGCATCCTCGTAGTCGAGTCGGCGGAGGACTACACCTGCTTGACCAAATGGGCCATGTCTGGGACTAGGCTCCGCCGGGGTGGTATTGGGAGGCGCTACCTACCGAGGGGCGCAGGTTGGTGAGGAACTAGCCTGTCGTTGACCCGAACCTTCTTTGGTGGCGGTCGCGTGGGCCAGTGATGGTCCAGAGGCTCGAGGACCCCGCGGTGGTGGTGCGTCACCGTGTCAGTGAGGAGGACGCGCACGTCCGTCGCTACTTGTTTGCGTTGGAGCATAGGTTCTCCAATACCTGGCATGTTCTCCAGGGATCTCACTGGAGCTATGATCCCGTGATGGTTCCTTCTCTGTGGGTGTCCACCGCCCGCGCCGATACCCGTCGTGTGCTAGGGTTTTAGTTGTATTAGTGATGTTATATGTATGACACTATTCGTGATGTATTAGTGATAATATTCGACGATGTATGGATGCATGAGATGATTTACTTTTGCTTATCGAATTCATGATAATTTGAGTCCTATAAGATATTTTGAAATGTATATCTTGTGTTCCTCAAATAGGATATATGCTTGCCCAAGTGGCCGGCCATGTTTGCAGGTTACACCTCCGAGTGGCCTATGTATTGCCGGAGTGTTGATTCATTTCCGTCCTGGCAAATTTCAGGCGCTCGATATGTCCTATTTTAGAAAAGGTCATGCTGGATTTTTCCGTGAATTCTGGCATGAATTGTGCCAGAAGATGTAGGAAATATCGAGTGCCTCGGATTTGTGTGTTGAGTATCCTGGTAGTTGTCTTTGATCGATTTTCAATTAATGTTTTAACTATGAACATAGGAAATGTCTGACGACGAAAAGGATTTTGGTATTTGCAAATACTGCGAAGACGAGCGCGGCCTGTGAGACGGAATCTTCCTAGATGACGATAGGCGCTTCAGCATCAAGCTGGACGAGAACTTCGAAGTGGATACAGTAAGTCGCAACGACAAGTCATTTTTCGTAATTAAGCATGACATTTGCTTCATTTTCTTCAACTTATAATTTAAGCATGACATTAAGCATGACAAGTCTTTTTTTACTATTCTACTAGCGTATCCCTTGCCATGCAAGAGTTTTTGTATTGGATAAGATAGGTTTCAATCGTACTATGGAGGAAAAGAAAGTTTACTTGAAGACCGAGCATGGTTATATTTTCCACGCAAAATTATACAATTTAGACGACTACACCTATTTTGGATGCAAAACATGGCGAGCACTATGCAAGACTTATGAATTTGAGCCTGATATGGTTATCACCTTTGATATTCGTCCGAAAGATGATATTGAAGGTAATACCTACATCTAGGTCGATGTGCAGACGCCTCCAGTTATACCATTATGTAAGTTTCTCAACCATATTTATGTCTTTGATATTGTTTATTAAAAAATAGTTGACAACTAATTTGTATTGTCATCTTATTTTGGTGCAAGCAAACATGTCCAGCGCTTGGTAGACAGGACCTACTACTGTCCCGAGGCTGAACTAAACTGCGAGGAGCTAAGTCATTATGTTTCATGGCTTGAGGATCTTGATACTGTCATGATAAATTTTCTTCCAGCATTTAGAAATGTTAGTACTGAAAACGTGCAACCAATAGTGTTCGTAATGAACTACGGTCACATCTATTTAGGAAGTATGGTAAGATTTTTACTATTTGTCCTCAGTGCATCTTTTCCATACATTATTTTTGAAGATAAACTTCATTGCTAAGTATGTTACCATACGATGTTCTTCAACAGGGACTCCCGATGAATGTTGTGCCTTATGGGATCGAGACTAAAGGTACCATGAGTATTATTAGCTTACGGCCAAGATATCCTACAGATTACTTTAGTGCATTCAAGATTAGTGACGGATGCTTAATAGTGCAAGACTGGACCAAATATGTGATGGAGAAGCGCAGAGAAGTACTAGGGGGCAGCAAACAGATGCGTTACCCACGATTAGGAGACATGTTCATCTGCATGCTCCAACTTGATCAAGGAGGAGAGCTGCACATGTTTTATGTTATTTTACCTAAGAGAGAGCAGCAGGAGTGATTAGCTAGCTAGAAATGAGTTTGAGGATGATGATGTGCTACACTATTACTATGATGATAAAATAGCTAGTGTTGGTGGTAATGACTATGATGATTATTATTAGCTAGTGTTAGTGGTGATTAAATAAATACTGTTGGTGGTAATGACTATGATGATGATTAAATAGCTTGTGCTGGCGGATTAGATTCAAGTGGAGGCAACATGTGGTGCACATCGAAAGTACTACTAGTCCAAACTGATCAAGTTTGGATTAGTAGTATACTTTTGACATGCACCACATATTTCCTCCACTTGAACCTAATCCACCTTCATTTGACACACTGTTATGGACATAATGATGTAAACCTCATAACTGGTATTGTAGCAATATTTGTACGATGGCGCATAAATACACTAAAAATAAAAAAATAAAAAAGAATACTAGTAGCGATGGAGAGAAAACACGCTGCTAGTAGTTACATTAGCAGTAGCGTGGGAGTAAACAAACGCTGCGGCTATTTGTCCTAGCAGTAGCGGGTGCAGGCATGCGTTACTGCTAAGCAATAGTTGTAGCGCCTTATTAGTAGCGCGCCTACCCTCTCTACTAGCGAGCACAAAACCAGTGCTACTGTTAGGGTTTTCCCTAGTAGTGTATGTCCGAAACCTCCCAAAACACTTCCGGTGTCCGAACATAGTCGTCCAATATATTGATCTTTACATCTCTACGATTTCGTGACTCCTCGTCATGTCCGTGATCATATCCGGGACTCCGAACTACCTTCACTACATCAAAACACAAAAACTCATAATAAGAACTATAACTTCCCCCACATTTCGGTCAAATGCGTCTGTAAGACATGGTTCCCCCTCCCGATTCTCCATTCATATAGCATGGGTGTCAAATCACCTTCTCCCCAGCCGCGAAACCTCAGCCCCTCCTCCATGGCACACCCCATCACACCAAATTCACCGTCGTCCTCCTCCCCAATGTCATAGCCATTGTCTGTTTGTCGTCGTGCACTGGGCTGTGTGCCTCTTACTCCGTGCTGCCGGAGCTACCTCGACGACGACCGCGTGAACCGTACCGGAGCCAATTTACCTACGCTGTTGTGCACGGCGCCGGAGCGGCTCCAACTTTGTACGCGTCCAGAGCCTTGGCGCAGCTTCCCCATAGCCGTCGACCGTCGCGACATATGTACTTTCCTGCCGCCGGTAGCCACCGCAACCGCGCCGCCATCACCGACTCGACAGTTGGAGCTGCCTACTTCACCGGGCCGCAAGATAGGTTTTACACTGATCTTAAATAACTTTATTTAGGCGTCAGTTGCCTGAATTTTTATTCTAGGCCAGTCGATTCCCATTAGGCTGCCGGTTGGCTGTGGCAGCAGTGCCTCGGTGTCTATCGTAGGGGTGCGGGGGCGCAAGTTTTCCATGGAAGCAACGCTTAGGTGGCTATCATAGAGTTGTGTGGGTTGAAGGCACTGCCGCTGCCGGATCTGGATGAGGCAAGTCTTTGTGGTTTGGCCTGGGGCGGTGCAACCATGGTAGTGCAGTGGGGCAGGGCGGGGTTTTGGTCGGAGCTCTCGTGGCCAGGGACGACGGAGGCAGGCTGCTCTTCCTGTGGTCACCGGCTCTTCGAAGAAGATTTTGAACATTGTCAGCTGGGAGGCTCAAGACGGCCATCCAGCCATTCGGCGTAGATTTGATAGTACCCACAAAAACCATGTGACCCCCAATTTAGTTTTCAGTCAACAGGCGTGTGACCAGTCTCGTACCTTAGTGTTGATCTCTTAGGGTATTTCTTCAGATCAGAGATATGTGTCGTTCTTAACATTATGTTTTTTCTGTATCTTCGGCCACATCGTCTTCCTTCTCACCGCAGCTGCTCCAACAAGGGAAGCGTGCATGCACCAGAAGGGAGCTATAGTCCCCACTCAAAAGTTCCGTGCCTCGAATGTGCGTGCCTGACATGGACAGCCACAACAACCGCAGGGCCATCAACAAGTCAGCAGATGATGCAAACTCCTATGGATGGTGGCCAGATAGGTTGTACCCTCATCTTACTTGTGTGCAACATTTATGACTTCCTTAATCATCTAAGCATGGAAAATAGATTATCACATGTCACTGTATATTCATGCTGATCTCTTAAGAGTCTTGTTTAGGAGTTAACGCTAATCCATAGTTTAGATAAGAGACTTGTTCAGGTGTTAACATTGTTCCATACTTATCATCCATCAGCCAATGCTATCCCACAGGCTGGTGATTATACCACCTCTTGTATTACCTATGTTGTTGTTCTTTAATAATTTTGTGTGCCATCTAATTTATCTCGAGTACAAATAATACATATTCTATAGCTTTCATCTGTGTTCTCCCTAAAGGTTTTGAGACCTGTTGCTGCTAGTTAAGTCCAGTCCTACTGTTTATGTCGCCTCCTATAGGCACTCATTACATAATCTAGCTACTTGTTGTCTTCCATGCATGTCAGATATAATTGCACACAATGATATATCCACAAGAACCTCGTGGAGCAATGTAACAGCCAACAAACTTGACGTCAATGATACCCAATATGATGGAACAGTTAAAGGAAGTTCTTCAGAAGACTTGCAGAAAGATGATGAATCCTATTCACCCCACAAGGCCCTTGCTCTAATTTGGCCCGTGATATGTGTACATCATGCTTATAATGTCCTCGAGTGCATCTACTCTGTTGCAATGCCATGTGCTTAGCCTGCTGATCATGCATGTAAATATGTCATGCCTTCCTATTTTTAGTACCTATTCCATTCATCATAACATGTTTTCAAATTCAAGTATTGTCATTCTAATCTGTCGCCATGCCATATGCTTAGTCTGGACATCATGCTTTTAATATCGTATGCATTGTTATTCATCAGTATGTACTCCATCCGTCTACCATACCATGCCTTTTACATTGAAGTGTTATTCTACTGGTCTTCCGCAATGCTATCTTAGTTTGCCAATCATACACGCATATGTTGTCTTCATGTTTTTAAATACATATTCCGCTCTCATATAGTTTTACATTCAACTAGCACTACTGGAATTAGCTTCTTTGCCGTCCGCCATGGCAGACGGCAAAGGCATGGATCACGGACGGCAAACTTCTTTGCCGTCCACCAGCAGACGGCAAACTATCCATCTGAACACGTGCCAGCAAAGGCCTTCTTTGCCGTCCGCTTCCTGTAAATGGATGGCAAAGGATTTTGGCATCCGTCATCCGAGGCCAGCAGACGACAAAGACAACGTACGACAGTGCGGTGGCGTGAGAGCCGTTAGGGGGTTAACGGCGCTATTTGCCGTCTGCCAGCAGACGACAAAGAATCAAAGCTCTTTACCGTCCGCTAATAGACGACAAACAGCTCAGCTAGGCAGTACTGGAAAGCTGCCACGTCGACAGCTATGTCGTCCGCTGGCAGACGGCAAAGTGATTTGAATCTTTGTCGTCCGCTGGCAGACGACAATGTGACCAAATAGGTAGCCAGTGTTTCCAGGTTTTACAGGTAGCTGCCACGTGTCTCTTTATCGTCCGCTAGCAGACGGCGAAGCTCTTTGCCGTCTGCTAGCGGACGGCAAACTGGCTACATATCCCCTGTTTTTATTTGAATCCATTTAATTTCACGGGAATTCACACACAGATATACATTTTTTTCACATGCACAACAGACATATGATGTATCCAACACATAGCTCCATCCATGACAACATACATACATAATAAGAAACGGAGTTACATCCGTACATATTACAGTAACATCAGAATGTTCGTCCAACACATTGTTCCATGCATCCATATAACAAGTTCCACATTTTTTTATCAATATAAATGAAAAAAAGAAAAGGGAAACAAGCACTCCATCCATGCAAACTTCCATATAGTGAATTAAATCTGCAAAATGGGAAACAAGAAAGTTAGAAGAAGAAGACTAGAATTAGAAGAAGAAGAAGAAAATGAAGAAGAAGAAGTAAGCATACTTAGGTAAAATGGAGCTAACCTAGCTAATTGTGCCATTTTTGAGTGAACTAAGCATATCATGCCATTTTTGATATAACTTAGAGTTAACTACATTTTGGAGAAGAAGAAGAAGAAAAATAGAAGAAGAAGACTAGAAGAAGAACTTCTTCTTTTCTTCTTCTTCTTCTTTTATTCCTATTCCTTCTTTTCTTCCTCTTCCTGGATTTTCTTCATATTATTATGTAATTCGTGGCCTAATAGGCTAAATTATGTCATAAATGGACTAAATAGGCTAAATAAGAAGAAAAATACCATTATCACTGAGGTGTAGGAATGGTCGGGGCTGCGCCAGTGCCAGACGGAGGTGAAGGACCGGTTGGGGTTCCGGCATTGGCAGAAGGAGTGGTCGATGCTTGTCGGGAGCCATGCTGCACCAAAGATCATTTCCAATAATGTCTCGTTAGTAAGTTCGCAAACTGAAATGTGAATAGTAGTAATCAACGACCATTCAAATCAAACTCACAGTGGTCGCCGGAGCAATCTGGGGCATCGGCGGAGGGGCCTGATCATTTTCTCGCACATGATCTGCACATTTGGTTCTCATGAGTCAGTCATATTACATAGTAATGTGAACATTACGTGTATGATTGGGCTAATATGCACGAGAAGCTCAACGCGACGAGCTCGTATAGGGCCCGGTTAGCGCTGTCGTTCCGGTTCCTCTCCTCCTCCAACAGCTTAGCCGCCCTCTCCTCCATCTCCCTCTCCCTCTCCGCCGCCTCCCTTTGTGCCTCCCTTTTTGCCTGCTCCACAAGCGCCTTCGTCTTCAATCTCTCTTTCTCAACAATAGCCTGCAACACACCACTCCTCGTTAGCATTGTAATCATCGACAGACGCACACAAAATGTAATGGAGGAAAGGTGAGAGAATCTGTATAACTAACCGCCATGGCGATCTCCGCGGGCTGTGCATGAGGCGGTATCTCAGGATCAGAGCTACTCAGGCGCTTCTTGATCTGCAGGAGAGTCTTAGGACAACGTATTAGTCCATCACCGATGGCTAGAGAGCCATGGGACCTCCCGCCACCAGATATCATCACCAGCTCTGTATCAAAAGGATCCTTGCTCGGGTTAAAGTCCTCCCCTTTCCTCGCCTTCCCCTCGTGTCTGTACTTCACAAGCTTGTGGTGGGAGGTCTTGTTGGTGAAGCTCTCTGGATCATCTAGGTCAGACTCCATGAATGGCTTGGCCTTCTTGTACGGGGCCATATGGGCCATGCCATAGAGGTCGAACAGACCTGGCATAGGCTTCTTATGGTGGTGTGCCTGAGAGAGAGGAACAAAATATTAGTTAAGGCCTCAAGCTAGCATGAAGAATGGTATTGCTATGTAAATAGGTCATTTTGGAGCTAAGAAAGGTTATTATGTCATTTTCAAGGAAAATAAGCTAAGTTTAGGTCATTTTCGAGGTAACCAAGATTATTATGCCATTTTTGACCAAAGTATGCTAATTATGTCATTTTAGAGCTAACTATAGCATATTAAGTCATTTTATAGAGCTATCTAAGGTTATTATGTCATTTTAGTGCTAAATATGTCAGAAATGAACTATCCAAGGTATTATGACATTTTTTAACTAACTAAGCATATTAATTAAGTCATTTTGGAAGGGATAAATGCTAGCATGAAGAATGAATTGCATGAATCATGTGGCAAACCACATACCCAGTTATCCCCGTACTCAAATAGGTTGGAGCTCCCTTGATGGTGTGGTACACCTTCCATTTTGTCGCGCTTATCCTTGGCCCTTTGGTGTTCGACTTTCCATTGGGGAGAGCACCACGCATCCACCAACCCTCCCACCAGTCCATCTTATCCACACACCATCTCGGGGGCACCTAAGTGAGTCAAGAGAAATTTCAGCGCTACGCCTACGAATCAAATCAAGAAAACTAAGTTCAAGGCCTTAAGAATAGGTAATTACCTGCATGTACTTCTCCTTACTCAGAAACTTGCCGCGATACTTCTGCTTGCCCCTCCTAATACCCTTCGAGGCATAGTAGTCTCGAACGGCCTGCACCCGAGCCTCGTGCCTTAAGTTCTGAAGTAGGAGCTTGCACTCTCTTTCGACAACCATACACGCGGCCTCCTGCTCTCCCTCTGAAACCATGTAGAAGGTCTGCAATCAAACAAGACAACAATGATTAGTACAATCACTAGGTAGTGTTGATTTTTAATTCCGTAAAGGAGAAATTACCCAAAACTGACGGAACACAATGTCGGCCACTGTCTCGCACAAGACACCGTCGACCCTCTCCTCCGGCGGGGCCGAGGCAACCGAGTACAGCTCCCAGGTCAGTGCTAGCTGTGGAACCTAACCCTCACCGGGCAACGTGACCCACCCAGGGAAGTGCTGTCGGCAAAGCACACCAAGGACCTGGTTGGGCCTACGGGCACCACGAGGGCGTACCCAGCCCCTGCAGTATGACAAGGCCAACACATTAGATATTAATTTGAAGGAACATGAAGGCAAAAGGTTAAAAAATAGTAAATGCACTTACTTCAACCCTTTAGGCGCAATTAACCACCTCTGGTCGGGGGTCGTCAGCATGGGCGGGAGCTTTGTAAAGCCATGCTTGTAGACCTTCTTGCCCTTCTCAACCAGCTCGTCGTCACTGTAGCTATCATCTAAAAAGGTGTCCTCGCTACCATCCTCCGGGCCACTAGCCTCTGGAGTCTCGTGGGCCGAAGACCCCATGACTGGAGTCTTCTGGGTGAAGACCCCATGACCGGAGTCTTCCGGGACGAAGACCCTGTGACCGGAGTCTTCTGAGACAAAGACTCTAGGACCGGACTCACGTGGGAAGGATCGGCGACCCGAGTCTGGTGGGGGCAAGGATCAGCGACCGGAGGCTCATGGACCGGAGTTCGAGACGGGTCCACGACAGATGGAGCACTCCTGTGGTTGGGTGAATCAACTGAGGGTGGCAACGAGGAAGGCGTAACAGCCTTCCTACCTCTCCCGCTTCCACGTCCACCTCCAGCAGGCTTCTTCGTCCTCCCGCGACCTCTCCCAGCCGAAGAAGAAGTGCCCGCCGCAGTTGTCTGCATACTGTCTAGCAACACTCTCCGGAGGGGCCGGGCTGGAATAATGGAACCACCCCTCCCAGTAGCGCTCGTAGGAGGATCGGGGCGCTCTGGACCCTTGCCCACCATCCTGTCAACACCTGAAATGACAAAAAGTAAATGAAATTAGTACAACAAAAAAGTTTTGGATGCCTGACATGAACATAATAATATGTATATAATTTAAGAGTATCATAATCATGACCATAATAAAAATACACCCGATCAATACAAATATATATGGGGTCGGGGTGTGGTGTCAGGGTGTCGGGGTGTCGGGGTCGGGGTGTCGTGCCGGGGTGTCGTGTCGGAGTCGGGGTGTCAAGGTCGGGGTCAGGGTGTGGTGTCAGGGTGTCGGGGGTCGGGAGTAAGGGTGGGTGTGGTGTCAGGGTGTCGATGGTCGGAGTGTCGGTGGTCGGGGTCGGGGTGTGGTGTCAGGGTGTCGGGGTCGGGGTGTCGTGTCTGGGTCGGGGTGTCAGGGTGTCGGGCTCGGGGTCGGGGTGTGTTGTCAGGGTGTCGGGGTCGGGGTTGCGGTGTGGTGTCATGGTGTCGGGGGTCGGGGGTTGGGGTCGGGGTGTCGTGCCGAGGTGTCGGGGTGTAGATCGGGTGTCGGGGTCGGGTTGGGGTCTCTTTTTTCCTCTTCTTCTTATCTTCTTCCTCTTCTCCTCCTCTCCTCTTTCTTCTTCTTCTTCTTCTTCTTCTTCTTCTCTCCCCTTTCTTCTTCTTCTTCTTCTTCTTCTTCCTCTTCTCCTCCTCCTCCTCCTCCTCCTCCTCCTCTTCTTCTTCTTCTTCTTCTTCTTCTTCTTCTTCTTCTTCTTCTTTCTTTCTTTCTTTCTTTCTTTCTTTCTTTCTCTCTTCTCCTCCTCCTCCTCCTCCTCCTCTTCTTCTTCTTCTTCTTCTTCTTCTTCTTCTTCTTCTTCTTCTTCTTCTTCTTCTTCTTCTTCTTCTTCTTCTTCTTCTTCTTCTTCTTCTTCTTCTTTCTTTCTTTCTTTCTTTCTTTCTTTCTTTCTTTCTCTCTTCTCATCCTCCTCCTCCTCCTCCTCCTCCTCCTCTTCCTCTTCTTCTTCTTCTTCTTCTTCTTTTCTCCTTTTTCCTCCTCTTCTTCTTCTTTTCTTCTTCCTTCTTCTCCCTCCTCCTGTTCCTCCCTCCTCCTTCTACTTCTTCTTCAAAACTAAAACTAAAACTAATCTAAAATAAACAAAATTAAAATAAATTAAACTAAAACTAATATAATATAAACTAAACTAAAATAAACTAAAACTAAGACTAATCGAAAATAAACTAAAACTAAAACTAAACTAAAACTAAAACTAAACTATAGCTATAACTAAAACAGAAACTAAACTAAAAGAAACAAAAAGAAACTAATTAAACAAAAAAAGGGGGGAGGAGCTCACCTAGTGGAGGGGAGGCCAGACGGCTGCGGCAGCCACTGGAGGAGGCGGCGACCCAGTGGAGGGGGAGGCCAGACGGCCACGGTGGGATGGGGCGGGGCGTGGACGGCGACGGGGCGTGGACGGCCAAGGCGGGATGGGGCGGGGACGGCCGCGGCGCGGTTGCCCGACGTGGAAGAGGCGGCGGGGCTGCGGTGGAGGTTGGGGAGGGGTGCGGGGTGGCAGGCTATGCCGGACGGGGTCGGCGGCGGCGCGGGCCGGTGTGGGTGGGGGATGGCAACGCAGGGGCGGGGGGCGGGGCAACGTGGAAGGGGCGGCGGGGGTGCGGTGGAGGTCGGGGGGCTGCAGGGGAGGGGTGCGGGGCGGCGGGGCGGTCGACTACAACAGACCGGGTCGGCGGCGGCGGCGCGGGTGTGGGTGGGGAGGAATGAGAGAGTGGAGAGAAGAGAGGGGGGGGGGCGAGATGGCCATTATCGTACCCGCCTCTTTGTCGTCAGCCAACGGTCGGCAAAGAGGTGGGGCCGGTGGGCGGTTAAACATTAACTGGACCCACTCACCTCTTTGTCGTCTGCTAGCGGACGCCAAAGATTCTTTGCCGTCAGGCAGCGGACGGCAAAGAACTTGCTGATGGCAAAGACTTTGTTTGCCATCAGCCACATCTTTGTCGTCCATTTTCTTGTGACCTTCTTTGCCGTCAGCAAGCGGTCGGCAAAAGAGTGGGCAGACGGAAAATAAGCTAATTCCAGTAGTGTAGTGTTTTTTTACTCTGTTGTCATGTCGTATCACTAGCTCTTACATCATACTCCCTCCGTCTGGATTACGTGTCGCAGAAATGGATAAAAATTGATGTATCTAAAACTGAAATACGCCTCACATCCATTTATTTATGGATGGAGGGAATACATGTGAATATGTCATGCCTTTCTATTCTTCAGTACCTATTCCATCTCTTTGCCGTAGTATGTTTTACAATTGAAGCACCATTCTTCTATATAAGGCATGCAAGGGGAAGATGGCTATGTTAGAATCTGAAGGGCTACAAAAAAGGTCTTTGCAAAATATCCAAATGCCAGGAGATAGTAAACCAACTCTAGTGTTCGTAGATACTACTCTAGCATAGAGAAACCCAACTCCTCCTGATAATCAACAGATTCAGTGGCCAAAGAACTAGTCTGCTCCACGCCAGCAAAAATATGTCAACTCCTTTCTAAGAAGCATGTGTGTATCCTCGCAACATGAAATTTTATAGCATTCAGATCATACTTTCTACATGTTTCTTACCATCTTTCTTTTAGAAAACAAGCATAAAGGATAGAAGACTTTCTATACTGGGATCGTGTTCGAGGAAATTATCTTGCGGGAATACTCTATGCTGCAATGCTGATGTAAGTACCTGTTGTGTATATCACTATATTTTTACATCAGCATGTATTTTGTTAATCAGCGTGAATCCAACCTTTATCTGATCTAAATTTACTTGTAGCAAAATGTATTATTAAAGGCGACAGTGTTGATTTTTGTAAGGAAAATGCCTGGTAGTTTTGCATACTGAGCTGCATTAGTGTATGATCTCATATCATACACATTACTAAATTGTAGTGATGTGGTCTCGTTTCCCAATCATTCATTGTCTCAATGTTGCTTTCCTATTATCTTGTGTTAATTTGGTGTAGCCTGGCGTGGTTTGGTTGCCCAAATGTTCATTGTGTCAATGTTGCTTTCCTATTATGTGACCTAGCCAATGATAGCAATGCTAGTGTGTTAATTTGGTGCATGCTGCTGAAGATAAGAAGACAAACTCTGAAAACATCAAGGCAACCCCATTGTTTTTTTCCAATAAATCTAGGGCAAGTAATATGGCAATAACTCTTGATTAATCTGTTCAGTTCCCCTCCTAATTTATTTTTTGATGCAGTGGTCGAGACATTCTCCACTATCAATAATACAAGCTTTCCACGCTATTCCACTCCCCGCATTACCTGGAGAGAGGTGGTGGTAGATAGATAACCATGGGGTGCAAGATCATGTGCCTGTTTTATGGTGGACCTTCGGGTCCGAGCGGGCCACAGTTCCTTACAAATGTGATGTGGGCCTCTCTCTCGGCCCATCTCAATCTTATATTTGCAATACAGTTTCTCAAAAAACAATAAAATGTTTACAATACAAAATGTACATGCCGAGGATTATGGATGCGTGTCACTGATAGCGATCTCCACCTAGGACTAGCTATCTCATCTTCCCCCGTCTCACTTTGATCAAAACCACTAAAAAACTAGTGCGCTATAGCGTCGCTAATAGCACGCTATAGCGTATTGAGACTTGCCTCATTAAATATATTAGTGTACAATGTCTCGCTAACAGCATGCTATAGCGCGATATAGCACACTGATAGCGTATTTTGAGGTCGGCGCTATTTTGTTGAAGCGCGCTATTTTTTTCATTGATCAAAACAGGCTATTCCACTCCCTGCATTACACATCTGCAATCTTAAGCAACCCTACCCTCCACTAATTAACAGCCATAGCCAGCCTTAAAGCATCTACAATCGGACCTCTCAAATCCGCCTCATACGCTCGGGCGGGCAGCCCGGTCACTGTCTGGTCACGATTTTTTGACCCAGACGGGCCCCTCAAATGACAGGGCTGTCTGGTACCCCCATATCCAGCCCAAATATGGGGCGGATACGGGCACGCCCGCCGGGTCGGACCCGACAACCCAACCCTACCCTAAATTGCACCAAATCCACCAATCCCTTCCTCCTTCTCTCGTCCTCGTCCAACCATTCCCGCGCCCGGACCCTCATCGGCCTCCATCCTTGCTCCCAATCCTCACCTCTGGTCCCGATCCAGCGCCGAAGATGTCGTCTGTTGTCTACTACGCGACCTTCTTCTTGTAGACGTTGTTGGGCCTCCAAGTGCAGAGGTTTGTAGGATAGTAGCAAATTTCCCTCAAGTGGATGACCTAAGGTTTATCAATCCGTGGGAGGTGTAGGATGAAGATGGTCTCTCTCAAACAACCCTGCAACCAAATAACAAAGAGTCTCTTGTGTCCCCAACACACCCAATACAATGGTAAATTGTATAGATGCACTAGTTCGGCGAAGAGATGGTGATGCAAGTGCAATATGGATGGTAGATATAGGTTTTTGTAATCTGAAAATATAAAAACAGCAAGGTAACAAGTAATAAAAGTGAGCATAAACGGTATTGCAATGCGTTGAAACAAGGACTAGGGTTCATACTTTCACTAGTGCAAGTTCTCTCAACAATAATAACATGATTGGATCATATAACTGTCCCTCAACATGCAACAAAGAGTCACTTCAAAGTCACTAATAGCAGAGAACAAACGAAGAGATTATGGTAGGGTACGAAACCACCTCAAAGTTATCCTTTCTGATCAATCTATTCAAGAGTCCGTACCAAAATAACACGAAGCTATTCTTTCCGTTTGATCTATCATAGCGTTCGTACTAGAATAACACCTTAAGACACAAATCAACCAAAACCCTAATGTGACCTAGACACTCCAATGTCACCTCAAGTATCCGTGGGTATGATTATACGATATGCATCACACAATCTCAGATTCATCTATTCAACCAACACATAGAACCTCAAAGAGTGCCCCAAAGTTTCTACCGGAGATTCAAGACGAAAACGTGTGCCAACCCCTATGCATAAGTTCACAATGTTACGGAACCCGCAAGTTGATCATGAAAACGTACATCAAGTAGATCACGTGATATCCCATTGTCACCACAGATAAGCACATGCAAGACATACATCAAGTGCTCTCAAATCCTTAAAGACACAATCCGATAAGATAACTTCAAAGGGAAAACTTAATCCATTACAAGAGAGTAGAGGGGGAGAAACATCATAAGATCCAACTATAATAGCAAAGCTCGCGATACATCAAGATCGTGCCAAATCAAGAACACGAGAGAGAGAGGGAGATCAAACACATAGCTACTGGTACATACCCTCAGCCCTGAGGGTGAGCTACTCCCTCCTCGTCATGGAGAGCGCCGGGATGATGAAGATGGCCACCGGTGAGGGATCCCCCCTCCGGCAGGGTGCCGGAACATGGTCCCGATTGGTTTTTGGTTGCTACAGAGGCTTGTGGCGGCGGAACTCCCGATATATTCTGTTCTTCGATGTTTTTAGGGTATATGGATATATATAGGCGAAAGAAGTCGGTCAGGGGAGCCACGAGGGGCCCATGAGGGTGGGCGCGCGCCTAGGGGGTAGCGCGCGCCTCCTTGCTTCATGGCTTCCTTGAAGCTTCCCTGGCGTCTACTCCAAGACTCCTGGATTGCTTCCGTTCCAAAAATCACGCCCCCGAAGGTTTCATTCTGTTTGGACTCCGTTTGATATTCTTTTTCTGCGAAACACTGAAATAGGCAAAAAAAACAGCAATTTGCAGTGGGCCTTGGGTTAATTGGTTAGTACGAAAAATAATAATAATAAGTGTAAAATGAAGCCCATTAAACAACCAAAACAGAATATATAATAGCATGGAGCAATCAAAAATTATAGATACGTTGGAGATGTATCAAGCATCCCCAAGCTTAATTCCTGCTCTTCCTCGAGTAGGTAAATGATAAAACAGAATTTTTGATGTGGAATGCTACTTAGCATATTCTTCAATGTAATTTTCTTTATTGTGGCATGAATGTTCAGATCCGAAAGATTCAAGATAAAAGTTTAATATTGACATAAAAATAATAATACTTCAACCATACTAACCAAGCAATTATGTCTTCTCAAAATAACATAGCCAAAGAAAGCTTATCCCTACAAAATCATATAGTTTGGCCATGCTCCATCTTCGTCACACAAAATGCTCTCATCATGCACAGCCCCGATGAAAAGCCAAGCAATTGTTTCATACTTTAGTATTCGCAAACTTTTTCAACTTTCACGCAATACATGAGCGTGAGCCATGGACATAGCACTATGGGTGGAATAGAATATAATGATGAGGGTTGTGTGGAGAAGACAATAAAGGACAAAGTCTCACATTGACGCGGCTAATCAACGGGCTAGGGAGATGCCCATCAATTGATGTCAATGCTAGGAGTAGGGATTGCCATGCAACGGATGCACTAGAGCTATAAATGTATGAAAGCTCAACAAAATAAACTAAGTGGGTGTGCATCCAACTTGCTTGCTCACGAAGACCTAGGGCAGTTGAGCAAGCCCATTGTTGGAATATACAAGCCAAGTTCTATAATGAAAAATTCCCACTAGTATATGAAAGTGACGATATAAGAGACTCTCTATCATGAAGATCATGGTGCTACTTTGAAGCACAAGTGTGGGAAAAGGATAGTAGCATTGTCCCTTTTATATATTTTTATTTTTTTATTTGGCCTTTCTTTTTTTATTGGCCTTTCTCTCTTTTTTTGGTCTTTCTCTCTTTCTTTGGCCTTTCTCTTCTTTTTTTGGCCTTTTTTGGGGATCATGCTCTATTAATGATGACCATCACACTTCTATTTATTTACAACTCAAAGATTACAACTCGATACTAGAACAAAGTATGACTCTATATGAATGCCTCCGGCGGTGTACCAGGATGGGCAATGACTCATGAGTGACATGTATGAAAGAATTATGCATGGTGGCTTTGCCACAAATACGATGTCAACTACATGATCATGCAAGGCAATATGACAATGATGAAGCGTGTCATAATAAACGGAACGCTGGAAAGTTGCATCGCAATGTATCTCGGAATGGCTATGGAAATGCCATAATGTGTAGGTATGGTGGCCGTTTTGAGGAAGATATAAGGAGGTTTATGTGTGATAGAGCATATCGTATCACGGGGTTTGGATGCACCGACGAAGTTTGCACCAACTCTCAAGGTGAGAAAGGGTAATGCACGGTACCGAAGAGGCTAGCAATGATGGAAGGTCGAGAGTGCATATAATCCATGGACTCAACATTAGTCATAAAGAACTCACATACTTATTGCAAAAATCTACAAGTCATCAAAAACCAAGCACTACGCGCATGCTCCTAGGGGGATAGATTGGTAGGAAAAGACCGTCGCTTGTCCCCGACCGCCACTCATAAGGATGAATATCAAAGAACACCTCATGTTTCAAATTTATCACACAACGTTTACCATACGTGCATGCTACGGGACTTGCAAACTTCAACACAAGTATTTCTCAAATTCACAACTACTCAACTAGCACAACTTTAATATCACTATCTCCATATCTCAAAACAATCGTCAAGTATCAAACTTCTCTTAGTATTCAATGCACTCTATATGAAAGTTTTTATAATACCCATCTTGGATGCCTATCATATTAGGACTAATTTCATAACATTAGTAGAAAAGGGCATGTTGTCCCGGTTCATAAGGGCCTTTTGTCCCGGTTCTTGTACCGGGACAAAAGGGTCGGTACTAATGCCATGTCCCTTTAGTCCTGGTTCAATCCAGAAACGGGACAAATGGGCCTCCACGTGGCCTGTGTGTGGAGCCCAGGCAGGAGGGCCTTTGGTCCCGGTTCGTGGCACCAACCGGGACCAATAGGCATCCACGCGTTAGCATTTCCGTGGCTGGGGTTTTTGTTTTTTTTGAAAGAGGGGGTTTGGGGGTTTTGGGGGGTTAATTTAGGTGTTTCATATATTGTGTTAGCTAGCTATAATTAATAGAGAGAAGTGTCCTCTCTTATGTCCGTGCTTGGTCGACGCTACGTACTATACATACGTATAGAGAGGACTAGACATGCTAGCTAGCTAGTAAGCAAATGAAGGAAACAGAAGATCGTCATGAACATATATGCATACAGAGAGAAGTGATATCGACCACATCTCCTTCTCCGAGAGATTGGTCGAACAACAAGTTCTCGTATATCTATCCGACACTACCGGCTACATATATACAATAATTATCTCTTACAAATATAATCTCCGAACATACTGACTCATGGTCCACATAGTATTCTCCGTCTTCAGCGATCATGTGGTCAAGAAAGAATGCCGCCAATTCCTCTTGAATTGCTCGCATGCGAGCTGGTGCTAGGAGTTCATCCCTCTTCCGAAACATCTAATTTGAAGAAGGGGGTCAATACATATATATATATATATATGAATGAATGAAACTCAACAAAAATGATGGTAATAAAATAAAATTGTGAATGTTGTTATTTACGCACTTCATATTGTTCGTCAGTGTAGCCCCACTCACTGGTCGTGTGGCGGATGGACTCGCAAATGTAGTATCCACAGAAATTATTCCCTTGTTCCTGCCACAACCACTTTACAAGAAATAGAGGTCAATCAAACTGATAAGCAAGAATGCCAAATGGTATTGATGAAACTAGCGCTTGAATCAATAGGAGATGCGCGGAACATGCTACTATAGTACTTACTTTCGGGTGTCTAAATTGCAGCTTCTTCGGGAGTCCCGGAGCTTTTTTGGTGAATTTTTTCCAAACCCTGCCAGACAAAGAAAATAATTACTTGATATATCAGGAAATGAACAAAGTTGCTGATGTGGTGTATAATGATCGATTTAACTTACTTCTCGAGCATTTGAGTCATGTCCGCATAGTCCTGGGGATCTTCTCGTCTTGAGTCTAAGACGGTTACTAGTCCCTCCTCAAGCTTAATCTCTAGGAGAATATAGTGGAAACTGCACACGCATGTATAACTAATCAATTACATTACTATAACCTTGACTAATATATAAGGGAAACCGAATACGCACAAGACAGTAACACTCACTTGAAGTTGTAAGGAAAGAGTATTATATCTTTGTTTTCATTTATTACCAATGATCATAGCAAGTTGGCCTCGGTATCTGCGGGATGAAATTTAACCTCAGTTTCATCTATGAGATATGTGTTAATGAACCCAATATCACCGACTTGTCTTTTCTTCAATTCGGCGATCTTCAATCTGCATAATATAGTGAGGATAATTATAAATACATGCAATGAAAGAGTTGAGCTATATAGAGAGACTTAATGACAGAAGTAGTACTACTTACAGATAGTAGCAGGTGACCGTTGCTTTATCGAGGGCCAATTGATTGAAAAACTGAAAGAACTCCTCAAATGGAACAGGCAACAGATCAATTCCAACGAGGTCATGCTCCTTTTTAACTCTCACATACAAAGTACTCCTCCCCCAGACTCTCTGCAGATTTTCAAGTACCAATCATGCAATCTTCGCATCATCGTTGATAGAGATCTTTCATCTTTGACGAGAGGCTTCCCATACTCTTATCTTTGTATCTACACCTCCATGAAATCATAATGTACATCGTCGGGCAGGTAATCTCCAAGATTGCTATAACCGGGCACCATCCTCGGATCATTAGCGACGATGTCGCTAGGCACCTTGAGCGGGGGGCACGATTGCTTCGCTTGTTTGCTGAGCTGTGCAATTTGTTTCCCAGCTCGTCGTTCGTTCAGCCTTTGATCATTGACAGTAGTTCCCGACCGCTCCACTTCGACAAATTCCTTTCCAATAATGCGCTCATAGTTTCCTTTCGGCGGAGACTTGGGTGGTTTTGTCAGGGCAGCCAGAGTGCGCTTCGCTTTCACCGGATCTACCTTCTCCTCCGGAGGTGGATGTTTCTTTGCTTTCACCCCTTCAAAGAAGTTCCTCACTTCTTCTCGCGCGATCTCAACATTCTCCTCCGGGGTCCTCTCGTATGGTAACTTCTCTGGAGTCTTCAGAGAAGGACCAAATCTGTATGTGCTCCAGCCTCTGCCTATACCGCTAGACGCCGGCAGAGCAGACAGAGCGGTTGTCTTCTTTACTTACTTACGAGGCGGAGGAGAAGGACTACGATGTGCCGAAGCAGCCGGAGCGGCGGCAGGTCTTTTCCGCCCTTGCTAACGAGGCGGAGAAGGAGGAGGCTGGCTACTCGGGCGCGTCGGCGTAGGCGGAGAAGGAGGCAGAGTGCCGCCACACGCCGGAGAAGGAGCCGGCCGAGTGCCCTGATCATTACTCGCCGGAGGAGGAGGCGGTGGAGGAGGCGGAGTGCTCTGACTCGCCGGAGGAGGAGGCGGTGGAGGAGGCGGAGTGCCCTGACTTGCCGGAGGAGGAGGAGGAGGCGGAGGCGTCCAGTTCGGAAGGTTGATGAGCTCCTTCCGCCATAGGCATGGAGTCTTCAGGGCAGAACCTAGCCAAGTCTCCCCTTCACCGGTAGGGTGGTCAAGCTGGAGGTCCTCAAATCCCTCCGTTATTTCATCCACCATCACCCTAGCATATCCTTCTGGAATCGGCCGGCAGTGAAAAGTTGCACCGGGTTCAGTAGGATAAACAGAGCCAACAGCCGCCTTGACCTTCAAATTCATCCATTGCGTCATAAGGTGGCAATTTTGAGACTCCGTGATAGCATCCACGGGATAGCTGGCAGGAGCCGTCAAGGCATGCTCCGGCTGAAGCAGCTCGGTGGAAGCCATGCTGCTTCTCCGCTGAGATGGCGAGGTAGCTTCGGGGGAAGCTTCGGCAGTTCGTTTGCTGCGATTTGCTTCTCGTTCCTCTATCGCTTGTACCCCTTTGCTTGCAGCGCCTGCATTTGGGTCTGCTGCACTTTTTTCGTCCTCTCGTGGCATTTGTAACCGCCTACATCCGGAAACCCAACCTTCCACGGAATGGAGCCTGGCGTGCCTCGTGTCCGTCCAGGGTGCTCAGGATTCCCGAGGGCCATTGTGAGCTCATCGTTCTCTCTGTCTGGAAAGAACGTCCCTTGCTGCGCTGCTTTGATATACTGCTGAAGCTTCTTGACTGGTATGTCCATTTGATCATTCGTCCAAATGCACTTCCCTGATATAGGGTCCAAGGTTCTACCAGCCCCGAAGAACCAAGTCCGGCAACGGTCTGGCCAGTTAATTGTCTCTGGTTCGATACCTTTATCAACCAGATCATTCTCAGTCTTGGCCCACTTAGGACGGGCTATGTGGTAGCCACCTGACCCCGTGCGATGGTGATGCTTCTTCTTCGCAGCATTTTGCTTGTTTGTCGCCGACATCTTCTTACTCTTTTCCGATGTCTTGTGGGCCACAAATGCGGGCCAATGATCTCTGATCTTCTCATATCTTCCATTGAATTATGGTGTCTCTTTATTTTCAAAAAACTTATTCAGCTCTTTCATCCACCCCCTGAATAGTTCTGCCATCCTCTTAAGAGCAAAAGACTTGATTAATTGCTCTTTAACTGGCTTCTCCGGATCATCCTCTGGCGGTAGGGTGAAATTTGACTTCAGCTCAGTCCAAAGATCATTTTTCTGCATATCATTGACATAAGACACCTCAGGGTCTTCTGTAGCCGGCTTTAGCCATTGCTGGATGCTGATCGGGATCTTGTCCCTAACCAAAACCCCGCACTGAGCAACAAATGCGCTCTTTGTCTGGAGGGGTTCAATCGGTTGGCCGTCGGGCGCTATTGCTATGATCTCAAACTTTTCATCCGAGCTCAACTTTTTCTTCGGGCCTCGTCTCTTTACCAAAGTTGTGCTCGATCTGGAGGGCTAGAAAAAAGAACAAAGACTTAATTAATATGTGTACATACCAAAACAATGAATTCATCAATTAGCTAGTCAGCAGAAGCTGAACTAATATATATACCTGGCCGGACTCGGTTCGGTCACCGGAGACGTCATCATGGTCTCCTTCTTGCACCGGCATTGGGTCACCGGAGCCATCCTCACGGTCTCCTTCTTGCACCGGCATTAGGTCACCAGAGCCATCATAATCATAGCCAGCTGCTTTGAGACCGTCGGTGCCATTGAGAAACAACAAGCAGACGGCATCACTTCCTCGTGCGATTACGTCCCCCAACAACTCTTCTTGCACTTCGTCTCGGGCGGTGTCCATAGTTTCTACAAATATTGACAACATGGCAATTATTATTCGAACATGACAGATGGATATATTAGTGGCAAACGTAGAACTAATATTAATTAGTGGCCTCGAAGCTGCTTCTCTAGGGTTTGGGGTGGCCTCGACGCTGCTTCTCTAGGGTTTGGGGTGGCCTCGACAACGCTTCAAGGATAAAAAAAGAAGAGGAAGAAGAA
Organism: Triticum urartu; assembly: GCF_056163025.1. Lineage (NCBI taxonomy): Eukaryota > Viridiplantae > Streptophyta > Magnoliopsida > Poales > Poaceae > Triticum > Triticum urartu. The sequence continues at coordinate 560,439,103 of NC_141878.1, read as the reverse complement.
AAAAAAGAGGAGAAGAAAGAATAGAGGAGTAAGAACTCCTCTATTCTTTCTTCTCCTCTTTTTTTCTTCTTCTTCCTCTTTTTTTATTGGGAACGAGGGTCGTCGAGGGTCACCGAGCGGTAGAGGAAACCCTAAATAGCAAGTATCGTGGGTGTGAGATACATGTGGCCGTCGGTGTTGGACACTAAATCCATGTCCCACAAGTGACGTGGGTGTCGAAGCCCGTGTCACTTGTGGGACGTGGATGTAGTGTCCGACACCGACCGCCACATGTATCTCACATCGACGATACTTGCTATTTAGGGTTTCCTCTACCGTTCGGCTACCCTCGACGACCCTCGTTTCCAATAAAAAAAGAGGAAGAAGAAGAAAAAAAGAGGAGAAGAGGGTCGCCGAACGGTAGAGGAAACCCCAAATAGCAAGTATCGTGGGTGTGAGATACATGTGGCCGTCGGTGTCGGACACTACATCCACGTCCCACAAGTGACGTGGGCGTCGAAGCACGCGTCACTTGTGGGACGTGGATGTAGTGTCCGACACCGATGGCCACATGTATCTCACATCGACGATACTTGCTATTTAGGGTTTCCTCTACTGCTCGGCTACCCCGACCCTCGACGACCCTCGTTCCCGATAAAATAAAGAGGAAGAAGAAGAAGAAGAAGAAAAGTGAAGAAGAAATCTTTCTTCTCCTCTTTTTTTCTTCTTCTTCCTCTTTTTTTATCGGAAACGAGGGTCGTCGAGGGTCGCCGAACGGTAGAGGAAACCCTAAATAGCAAGTATCGTGGGTGTGAGATACATGTGGCCGTCGGTGTCGGACACTACATCCACGTCCCACAAGTGACGTTGGCGTCGAAGCCCGCGTCACTTGTGGGACGTGGATGTAGTGTCCGACACCAACGGCCACATGTATCTCACATCGATGATACTTGCTATTTAGGGTTTCCTCTACCGCTCGGCGACCCTGACCCTCGACGACCCTCGTTCCTGATAAAATAAAGAGGAAGAAGAAGAAGAAAAAAAGAGAAATCTTTCTTCTCCTCTTTTTTTTCTTCTTCTTCTTCCTCTTTTTTTATTGGAAACGAGGGTCGTCGAGGGTCGCCAAACGGTAGAGGAAACCCTAAATAGCAAGTATCGTGGGTGTGAGATACATGTGGCCATCGGTGTCAGACACTACATCCACGTCCCACAAGTGACGTGGGCGTCGAAGCCCGCGTCACTTGTGGGACGTGGATGTAGTGTCCGACATCGACGGCCACATGTATCTCACACCGACGATACTTGCTAGTTAGGGTTTCCTCTACCGCTCGGCGACCCTCGATGACCCTTGTTCCCAATAAAAAAAGAGGAAGAAGAAGAAAAAAAGAGGAGAAGAAAGAATAGAGGAGAAGAACTCCTCTATTCTTTCTTCTCCTCTTTTTTTTCTTCTTTCTCTTCTATTTTTATCCTCTTCTTCCTCTCATGTTCGACGACCCTCGACCCCTCGGCGACCCTCGACCCCCTCATGTCGAAGTTATCCGGTAGGGGGTATATCGACAACGACATACCTGATACATACATACATACATATCACATGCATCCATACATATATGAACAAAATTAATACCTACTAATTAACAACCTAAATAAAACAACTAATACATATAGGAAGAAGAACGAAAAAGAAGAGAAGAAAGAATAGAGGAAAAGACTTCCTCTTCTTCCTCTCCTCTTCTTCTCCCTCTTCTTCCCCTTCTTCCTCGCCTCTCTCATGAATGTCCGACGTTCTCGACCCTTGACCCCCTAAACTAGTTCTCAACCCTCAACCCCCTAAACTAGTTCTCGACCCCCCCTCATGTCGAAGTTATCAGGGAGGGGGTATATCGACCCCCCCTCATGTCGAAGTTATCGGGGAGGGTTATATCGACCCCCCTCCTGTCGAAGTTAACGGGGAGGGGGTATATCGACAATGACATACATACATGGAAAAAAATGCTATCCATCTATACATACATAGCCACATACATATATACATGGAAATAATGCTATAAAAAATATGAACAAAAAAATGCTATGAATAAAAAAAATACACATAAACAAAAAAATACATATATGAACAAAAAATGCTCTGAACAAAAAAAATAATACACATATATGAACATCTATACATACATATAGCCACATACATATATACATTATATATACGAACAAAAAAAGAAAAAAAGTGATAAACCGGGGTCGCGCGCAGCGGCTCACAGCGAGGTTGACCGGCGAGGGTGACGGCGGGGGCGGCGAGGGCGTCGGCGAGGGCGGCGGATGGCGTCGGGGCGGCATGGGCTTGGGGACGATGGCGAGCTCGAGGGGCGGTGTGAGCTCGGGGAGGAGGGCTCGGGGCGACGGCGAGCTCCGGGGCGGCGCGGGCTCGAGGGCGGCGCGGGCTCGGGGGCGGCAAGGGCTCGGGGGCGGCACGGGCTCGAGGAGCGGGCGGCGGCGACGACGAGGAGCGGGCGGTGACGGCGACGGCGAACTCGAGGCGGCGATGGCGAGCACGGGCAGCCTGGCGGCGTCGATGAGCTCGGCGTCGTCAGGGGGCAAATGGCGATGAAATCTGAAACTGCTAAGTGGTGGGTATATATACAGGCAGCTATGGTCCCAGTTCGTGGAATGAACCGGGACGAATGCCTACCTATGGTCCCGGTTCGTGCCACCAACCAGGATCAAAGGTCTCTTTTCAGCAGCCCAAAGGGTGGGAAATAGAGGCCTTTGGTCCCGGTTGGTGGCTCGAACCGGGACCATAGGTGGGCATTCGTCCCGGTTCGTGCCACCAACCGGGACCAATGCCCCCTATGGTCCCGGTTGGTGCTACCAACCGGGACCAAATGTTCTGTGCTGGCGCTGTGCAGTCATAAGTTTAGTCCCAGCTCGCTAGTTGAGAGGGGCTCGCAGTGGTTTATAAGCGCTGCTGCGCCCACCCACTCGAGCTCCTCTCAACTGCAGGCTTACGGGCCTAATCTGTGCACTGCTATGCCTGTTGGGCCTGCTGGGCCTTCTGCGGGCCTGAATCCTGGCCCATGGAAGGGTTTCTGGTCGTATTCAGGCCGTGGAGGCCTAGTAGGTGGCATTTTTTGTTTTCTTCTTTTGTTTTCGTTTTTATTTTTTATTTTTTTATTTGTACTAAATACTTATAGTTTTTTAGTGATTTCTTTTTGCTTTTAGGTCACAAAAATTATAAACTTTCTGTTAGTGCCATTAGTTTTAAAATTTGATTTTTAATATCTGTTTTAATCAAAAACAAATTTTGTTATCTTTTTTGCTATTTTTTGCTATTAATCAAAAACAAAGTGTGTATGAAGAAGTACACTCCTGCAGGGTATAAAACTATTCGAATAGCCGCGTCCGCGGTAAAGGACTACTTGGTTGCCTATACAGTTCATAGACAAGTTAATGGATACTACTAAAAGACTCAGGATAAGTGTGAGTACCGAGGATGGCCCTCTCGTAGGACGACGAGGGAGGATCCCCGGTGGAGTATTGTGTTGGTGAGTAGTGGACTCGTGTGCGAAAACTATTTTACTGGTGGAGTTCCGTAGGATATCTTAGCCAAGAGTCAAAGCTGGCTTGCTGCATTAACCCCACCACCTTCTTGAGAATAAGCATGTTCAGTAGGTTCTGATGTAAGACTTGCTGAGTACCTTTGTACTCATGTTTGCTTAATTACTATTTTCAGACAACAACACCGCCCCCTCCGATGGGTTCTACGTAGACCTTGACGTCGACGAGTGACTAGCCACCCAGGTGGTGATCCTGGCCATGGAGGGCCCTATGTAGATAGACAGGCTTCGAGAAGCCTTCTTTCTTTCTAGAGTCTGTACTCAGACTAGTTGCTTCCGCATGTGCTTGTATGTTTGTATGACTTGAGTGTCGGGTCATGTGACCCCTATCTGTATGAACATGTTATGTATGGCTCCCTGGAGCCATTAAATAAAGTACTTGAGTTGTAGAGTTTTGTTGTGATGCCATGTTGTATGTACTCATATCGGGCATATTGTGTGTATGATTGAAATGCTTGGTATGAGTGGGATCCGACAATCTAGTTGTTTATCCTTGGCAGCCTTTCTTATGGGGAAATGTAGTCTAGTGTTCCTCGAGCCATAGTAGTCCGCTACAGCCCGGTTCACCGGAGTCCTGCTAGCCCAGCACTACTGTTCAGGACACTTGACTGGCCGGCATGTGTTTCACTTCGTTCCTATGTCTGTCCCTTCAGGGAAATGTCACGCGGTGATATCCGGAGTCCTGCCTAGCCAGCTATAGCCCGGTTCACCGGAGTCCTGTTAGCCCAGTGCTACAGCCCAGAATCACTCGCTGATGACCGACATGTTCGATGTGATTCATGTATGCCTGTCTCCATAGGTCTGTGCCTCTTTGGGTTCACGACTAGCCATGTCGGCCCGGGTTCTCTGTCATATGGATGCTAGCGACACTATCATATACGTGAGCCAAAAGGCGCAAACGGTCCCGGGCCATGGTAAGGCGACACCCGTGGGATACCGTGCGTGAGGCAGCAAAGTGATATGAGGTGTTATCGACTAGATCGACGTGACTTAGAATCGGGGTCCTGACAGCGTTGGTATCAGAGCCAGACTGCGTGTAGGTTCGTTGAGCCAAGCTGGTCGATGTCGAGTCTAGAAATGCTTTAGTTATATGTAGGGGAATTGATTGTGGGAGGGAACGTAAGCCCTTTTACTCCTTTACCCTATGCCTCTGAACTGAGTCATTCTCTTCTCATTCAACGTGGGTTAAGGACTAGGCTCTCTTCTTCTATCAGGTTCACGTGTTACTAATCCGTAGTAGCTTATAGGATTGTTGTTACATGTCCCAGTTCAGTTTCTACTATTCTTAGTATGTTGCTAATTGGATCAGAACCTTGATATGTTGTTGTTGAGTGGTATTGCAAACTGTTGTGGATGTCTCAAATCTTTTTCTGAGCATTTACAGCTGTTATGCTGTCCAATTTTCCCTAGAAATTCTGATCTCTTTGCATTGTGGTTGTGCTTTCAGATGGCCAACCGTGTTCAAAACCAAGTGGTTCGCCTGACCCGGTGCCTCGACGTGCCCGGTCATACTGCTATGTTAGTCCGGGTAATGATCGAGACGGGTTACCGTTGGTATCCCGAATACACCGTTGAAGAGCAATTCTGCGACTTTAATCAAAGCCAATATTTCTGCACCGTCAGGATATTTCCTTCTTATCCTGGATCTATCGAGCCCCTTCACTGTTCCTATGGACTCGGGGTTACTGTTGAGATGGCTGTGCAGGATGCTGCCTATTCCATGATGACCATTATGCGAGTCCGGACTGGCCTGCTTCGGAACACCGACTTCCTTTACATGCCAGCTTCACTTCCGGGAGCGCAGGGGTATCTTCAGGCTATCTATGCTGACTCCACTCAGGAGGACTCATTAACTCGTACCACTTCTGAGATGCTCGAAGATAAGGACCGAGAGAATCGGGCCTTGAGGCTGGAGCTTTTCAATACCCGTGCTGATCATTGGGCCACATTGACTCGGTTTGCACCTGCGGTGCAAGCTGGATGTATGGATACAAGGGATCAGTATCCTGTGAGATCAGCTCTGCCAGACATGGTGGATTGGCATGATGTGGGAGGCATCACCCCACCCCGTGGTCCCCGCAGGCCACCGTTTGTTGGTCCAAGACCTCATCCTAGCCCCTTTGGTCCACAGGCTCCTCAGGACCATCTGTTCCTGGATGGTCACGTTGAACTTCCAGGCTACGGAGGTGACTTCTATGAGGACTACTACGGAGCTGTCTGAGTTAGTAGTAGTACCACTAGTATTGTAGTAGTTGTATCTCCACTGTCCTGCGTAACTTGTGGAATACGACTTAGTGTGTAGTCAATTCCGGAGGTGTAGACAAATAATGTATAGGAGCTTGGAATGCCTCCGATGAGATGTAATGTCTTTCATCATAATTGTATTGTAGCCTGGGCTTGTACTAAACTATGTATGATGTGTATGACCGTTGGTATATATATGGCAGTTTTATATTACCATGACATACGGATGAACATCTCTGCATTCCGTGTTATCCATTACATTCTGCACTTCCTTGCTAAGTTTGAGCCATCCTTATCTAAACCATTGTCTTGTTTTCTCCTAGGATGGTCAACACCTGCAGCAACCCTGCTGCCTCGGAGCAGGGGGAAGCCAGTGCAGCTAGGGGTGAAAATCTGCCTCACCCGCCTTCTCTGGCCAAAGTAATGCTGGAGGCGGAAAGAAACAAGCGTGAGACTAACCGCCTGCTAGAGCGGATTGAGAAGAACACTGCAAGCCACCCGTGAAATGACTTGGTGTCGATCAATGACTTTATCAAGCTGTACCCACCAAAGTTTAACCATTCTATCGAACCCCTCGACGCGGATGACTAGCTTCGCAGCATTACCCACAAGCTACATTCTGCCAACGTAGCCGAAGCCGACAAGGTTACCTATGCTGCCTATCACCTCGAAGGCCCTGGTAGCCTTTGGTGGGAAAACTTCGAAGCTATGCGCCCAGTCGGCCAAATCACTACTTGGGCTGATTTCAGTGAGGCTTTCCGTGAGCATCACATTCCGGAAGGTCTCATGGATCGCAAGAGGGAGGAGTTCTGCAACTTCACCCAAGGAAGACTGACTGTGGATGCATATAGTCGTGAATTTGGGAATCTGGCACGCTATGCCCCTGAAGAGGTATCTACTGACGCTAAGAAGCAGGCAAGGTTCCGCAAGGGACTTAGCCCTGAGCTTCGCCGCGATCTTCATCTGCACGAGTGCACCTCCTTTCAGAAGTTGGTCAATAAAGCCATCAGTGCTGAGACGGGCCAGACTAATTATGACGCTTCACGCAAGCACTCCCGTGATTTTGGCTCTTCATCCAGCTCTGGAACTCAGAAGCGCCGGGTGTGGATTCCAAGCACGGCACTGCCACCCAGGTTCATCCCGAGGCCATCCTTTGAGGCGCCTCATCCCAACCAGCAATTTGCACCGCCCAAGCCCTATGGTGGCCCCGCTGCTAATGCTGCTCCACGCCCCAATGTGGTGACATGCTTTAAGTGTGGAGAGCCGGGTCACTATAGTCGAGAGTGTCCCAGAACAACAACCCCATTCAGACTGGAAAGTCCGTTGGCCGTGGTAAGCCCGCGGGAAAGACATTCTATGCCAAGCCGGCCACCACTACCCGTGGCCATGTCAACTATGTTTCAGCCGAGGAGGCTCATGAGGATCCCAACGTCGTCCTTGGTACGCTCCTTGTTAACTACCATCCGGCATCTGTTCTTTTCGATACTGGAGCATCTCATTCATTCATATCCAAGAACTATGCTCGATTGCACAACACAACATTCTGTGACATGCCCTCTACCATGGAAATTAAACTCCTGGCTCTAGATGGCAAACTTCTAGAGTAAGCCATGGGAATGAAATTCTTGTCGATAGACTTGTCTTCCTTGCATCCTTAATAGCTCTCAAGTCCTCGGACATAAACATCATCTTGGGTATGGACTGGGTGTCAGCTCATTATGCTAAGATCGACCATGCCACTAGAACGGTTCAACTTACTCACCCATTGGGCAAGACAGTCAATGTCTTAACTCGAGTGGCCAAGCGCCAGTTTTACTCTTTAAATGCCAACCCCCTTCCAGATCTTGAGGATGTTCTGGTAGTCCGAGACTTTCCGGATGTCTTTCCAGAAGAACTGCCAGGTGTTCCACCTGACAGGGATGTTGAGTTTGTGATAGACCTTGTTCCAGGAACCGTTCCAATTTCTAGAAGACCCTACAAGATGGCACCCTTAGAACTAGCCGAGCTTAAGAACCAACTCAATGAGTCCTTGAAAAAGGGTTTCATCCATCCTAGTTCCTCTCCTTGGGCTTGCCCTATCCTCTTCGTTAAGAAGAAGGATGGAACGGATCGTATGGTTGTGGATTACCGACCTGTCAATTTGGTCACCATCAAGAACAAATATCCGCTTCCCAGGATCAACGATCTGTATGATCAGCTCTCTGGATCCTCAGTCTTTTCCAAGATGGATCTGAGGTTGGGCTACCATCAAATCAAAATCAGAAACGGGGACATTCCCAAAACGGCCTTTGTTACTCGTTATGGCCAATACGAGTACACCATGATGTCCTTCGGTTTAACCAATGCCCCAGCCACCTTCTCCCGGTTAATGAACTCAGTTTTCATGGAGTACTTGGACAAATTTGTTGTAGTATACCTCGATGACATACTCATCTACTCCAAGAATGAAGAGGAACATGCCGAACATCTAAGGCTGGTATTGATGAAACTTCGAGAGCATCGCCTTTACGCCAAATTCTCCAAGTGTGAATTTTGGTTGCCAGAAGTGACCTATCTAGGCCATGTAATCTCTCGTAAGGGTATTGCTGTCAATCCCGAGCGAGTTCAAGCCGTCCTTGATTGGACTCCACCTGAGACGGTTAAGCAAGTTCGGAGCTTCCTTGTCTTAGGGAGCTATTGCCGCCGCTTCGTCGAGAATTTCTCCAAGGTTGCTAAACCTCTAATTGAACTCCTTAAGAAAGATAAAAAGTTCGAGTGGACTCCACAGTGCGAGTTCAGTTTTCAGGAACTGAAAAGACGCCTGACATCTGCTCCCGTACTGGTACCACCAGATTTCTCCAAGGACTTTATTATCTATTGCGACGCCTCGCGACAAGGACTAGGTTGCATACTCATGCAAGATCGTCAGGTAATTGCCTATGCTTCACGGCAATTACACCCACATGAGGAAAATTATCCCACACATGATCTAGAGCTTGGAGCTGTAGTCCATGCACTTAAAACTTGGCGACATTACCTTCTCGGTAATCATTGCGAGATCTTCACTGATCACCAAAGTTTGAAATATATCTTCACCCAACCAGAATTGAATCTCAGGAAAAGACGTTGGGTTGAGTTGATCTCGGATTATGACTTAGGAATAACTTACACCCCGGGCAAAGCCAATGTCATGGCTGATGCGCTAAGCCGTAAGTCCTATTGTAACAACTTGATGTTACAACAAAGTCAGCCATTTCTCCATGAGGAATTTCATAAGCTAAATCTTCACATTGTTCCTCGAGGATTCCTATCCACCCTGGTGGCGAAACCTGCCCTTACGGATCAGATCATCAAGGCACAGAAGGTAGATCCAGGAATCTCCCGTATTAAGAGAAACATTAAGAAAGGAGTCGCGAATTGTTTCTCCATTGATGATCAAGGTGTCGTATACTTTGGGAATCTCCTAGTGGTTCCAAAGGCACGAAACCTGTGGTGGCTGATCCTTAAGGAAGCTCATGAATCCCCTCTCACCATTCATCCCGGTAGTACTAAAATGTATCAAGACCTATGCCAGAGGTTTTGGTGGACTAGGATGAAGAGAGAAATCGCTCAATACATTGCTAATTGCGATGTTTGTCGTCGTGTTAAAGCAGAGCATCAACGGCCTGCTGGCACCCTTCAACCTTTGGCTATTCCCGAGTGGAAATGGGATAAAATCAGTATGGATTTCATCACTGGGTTCCCAGGACCAAGAGAGGGAATAATGCCATCTTTGTCGTGATCGACCATCTTTCCAAAGTAGCCCATTTCCTACCTGTTCGTGAGAGTATCACCGCTAGCCAGCTAGCTGATTTATACATCTCCCGAATAGTGTCTCTTCATGGTGTTCCATTGGAAATTGACTCAGACCGTGGAAGTCTCTTCACCTCTCGATTTTGGGTAAGTTTCCAAAATGCTATGGGAACTCGTCTCTCCTTTAGCACCGCCTTCCATCCTCAATCAAGTGGTCAAGTAGAACGAGTCAATCAAATTCCGGAAGATATGCTCCGAGCTTCTGTCATCTCGTTCGGAATGAGTTGGGAGAAATGCCTTCCATTCGCGAAGTTTGCTTATAACAATAGTTATCAAGCCAGCTTAGGCAAGGCTCCTTTCGAAGTTCTCTATGGACGAAAATGTCGAACGCCTCTTAACTGGTTAGAAACCGGGGAAAGACAACTCTTTGGCCCGGATATGATTCAGGAAGCAGAAGAGCAGGTTCACGTTATTCGTGAGAAATTGAAAACAGCCCAATCTCGTCAAAAGAGTCAATATGATCGTAAACATAAGCCTATGACTTATGAAGTCGACGAGAAGGCTTACCTTCAGGTTACTCCGTTAAAGGGAACCCATCGTTTCGGTATCAAAGGCAAATTGGATCCTCGTTACATTGGACCCTTTCGCATTCTTGCCAAACGAGGAGAAGTTGCCTACCAATTGAACTACCTCCGCATCTTTCCAGAGTTCATGATGTCTTCCACGTTTCTCAACTCAGGCGTTGCTTCGCGGATCCCATCCGTCGAGTGGACCACGAAACGCTTGATCTAGAAGATAACCTCTCATATCGGGAATATCCCGTTCATATCCTTGATCAAGCCGAGCGTACCACTCGATGTCATAATATAAAGTTTCTCAAGGTTCAATGGTCACACCATTCCGAGAAAGAAGCCACTTGGGAAAGGGAGGATCGTCTTCGACTTGAGTACCCCACCTTCTTCCCGGAGGATCCTAAATCTCAGGAAGAGATTCTTTTGAGTGGGGGTGAGTTGTCACACCCTAGCTAGTTCAAGCATTAGAGTGTGCATCATGTTTAAATTTCTCTTAAATTTGAAATGGGGAAGGCAGAAACCCCCAACTCCCCCTCGAAACAACTAGGGTTTACTAAAATTATTTTCAAGGAACCTGAAATGCCCTTCTAAAAAGTTCACCCTCTTTGTCTTGGGTTAGAACCTCTCGCAAATTTGGTGCACATTTTCCTAGGTCAACAGAAGGTCATTGAGTTAAATCATAAGTATTTGAATTTGGGCATTTAAATGCTATAAAATAATTTAAATGCTCAAATAATTCTGGAAATAAATGTTTGCTGTTGGAAATAATCTAAACAGAGCCCACAATTATTTTCAGGATTTTTGGAAATGTTTTAGTATTTTAATTAAAGCCCAACAGTTGCAGTTAAATAGAAAAACTGAAACAAATAAAAAAAGAGAGAGAGGGAAGCTACCTGGGCCTTACCTGTGCTGGCCCAGCCCACCTGGCTCGGCCCAGCCGACTGGCCCTGCCAGTCGTCATCCTCCTCGCGCTAGAAGGACGCGGAGCGCGTGGCCGGCGCCCGCGGCCACACGCCGGCCACCTCCTGCTTCTGCCGACGTTCTGTCGACGTCCAGGGATGCCACGCGACCCCCACGTCCCCGTCTCATCCTCGCTCACTCTCCCCCTCGTCTCTCTCACTCTCTCCCGCGATGCCCGAGCGCGTTCCTCGCCGCCGTTCGCCGTAGACGACGCCAGAGCCACCCCCTCGCCCCTCCGACAAGCCAAATCGCTCCGCCACGACGCCCTCGCCCTCCCCACCGAGCCACGCTTCGCCGGAGGCCCTGCATCGCCGCTATCGCGCCATCTTCAACCTCGGTACCCGCCGGACGCCGTTCATCGATTCGCCTCGCTCCGGTCGCCCCCGAGCCCACTGAGCTGCTCATCGACCTCCCTGTGAGCTCCGCCGCCTTCCCCCTCTTCTTTCCCATGCATTTGCACCCTCTAGGCCATAGTTCCACCATGGCCGAAGCTCATCTCCGCTCGAGCTCGTCGCCGGCGTCGCTCCGGCAACCATTTGGTCATCCCGTGCTATGCAACGTGCTTGCCGCATCGCGTAGTGCCTCGCTAGTGCCTCAGTTTCCGGGTTTGCACGCCGCAGCCCAAACCCCGCACATGGCCGAACTCCGGCCGCCGCCTTGGAGCTCGCCATTGTTGTCTCCGGCCACCATAGGCCCGGCCTCCACCACCACTAGATGCGCGACTGCAAGAGCTCTCCAACGAGCCCAAGAACGGCCTCGCCCATGCCCCGTGGGCTTTTTCCGAGCCGCGCCACCGTCTCGGGCCTCGCCGGTGACTCAACGCTAGCGGGATTAGCCCCGCTAACCAGGGGTTTGACCCCAGTTTGACTCCCCTGAGTCAATGACAAGTGGGCCCCTCTGTTAACTAAATCAGATTAGTTTTAACTAAAGATAATTAGCTTAATTAACTACTGACACGCGGGACCCACCAGTCAGGTTTGACCTGGACGTCCCCATTGACCACTGACATCACCCTGACGTAATGCTGACGCAGTAATTAAATTACTAGATTAATTCTTATACAGGAAATTCCAGAAAATAGTCAAAACTTGCAAAAATCATAGAAAATCAACCATAGCTCCTAATGCAAAGATTTATATATGAAAAATGATCAAAAAAATTCAATCTATCCATCTGTAATGGTTTCATGCATGACAAAACAGGTTTACCTTGCTCTTTAAGCAGAATAAGGAAATGCACCATTAAAGCCATGTTTAATAAGCTAATAATTGAATATTTGATTCAAATAAGTTCAATCCTTTCTGTTATAGCTTGCATTAGGCCAAGACACATTCATATTGCCATATCATCTCATGCATCATATTGTTGCATATCGTCATGTGTTGATTGTGTTCCGATGTGTTCTTCGTGGTAGGTTCTGCCTCCGAGGATATTCACGAGTATCCAACTGAAGGGCAGTATCCCACTACCACTCCATCAGGCAAGCAACCATTGATCATTCCGATACAACCCATGTTCTCGCTTCTGCTCTTGTTTACTGCATTAAGACAACGCGTTTCAATCTGCTGTGTGCTACGGTAGTTGAACCCTTATCCTCTGCATGACCTGTCATTGCCACAGTAACTAGATGAAACCCACTAGCATGTGTAGGAGTTGATTGAGCCATGTATGTGATTCCTACCTTGCTATGCTTGCTATGCTTAGAGTTGTGTCAGGTCTGGTTCATCTGGGTGATGGGCTAGAGTGAAATGCTTATGTCGGTAACGTGAGGGATGTGTTGAACATGTTTTGGTAAAGGTATCGATGAGAGGCCATGTATGAGTACATGGTGGGTTGTTTCATTGAGGCCGTCCCTAAGAACTGAGATCTGTATGTGTGATTTAACATGCAGTTACTACCGTACATTGGGCCCGAAACCAATGGACCCTCTCGGCTTCTTAATCACCCTAGTACTCTGTCCAGGAGTTGCAAATAGTTTCTGGTGTTTGTAGGTTATGTGTTGGCGGCCGTGCGTAGCGCTGACCCTAGGGGTGGGCTATGTTGTAGTAGATACATCGTGGCCGGGTATGCTGGGCGCCCGTTTGGCGCCTCGGGACCCTGTTCACATCGTTCGGGGCCGTATGTGGAAACCTCGGCCGGACTCCCTGCGCATGGAACCTGGATAGGCGATAAACCTGGACTAGAGACTTAAGTGTTAGGTAGGCCATGGCCGACACCCTCGCTAGGCTTCCGCTTGAAGGTTGCCGGGTACATGTCGTGTAAACGATGGTAAGTGGTGAAAGCGTGTATGAAGAAGTACACCCCTGCAGGGTATAAAACTATTCGAATAGCCGTGTCCGCGGTAAAGGACTACTTGGTTGCCTATACAGTTCATAGACAAGTTAATGGATACTACTAAAAGACTCAGGATAAGTGTGAGTACCGAGGATGGCCCTCTTGTAGGATGACGAGGGAGGATCCCCGGTGGAGTATTGTGTTGGTGAGTAGTGGACTTGTGTGCGAAAACTATTTTACTGGTGGAGTTCCGTAGGATAGCTTAGCCAAGAGTCAAAGCTGGCTTGCTGCATTAACCCCACCACCTTCTTGAGAATAAGCATGTTCAGTAGGTTCTGATGTAAGACTTGCTGAGTACCTTTGTACTCATGTTTGCTTAATTACTGTTTTCAGACGACAACACCGCCCCCTCCGATGGGTTCTACGTAGACCTTGACATCGACGAGTGACTAGCCACCCAGGTGGTGATCCTGGCCATGGAGGGCCCTATGTAGATAGACAGGCTTCGAGAAGCCTTCTTTCTTTCTAGAGTCTGTACTCAGACTAGTTGCTTCCGCATGTGCTTGTATGTTTGTATGACTTGAGTGTCGGGTCATGTGACCCCTATCTGTATGAACATGTTATGTATGGCTCCCTGGAGCCTTTAAATAAAGTACTTGAGTTGTAGAGTTTTGTTGTGATGCCATGTTGTATGTACTCATATCAGGCATATTGTGTGTATGATTGAAATGCTTGGTATGAGTGGGATCCGACAATCTAGTTGTTTATCCTTGGCAGCCTTTCTTATGGGGAAATGTAGTCTAGTGTTCCTCGAGCCATAGTAGTCCGCTACAGCCCGGTTCATCGGAGTCCTGCTAGCCCAGCACTACTATTCAGGACACTTGACTGGCCGGCATGTGTTTCACTTTGTTCCTATGTCTGTCCCTTCGGGGAAATGTCACGCGGTGATATCCGGAGTCCTGCCTAGCCTGCGACAGCCCGGTTCACCGGAGTCCTGTTAGCCCAGTGCTACAGCCCGGAATCACTCGCTGATGACCGACATGTTCGATGTGATTCATGTATGCCTGTCTCAATAGGTCTGTGCAACTTTGGGTTCACGACTAGCCATGTCGGCCTGGGTTCTCTGTCATATGGATGCTAGCGACACTATCATATACGTGAGCCAAAAGGCGCAAATGGTCCCGGGCCATGGTAAGGCGACACCCGTGGGATACCGTGCGTGAGGCCGCAAAGTGATATGAGGTGTTACCGGCTAGATCGATGTGACTTAGAATCGGGGTCCTGACAAAAATAAAATAAAATTCGGTGGCCTCCCAACAAGCGCTAACGTTTAACGCCCCTAGCTAGGCATGATGATTTCAATGATGCTCACATAAAAGATAGGAATTGAAACATAAAGAGAGCATCGTGAAGAATATGACCAGCAAATTTAAGTCTAACCCACGTCTTATGCATAGGGATTTTGTGAGCAAACAACTTATAGGAACAATAATCAACTAGCATAGGAAGGCAAAACAAGCATAACTTCAAAACTTTAAGCACATAGAGAGGAAACTTGATATTATTGCAATTCCTACAAGAACATATTCCTCCCTCATAATAATTTTCAGTAGCATCATGAATGAATTCAACAATATAACCATCACATAAAGCGTTCTTTTCATGATCTACAAGCATAGAATTTTTATTACTCTCCACATAAGCAAATTTCTTCTCATTCGGAATAGTGGGAGTATCATAAGAGACTCGAATACTATAAATTGTTTCCATATTAAAAGAGTAATGTTCAGAAAAAGGGTAATCATAATCATGAAAAGTTTTATAAATATAATCATCACTACTTTTTATAGCATAAGTTTCATCACAATAATCATCATAAGTAGCAACTTTGTTCTCATCATAATCAATTGAAACCTCTTCCGAAATAGTGGATTCATCACTAAATAAAGTCATGACCTCTCCAAATCCACTTTCATAAATATTATAAGATTCAACACCCACCAAAATAGTGGGATCATTGCTTCCTAAAGTTGACACTCTTCCAAACCCACTTTCATCAATATAATCATCATAAGTAGGAGGCATGCTATCATCATAATAAATTTGCTCATCAAAACTTGGGAGGATAAAAATATCATCTTCATTAAACATAGGATCACCAAGCTTGGGACAAATATTAATTGCAGAAAATATATTCTCAAACATGGCATTCTCATCAAACATAGCATCCCCAAGCTTGGGCGTTTTCATATCATAAGCATAATCACTCTCATCATTAATAGTATGGTTAGCACCAATAGTATAGCAATTATCATCATCACAATGAGTAATAGGAGCAACATCATTTGGGAGGGATACCTCCCTACCTTTGCTTCTCCTTCTTTTCTTTTTCTTCTTCGCATCATGTGTGGGTTCAATCCTCTTTTTGGAGCTCCTTATTAATGATATTGGCTGAATAGAAGGCTCCTCCTCGTTACCTTATTCATCATAATAAATAATAGGGGGATATTGGGAAGTCTCTTCCCTTTCATTAATATTCTCTTCGTCTTCTATTTTTTTTGTTTTCTTTATATAATTGGCAATACAAGGATTTTCAATGCAATTCACTGCACAACACATAAAAATTTCTTCTAGATCAAAATCAAGAAATCTATCAAGATTAAATTTTGGATTACCCTCAGTTATACGTTTCATTTCTTCATACCCCAAAAGAAGACTAAGCTCTTCATGATGCTCAAGGGTAATCAAGTTATCACAATTTTTGGACACGATTTGATCATGAAACAAATAGCATTGGAGCTTTAAATGACCATGTTCATTGCAAAGTTCACAAGGATGGCGATAAATATTGAATCTTTCAGCACAATCATCTGGCCTTTCTTGCAACCATTCAGTTTCCAAATACTTATGCCTCTTTCAAAATTTATCTTCCCTATTTGGTGTGTACTTGCAAGCTCTATGTATTCCACAAAAGTTGACATGCTTATAAGAGACTTTTTCATCATGACTAGTGCAATCATCATTAGTACTATGGATATTCAAAGAGTGCATACTAACAACATTGCAATCATGCCCATCATTCAAAGATTTAGTGCCAAACATTCTAATGCATTCTTCTTCTAGCACTTGAGCACAATTATCGGAATCCTTATTTTCACGAAAGACATTAAAAAGATGAAGCATATGAGGCATCCTCAATTCCATTTTTTTGTAGTTTTCTTTTATAAACTAAACTAGTGATAAAACAAGAAAATAAAAGATTCAATTGAAAGATCTAAAGATATAGCTTCAAGCCCTCACCTCCCCGGCAACAGCGCCAAAAACTGCTTGATGTCTACTACGCAACCTTCTTCTTGTAGACGTTGTTGGTCCTCCAAGTGCAGAGGTTTGTAGGACAGTAGCATATTTCTCTCAAGTGGATGACATAAGGTTTATCAATCCTCCGGAGGTGTAGGATGAAGATGGTCTCTCTCAAACAGCCCTGCAACAAAATAACAAAGAGTCTCTTGTGTCCCCAAGACACCCAATACAATGGTAAATTGTATAGGTGCACTAGTTCGGCGAAGAGATGCTAATACAAGTGCAATATGGATGGTAGATATAGGTTTTTGTATCTGAAAATATAAAAACAGAAAGGTAACAAGTACTAAAAGTGAGTGTAAACGGTATTGCAATGTGTTGAAACAAGGCCTAGTGTTCATACTTTCACTACTGCAAGTTCTCTCAACAATAATAACATGATTGGATCATATAAATATCCTTCAACATGCAACAAAGAGTCACTCTGAAGTCACTAATAGCGGAGAACAAACGAAGAGATTATGGTAGGGTATGAAACCACCTCAAAGTTATCCTTTCTGATCAATCTATTCAAGAGTCCGTAGTAAAATAATACGAAGCTATTCTTTCCGTTCGATCTATCATCTATCATAGAGTTCGTACTAGAATAACACCTTAAGACACAAATCAACCAAAACCCTAATATCACCTAGATACTCCTATGTCACCTCAAGTATCGGTGGGTATGATTATACGATATGCATCACACAATCTCAGATTCATGTATTCAAGCAACACATAGAACCTCAAAGAGTGCCCCAAAGTTTCTACCGGAGAGTCAAGACGAAAACGTGTGCCAACCCCTATGCATAAGTTCACAATGTTATGGAACCCGCAAGTTGATCACCAAAACGTACATCAAGTAGATCATGTGATATCCCATTGTCACCACAGATAAGCACATGCAAGACAAACATCAAGTGTTCTCAAATCCTTAAAGACTCAATCCGATAAGATAACTTCAAAGGGAAAACTCAATCCATTATGAGAGAGTAGCGGGGGAGAGACATCATAAGAACCAACTATAATAGCAAAGCTCGCGATACATCAAGATCGTGCCAAATCAAGAACACGAGAGAGAGAGAGAGAGAGATCAAACACATAGCTACTTGTACATACCCTCAACACTGAGGGTGAACTACTCCCTCCTCATCATGGAGAGCGTCGGGATGATGAAGATGGCCATCGGTGAGGGATCCCCCCTCCGGCACGGTGCCGGAATAGGGTCCTGATTGATTTTTGGTGGCTACAGAGGCTTGCAGCGGCGGAACTCCTGATCTATCCTGTTCTTCGATGTTTTTTGGGTATATGGATATATATAGGCGAAAGAAGTCAGCCAGGGGAGCCACAAGGGGCCCACGAGGGTGGGGGCGCCCAGGGGGTAGGGCGTGCCTCCCTGCCTCGTGGCTTCCTCGAAGCTTCCCTGATGTCTACTCCAAGTCTCCTAGATTGCTTCCGTTCCAAAAATCACGCTCCCGAAGGTTTCATTCCGTTTGGACTCCGTTTGATATTCTTTTTCTGTGAAACACTGAAATAGGCAAAAAAAGCAATTTGCACTGGGCCTTGGGTTAATAGGTTAGTCCAAAAAATAATATAAAAGTGTAAAATAAAGCCCATTAAACATCCAAAACAGAATATATAATAGCATGGAGGAATCAAAAAATATAGATACGTTGGAGACATATCATCGTCCAGCCCGACCCACACCGCCGTGACGGAGACGCAGTCCGCCTTGTCCATTGGCGGCGTGATTTCGTCCGCGGTGACTTGCAAGGCGGAGAACATCGCCCGCAAGTTGCGGCAATGCCAGTAGCAAGAGAGGGAAGAGGCGGCGGCGGTGGCGTAGGGAGGTTCAGACGTGGTGGAGCAGTTTTCTCCTTCGCCGCGCCCGGATCCCCGCTGAGGGAGTCCTGGACTAAGGGGTCCTCGGGTGACTGATGGGCTGTGAAGATACAAAGATCGAAGACTGCACCTGTGTCCGGATGGGCCTCTCCTTGGCGTGGAAGGCAAGCTTGGCGACCGAATATGTAGATTCCTTTCTTTGTAACTGACCTTGTGTAACCCTAGATCTCCCCGGTGTCTATATAAACTGGAGGAATTAGTCTGGAGGGGGATATACTCATTACCATAGCCATACAGGCTAGACTTCTAAGGTTTAGCCATCTCGATCTCGTGGTAGATCAACTCTTGTAATACTCATATTCATCAAGATCAATCAAGCAAGAAGTAGGGTATTACCTCCATAGAGAGGGCCCGAACCTGGGTAAACATCGTCCCCTATCTCTTATTACCATCGACCTTAGATGCATAGTTCGGGACACCCTACCCGAGATCCGCCAGTTTTGACACCGACATTGCTGCTTTCATTGAGAGTTCCTCTGTGCCGTCCCCAAAATGTTTCGATGGCCCCTTCGATCATCAACAATAATGCTGTCTAAGGAGAAACCTTTCTCCCCGGATAGATCTTCGTATTCGGCGGCTTCGCACTGCGGGCCAACTAGTTTGGCCATCTAGAGCAGATCGATAGCTACGCCCCGGTCATCAGGTCAGATTTGGGAGCTTGAACTACGTCGCGGACGTCCGTGGAGATTTGATCTTCGCCGGATTCGAGACCGCGGCAAACACTCCTGGTCACCTTGATGAACATGACTTTAATCTGTCGTCGAACCGCATCCAGGAGATAGCTCCTGTAACAGCTCTGGCCTTAGATCTGGAGCATACAGCGATGTCCAAGGATTGGAGGCTCAACCCCACCGCGGAGGCCACAGATTCCCCGGTGTTGGAGCCGCACATGGACTTAACCTCACACAATATTTGTGTCACCGGAATTCCGGACTCGTCTCTCGGCGTAAGTTCCAAACCATGTGAGCCCGCGGATGCCGAAACTGATCTTTTATTGATCTTCGAGTTCAGCGCCGCAAACATCTTCCAGCACTCGCCCTTGGGCGTTGTGCTAAACTCATTAAAGAACCTATCCTTGGCGAGGGACTCACAGCCGAACTATGTTCGGTTCGAACTAGGGGCTGATGAAGGAGAATCTTGCTTCCCACCCGCCACCCACTTCATACCCACAGTCGAGGATTTAACCGACGCACTTGATTATGACTCCGAAGACATGGAAGGTATGGACGACTATGTCGATGAGGAGCAAGACCAAAATCATCCATATACTGGACGCTGGACTGCCACTTCTTCATACAATGTGTACAAGGTGGATACACCCAAAACAACCAACGACGATGACAAAGAATGAAGAGTCGAGAATAAACCTCATGATACACAGCAAAAACATCGGTGTCCTCAGCGCCGCTCTAAGTCACGTCGTTCAAAAGATAACAATCCTGGAACCAGTGAAAATAATACTCCGGACGATGACAAACACAATGAAGACCTCGCTGAGGTAACATCCAAGTAGGAGGAACAAGAAAACGGGCAAGCTAGCCCTGACGAACAGGCCAGGCCCAACGACTCGGAGGACGGTAGTTATTGTCCGCTCTCTGAGGATGAGGAAAGCCTCGGCAACGAAGATTTTATTGTGCTTGAGGAACCTCTCGAGCAGGAACGCTTCAAACGCCAGCTAATAGCCACTGCAAGGAGCCTGAAAAAGAAGCAACAATAGCTTCAAGCTGACCAAGATGTGCTCGTCGACAGATGGACTGATGTCCTGGCAACCGAAGAACACGGCGTCAGACGCCCAACCAAGAGTTGCCCAAAGTGAAGGTTGCTACCTCAGTTCAATGAAGACGCCTCGGAGCCCATACCTCCCTCGTGTAATGCGGCTGACCGAACACTACGCGTTCGGGATAGTGCGGCGGACCGGCCACCTCGTGGTCGAGATAAAGCGGCAATTCAAGCCGAACAGCAGTCCGCCCCACCGCCATGGAAAAATAGAGACAAAACAGTCCGGGGTCATGCATACGACCTCCGACAAACCGTGGATAGTAGAACAGGATATACATGATCGATCTACGGATTGCGAGGATGTTCCTCGACACGTGATGAGGGCTACCCATTCGGACGGGACAAACCTAGTCACACCCGAGCCGACAACCGCAGACGGACTCTATTGGAGCTACGTCGCGACGCGACCCGATATAGAGGCGCCGCACACCCTCTTTGCTTCATTGATGAAGTAATGGATCACGAATTCCCCGAAGGGTTCAAACTCATGAATATTGAATCATACGATGGAACAACTGATCCCGCGGTATGGATCGAGGACTTTATCCTCCACATCCACATGGCCCGCGGAGATGACCTCCATGCCATCAAATACCTCCCACTAAAGCTTAAAGGGCCATCCCGATACTAGCTAAATAGCCTGCCTGAAAATTCTATTGGCGGCTGGGAGGACTTGGAAGAGGCCTTCCTTGATAACTTCCAAGGTACATATGTCCGGCCACCAGGCGCCGATGACTTAAGCCACATAGTTCAACAGCCCGGGGAGTCAGCCAGGAAGTTCTGGACTAGGTTCCTAACTAAAAAGAACCAGATCGTCGACTGTCCGGATGCCGAAGCCCTAGCGGCCTTTAAACACAGCATCCGTGACGAGTAGCTCGCCCGCCACCTCGGCCAAGAAAAGCCAAAATCTATGGCAGCCCTCCCGGCACTCATGACCCGCTTTTGCGCAGATGAGGATAGTTGGTTGGCTCACCGCAAAAACACAGCCAGCGAGGCAGGCCCCTCTGAGGTTAAGAACAACAACGACAATCTCCGACGTAACAGACACAAACGCCGAAGCAATGGTGATAATACCGACGACACTACAGTCAACGCCGGATTCAGTGGCTGCAAGTCCAGCCAGCGAAAGAAACCATACAAGAGAAACAATCATGGACCATCCAGCCTGGACCGCATACTCGATAACCCGTGCCAAATACATGGCACCCCAGAAAAACCATCCAATCATACCAATAGATATTGTTGGGTTTTTAAACAGGCTGGCAAATTAAACACCGAGAACAGGCAAAAGGGCTCACAAAGTGAGGACGACGACGAGGAGCCCTGGCAACCGAACACAGGGGGCAGAAGAAGTTTCCCCCTCAAGTGAGAACAGTGAACATGATATATGTCACACACATCCACAAAAGGGAGCGCAAACGCGCACTAAGGGACGTCTATGTGATAGAGCCAGTCGCCTCCAAATTCAATCCATGGTCATCATTTCCGATCACCTTTGATCGTCTGGACCACCCGACTAGTATCCATCATGGCGGTTCAGCCGCACTAGTCCTCGACCCAATCATCGATGGATTTCACCTGACGTGCGTCCTTATGGACGGAGGTAGAAGCCTCAACATGCTTTATCAGGATACAGAGCGAAAAATGGGCATCAATCCATCACGGATCAAGCCCACAAAGACTACCTTCAAAGGAGTCATACCAGGTGTCGAGGCCCGCTGTACGGGCGCAATCACGCTAGAAGTTGTCTTCGGGTCTCCGAACTATTTCCGAAGCGAGGAATTTATCTTCGACATCGTCCCCTTTCAAAACGGCTATCATGCACTGCTCGGACGAACCGCGTTCTCTCGATTCAATGCAGTGCCACATTATGCTTATCTTAAGCTCAAGATGCCCGGTCCACGCGGCGTCATCACGGTCAACGGAAATACAGAACGCTCCCTCCGTACAGAAGAGCACACAGCTACCTTACCAGTAGAAGTACAGAGCGGCCTTCTCAAGCAGAACCCTAAATCAGTTGCCGAGCCCACAGACACCATTAAGAAGGTCCAAACTACCCTGCAGCAGGACAGCTCGGCTCGTCAGGAGCTCGACTAGCAATCCGGCCTCCATCTCAGTCCCGATCAGGCAGTGGCATTCACATCGCACGTACATAACTACGCACTCGAAATTCCATGGGCATCCATGGAGGCACAACTAGCTCGTGATCTATGCTACGGCTCAATCGGCACCGGATACGCACATACTTTCACGTTTACTCTTTCCTTTCAGGTATCAATCCCGCAGACCTCATCCAATGGCCTGATCAAGGGTCCTTTCGAAGGACAAACACACCAATACGGCAAGAATAAGAGCGATTGGGACAGTTGACCCTTTGGATGGTATTATACAAGCTCGGCACGAGAGAGCCGTAGACATATGGGGGACTTCTCTAGGTGGTTTCGTTAAGCGATCACTCTACCTATTTTTCAGGACCCATGCGCAGCTCGCTCTTGGTGAAGGCATAGTAAATAGCCTTTCTACTTATTGCACTACTTGTATAAACGCACTTTAACGCACCAATGAAATTATAATAGAAACAGTTTGCGGCCCAAAATTTCCATGGCCCTAGCCTACCATTGGTTCTTCCTCTTTCTTTCGTTTTTGCCTTTTCCTTGCTAGTAATTTTATCATATAACACCCGCACACTCGGTGTGTTCCACCTTGCCAGGGGCTTCATAGCAGCCCACAACATGGCAACCCAAGTCCGAACACTTTTACAGTATAGTTCGGCATCCTTAATTTAGCATTATATGCATTGGCCTCGAATCATGTCTTTGGTCAATAGTTGGGTTCCCCGGCTACTTTTCTTGCTACCTTACATTCCGCTATATCAGCTAAGGTAGTAAAGGGAGAACTACTGCGATTGTGCCCTGGTTTATCCAAAGGAGCACCTCAGTAGAGAAAGCCAAAAACTGACTGTCATGATACGGCGAGAGCCGGTCAACTGTTCTGAGGTCGCATATCGTTGGAGATTTCTTCCGCATTACGCGAAGGATCAGTACTTCCTGATCAGACGCTCGTAGCACTCCTGTTTGGATACTAGGGGCTGCGCCTATGTTTTATTATAAAACTCCTATGGCTAAGTGAGGGTGTTTAAGCCGCATAGTCTGATTGCCTGGTTCGTTGCGCTAAACAACTCCTTCAAGGACCATATAATTGGATCAAGATTGTTTAGATTCCATCCCGAACACCTCCGTACTACCTACGTGGGGGCAGAAGCCAATGACTGGTCAACCCTCAGATTCCATACAACAGGGCCGCATAGGAGGAAAAAAATTAAAACATAACAACCATTACATTACAAACCGACTTTGTTTCATCATACAAGGCAAAGACAACACGAATGTATTCATTCAAAAATAATATCCTGGCCACACTGCACTGCCACAATGCGAGACCCCTCTAGGACATCCGCAAAATAGCGCTCGGGTGTGCGGTGCTCCTTGCCCTCTGGCGGCCCCCTGGCCAGCTCGACGGCGTTCATCTTTCCCCACCACATCTTGCAACGAGCGAAGGCCATGCGCGCACCTCCAATACAGGTCGATCGCTTGACGACGTCCAGCCGAGGACAAGCGTTCACCAACCGCCTCACAAGTCCGAAGTAGCTGCCGGGCATCTTCGGCTGGCCATAGCCGGATTATCAAATCCTTCATGGCTAGTTCGGCCACCCTATGCAGCTCCACCAGCTGTTTCAGCTGATCGGTGAAGGGCAAGGGATGCTCTGGCGCAAGATACTGCGACCAGAACAATTTCTCCGTGGAGCTCCCTTCCTCGGCTCGAAAGAACTCCGCGGCGTCAGACACACTGCGCGGTAGATCTGTGAAGGCTCCTGGAGAACCCCGAATTCGGGTTAGGAAGAGATACTTCTTCCTCATATATTTGCTTTGCATACTAAATGTGTTACCCGCCGCAATCTTCCTAGCCTCCTGGATCTCTTGGAGGGCGCTCTGGGCCTCATTCCTGGTCGTCTCTGCGTTCTGACGAGCCTTGGCGAGTTCGTTCTCTCGAACCGACGCGCCGTGCCCCAAGGTCTCGCACTTCCTCACCGCGTCCTAGGGCTCTTGTTGAACCTCGTTGACCCGGGCCTTGAGCTTCTTACGGGTGGCTTGCTCCTTGACAGCATTCCCCTCGGCTTCGGCCAGGGCCTTCTTCAGGGCCTCGACCTCGGTCGTCGCTCCTATACATATCATGACACTTCGGTCAATATATACAATCTTACTCTTTTCGAATATTTCACGGGTTATTACATACCTTGATTTTCCTGGCGCTGCCTCTTCACCTGGCCGAGCTCCTCCTTGGCAAGCTCCAGGCTCTGCTTCAGTTCGGAGACCTCGGCAGCATGTGAGGCCGCGGCCAACAGCAACGCCTGCATATTCATTTCCAGACAAATTTAGTTAGTTTCCTACATTAAAGGATTGATCCTCTGCCCGGCTTTTTCTTTCCAAAGCACCGAACAGTGTCTCAGGGGCTAATGTCTATGTTGGGATTTTCTCTTTTATTGCCGCTTACCTCAAAACCTGTCAGCAGGCTGCTGCAGGCTTTGGTCAGTCCGCTTTTGGCGGACTGAACCTTCTCGATCACCATACCCATAAGGACACAATGCTCATCCACAATGGAAGTGTCTCGTAGAGCTTCTAGCAGATCACCTGGTCCCCCTGGTTGGACAGGGGTCACCGGTGGAATAAGCATACTTTCAAAGGAGGCTGCGTGCCGGATTCCGGAGCCGTATTGGTTTCCGGAATCAAGTCCGGATGAGGGCTGAACTGAATATGGCCCTCATCGCCAGTCTCCAAGGGGATTGGCTCTCCCTGGTGTTCGGCGACAGGGGCTTCGCCTCCGGGCGCCTCCTGAGCCTCTCCCCGACCTGGGATAGTACCTCGTCGTCTCCTTTGGCCTCAGGAGAGTAAGCGGCCGGCGGTGTCTCGCTGGCCATCTCCTTTGAGTCCAACGAACCTCTTGATGAGGATCGCTAGGAGCTGTCGTGGGCCGGACTGCAATGGCATAATTAACCATGTCAATACATTGAAGTGGAGAGGCTGGAAATATGGGTATGCCGGAGTCATAGCACTTACGATGCAGCTTGAGGCTTGGTGCGGGGGTGTCGCTTCGGACTGCTGTCGACGTCCCATGCGGATTTGTCCGCGAAGGAGCCCTTCCCCTTCTTGGACGTCCCCGCCTCCAGGTTCGTGGAGGCTTCCAGCTTCTTCTTTCCTTCATTAGGGGGAGGGTTGTTCTCCTCCTCCTCCTCCTCATCATTGTCATCCTCGGCGGCGGAGGAGCGGGTCTTGTCTTTGGACGTCGCATCCGAAGCACTCCTGCGATGGGGGCCACTCCGGACCCCCTTGTCCTTCCCCTTGGCCTTCTTCGCCGGTGCTGTATAGGGCGTTGGCACTAGCATCTTTGCTAAACGCGGAATGACTGGTTCTTGAGGTAGCGGAGCCGGACAATGGATCCGCCTCGCCCTCTTCATCCATTCCTGAAGAAGTAATGACAAGAAGAGTTTAGATATCCTCCTTGAAACAAACAAGTAGAGGACGCATTAAAAACATACCTCGCTGGCGGGGTGGTTAACATCATGCCCACGCTCTGAATCCGTGGCTGGCGGTATCTCGTTGCCCTTGAAGAGCAACTTCCAGGCATCTTTGTGAGTGGTCTCAAAGAGCCTCTTCAGGGTATGGTGCTTCTTTGGATTGAACTTCCATAGAGGGAGGCTTTGGCTTTGGCACGGGAGAATCCGGCAAACTAGAATCACCTGGATTATATCGAAAAGTTTGACATCCTTGTCCACCATGCTTTGAACGCGCGTCTGCAGCGCTATCAGCTCGTGTGGCGAACACCAGTTCGGTCTCTTCTCGACCCAGGAGGTGAGCCGCATTGGAGCACCGGGGTTGAATTCGGTAGCTGCGGCCCAGTTGGAGCCGCGAGGTTCTGTAATATAGAACCATTGTTTCTGCCATTCCTTGACAGTCTCCATGAAAGTGCCTTTCGGCCAGGAGACATTGGATAGCTTACTCACCATGGCTCCTCCGCACTCCGCGTGCTGGCCATCCACCACCTTCGAAGTGGGGCTGGATGCGGAGGAAGGCCTCACACACGACGATGAACACCGAGATGTTGAGGAAGGAGTTCGGGTACATATCATGGAAGTCTATCCCGTAATAGTACATCAGCCCGCCGACGAAAGGGTGGAGTGTAAACCCTAGTGTCGGTGTCAAAACCGGCGGATCTCGGGTAGGGGGTCCCGAACTGTGCGTCTAGGCTGGATGGTAACAGGAGACAAGGGACACGAAGTTTTACCCAGGTTCGGTCCCTCTCGATGGAGGTAAAACCCTACGTCCTGCTTGATTAATATTGATGATATGGGTAGTACAAGAGTAGATATACCACAAGATCGAGGAGGCTAAACCCTAGAAGCTAGCCTATGGTATGATTGTTGATGTGTATGTTGTCCTATGGACTAAAACCCTCCGGTTTATATAGACACCGGATAGGGTTAGGGTTACATAGAGTCGGTTACAATGGTAGGAGATCTGTATATCCGTATTACCAAGCTTGCCTTCCACGCCAAGGAAAGTCCCTTCCGGACACGAGACGGAGTCTTCAATCTTGTATCTTCATATTCCAGGAGTCCGGCTGAAGGTATAGTCCGGCCATCCGGACACCCCCTAGTCCAGGACTCCCTCAGTAGCCCCTGAACCAGGCTTCAATGACCACGAGTCCGGCGTGCAGATTGTCTTCGGCATTGCAAGGTGGGTTCCTCCTCCAAGTACTTCATAGAAGATTTTGAACACAAAGATAGTGTCCGGCTCTGCAAAATAAGTTTCCACATATTGCCATAGAGAGAATAATATTTACACAAATCTAATCTGCTGATGTATTCCGTAGCGTGACACACCACGGCCAAGCCTTTATCCGAGTCGTTTCATTATCCCACCTCAGCGCGTCATGCGAGGCGGTTTGCTTGGCATGTCTTGTTAAAGCAGAGATCGTGTCCCCTTATTCCGGGATTCTCATCAATACGGGCGTGGGTAACCCAACCGCGCCATTGATTACGGCGCTTGGGAGATAAGCGAGTTTTACCAGGCTGGTGGGGACGCATAGTCGCGTCCACCCATATAAGGGGATAAGGATCCACCTTTTCACCTACACCTTCTTCCCCTTGCTTATCCATTCTCGCGCACTCGAGCTCCAGCGCCCAAGTCCGCACTCCCCACCTCAACCTTCTCCAGCCATGTCCGGAGCGGGAGGCAAGTGGATGGCCTCCTCCGTTACGGAGGGGCACATAAAAAACTAAGGAAGGCCGGATACTTGTCTAACGACATTGCACACCGGCTTCCCGAAGAGGGGCAGCTCATCCCCACCCCTAGGCCCCATGAGAGGGTGGTGTTCCTCCCCCATTTCCTCCGCGCACTGGGTTTCCCTCTCCATCCATTTGTCCGGGGGCTGATGTTCTACTACGGCCTGGATTTCCATGATCTGGCCCCGAATTTTGTCCTCAACATCCCAGCGTTTCTCGTCGTGTGCGAGGCCTTCCTCCGCATCCGCCCCCATTTCGTCCTATGGCTCAAGACTTTCAACGTCAAGCCGAAGGTGGTGCGCGGCAACCAGGCAGAGTGCGGAGGCGCCATGGTGGGCAAGATGGCCAACGTCCTATGGCTCTAGGGCTCCTTTGTGGAGACCCTGAAGGGGTGGCAATCGGGGTGGTTTTACATCACCGAGCCGCGCGACCCTAAGTGGGCCGCAGCCCCCGAGTTCCTGTCCGGACCCCCAATGCGGCTCACGTCTTGGAAAGAGACGGGCCTGTCGTGGGGCAGCAAAAAGGAGGTGACCGGACTACAAACATGCATCCAATCCCTGGTGAACAAGCAACTTAGACATGTCAACGTATTCCAGGTTATGCTCATCTGCCTGAGCCTCCCGTGTCAACAACGGGCTTCAATTTGTGGGAGTTCAATCCGGCACAGCATCGAACTCTGAGAAGGCTCTTCGACATGGTGTACGAAGATGCCTGGAAGGTGCTTTTCAAAGGCGCCGAGGCTCCCGCATCCGCTACCGAGGATCGCGGATTCAGCGCGCAGCGTCACGCTAGCGCGGTAAGTTTTTTGTACCTTTTACAGGGCACTAGTTTTTCATAGTTTAACTCTGTGCGGGATCTAAGCTCCCTTACCTTTGATAGGATTGGCAGGCGAAGTCCGGATGGATCGACTGTCCGGCACCTTTGCCTGAAGACCTAGCCGATGCCCACTTGGCGAAGCTGCTGGTTCCGGCACCCTATGTGGTGCCGGAGAAGAAGGCCAAGAAGAAGGCCACAGGGACTCGAAAGAGTGCCTGACGCCCGGAGGTGTCGGACTCATCATCCGACGAATCCAAGACGCACTCCTCCCACGAAGACGAGGAGGAGGAAGAAGAGACCCCTCCCCCTCCAGCGGGGGAAGGGAAGAAAAGGAAGGCCGCCCCAACTGGGGAGGCTGGAGGGTCCAAGAAGGGGAAAACCCTTTCTCCGGACTACTCCATCGACGCCGACGACGGCAGAGAGGAGTAGGCGCCAAGGGCTAAGCCCCTGGCCAAATCGTAAGTATTCGGATACGAGAGTAATTCATAGTATTTGTTTATTGTACAGCTTTCCCTTATGTCGAATATGTTTATGCAGCCCACCCAAAGACCGGCTCGACGCGTCGTCGAGCGGCTCGCTGGACTCGTCAGACGTGAACTCGCTTCCGACGGCTTCCTCCCCCCGCCCTACGGACGACACCGAAGTGTTGTCCCAACAGGTTCCAATCCGGGAGGAGGTGGTCCTGGAGGCGCCGCAAGGCGACCTCCCGGACTCCAGGAGTAAAGGGGATGAAACCCCCCAGGGCTCCAAGTCCCTCCGGAACCTTCAAAGGTTCCAGAGTCCAGCGGGGGACCTCCTTCCAAGAGGAGCAAGCCCACCGTGCCGGCGACCTCCGTCCAACCGGAGGCGCCGGACAATCTGTTGGAGGCGCTCCAAGGCACCTCCATCAACGAGGGGCACCACACCATTATCAGTGCGGTGGTCCAGAAGGTTCAGTCCGCCAAGAGCGGACTGACAGAAGCTTGTACTAGCCTTTTAACAGGCTTCGAGGTAAGTAAAGAATGTGTAAATAATATTACCACATAGACAGTAGCCCCTGATGCTCTGTTTGGCGTTCGGGAAGAAAAGCCGAATAGAGGATCAAATAAAATTCGCAGGAGTCTAAGAAAAAGGAGTCAATATGCATGTGCAGGCTTCCCTGCTGGCGTCCGCCGCACTGACTTCGGAAGTGGACACACTAAAGCAGAACCTCGAGCGGTCCGAGCAAGAGCTTGGGCGTGCCAAGAAGAAGCTCGAGGACAATCAAGGTAAGAAATACCTTGTTGAAATATATATAAAAAGGTGCAATTGCGAAAAATGACAGGATTATCGTGGCTATTGTAAGGGCCACATCTGAGGTGGCGACTCTTAAGCAAGCGCTGCTCGAGGCCGAGAAGACGGTGGACATGGAGCGCACCGAGCGAGAGAAGTATGAGGCCGAGGTTGGCGAGGTGCGGCAAGAGCTCCAGGCTCTCATGGAAAAACATGAGAGTTTGGAGCGTGACTCAAGGACGCGAGCATCCGAGCTCGTGGCGGCTAGTGAAAGTGCCAAGTCCGGCAAGGCCGAATCCCAGAAGACCCTCTAGGAGTTGGATGAGGTGAAGAAGATAGCGGCTGGTAAGGAATTCTTTCTACAAAGCAAAGCGTGAGTTACTTGTTACTTACCCGAATCCGGAGTTCTCCAGGCGCGTTCGCAGATCTTCCCCGGAGTGTGTCTGATGCTTCCGCATTCTATCGAGCCGAGGAGGGCAGCTTGACAGAGAAGGTGTTCTGGTCTCAGTATGCTGAGGCCGGACACCCCGTGCCCCTGAGCGACCAGTTGAAGCAACTGGTCGAGCTCCACAAGGGGGCCGAACAGGCCATGAGGGGCCTCATAGTTCGGCTGTGGCCTGGAGAGGCTCTGCCTGGGAGTTATTTCGGGCTGGTGCGGCGGCTGGTGGAGGCTTGTCCAAGGCTCGAAGTCATCAAGCGCTCCATCTGCATTGAAGGTGCACGTAGGGCCCTTGCCCGTGCTAAGGTGCACTGGGGCAAGCTGGATGCTGAGAAGCTTGTGAAGGATGGGCCACCGCCGGGGAAAGAGCATCGCAAGCTCGAGAATTATTATAAGGATGTTCTGAAGGGTGCCCGCCTTGTGGCGGATGAATGTTCTATGGATGTAATTTTTGAGTAAAACTCGCTCGTTTTTTCCTGTGCGCTGAAAACGTGTTCATATGCGCTAAGCAATGCTGTTTGAATTTAAAATATTACCTTCTGTGCAGCTGTTTATCAATTCTAAGAGATGGCGAGTCGTCGGCTTCTACCCCCGTGCTGCTAGTGCTGGGGTGTTCGGGGATAAACCTGAGCGCTCTTTTTCCCATGTTTGGGTCCTTCGAGGGAGGCGCTCAGCCCAACGAACAAGGGAATCGGACTATAATGCGTGAACACTCTCACTTAGCCATAGAATTCTATAATTTTAAAATTCGGCAAAGCCCTGGTAATCGGAAGACCGAGTTCGGGGCGCTATCCACGCCTTGGCCGGACAGAGCCGGCTCCTCGCCCTAAGCGGCATAAGTCTTTAGGGACTCGAAAAAACCTCTCGAACAGCGGCCAGCTCTCGCTTCACCATGACAGTCAGTTTTAGCTTTCTCCACTGAGGTGCTCGACCTAGCTCAACCGGGGCACAATCGCAGTGGTTCTCCTAGTGCTACCTTAGTCGATATAGCGGAACGTAAGGCACCAAAACATAGGAGCCAGGCAAACCCAACTATTGACCCAAGACATGACTCGGAGCCGATGCATATAATGCTATAAGTTCGGGGTGCCGCACTTGTTGAAGTGTTCGGACTTCTCACACCATATTGAGGGGTACTGAAGCCCCTGGCATATTTTGGCTGTACCAACGTGTACGGGTGCAACATGTCGTTAAGGAACATATATAAAGAAAAAAGGTAATGCAAAAATAGACAAAAGCTATGCATTGTTTATTAAAGAGAGCTGCGATCAAAGCAGAATGATACAAATAATGCGATAAGCGAAAAGGTTGGACTATTTAACATGTCCGCTCTAGGGGCAAACTGCGGAATAGTATGTGAAACAGGTATACTGCTCGTGATAGAGACCACCTGGGAGTTCCGTAATGCGGCGTGGCTTGTCTGCTTCCCTGGTTCTTGCATCGTTTGTGCGGCAATTGAACTGCCGAGCAGGCCGTCCGAAGAATGGAGTCCTGAAAGTAAGATAAAATTAAAAAATCGGCAGCCCCTGGTATGGTTTAAGCCGTGTTTTGGGCGTGCCATGATGGTG
This sequence comes from Triticum urartu, assembly GCF_056163025.1. NCBI lineage: Eukaryota > Viridiplantae > Streptophyta > Magnoliopsida > Poales > Poaceae > Triticum > Triticum urartu. The sequence goes on along the minus strand of NC_141878.1, from coordinate 560,407,259 downwards.
CCCCTCCCCCTGTGCCCATGGTATCTCTAGAGCGTAGTTATGTACGCGAAGTACTGGCGTCGCCTGTTTGAGAGGGTTGGGGTTGGGGCCGCATTGCTATGCCTTCTCGGATCGTGCCAGGCGGTCTTGTTGTAGGTTACTCCGGGCGCGCTTGGCGGTGTCCGGTCGTTTAGTGGCCGGACTGGAGAACTGCCTGGAGAGGCTGCTTTGTACTTCCACAGCAAGGGCCGCCGTGTGCTCCTCCATTTGGAGGGAGCGTTCGGTGTTTCCATTGACCGTAATTATTCCTCGAGGGCCTGTCATCTTTATCTTAAGGTATGCGTAGTGCGCTAACGCATTGAACTTAGCGAATGCGGTTCGTCCGAGCAGTGCGTGATAACCACTGTGAAACGGGACTATGTCGAAGATTAACTCCTCGCTTCAGAAATTATCCGGGGATCCAAAGACCACTTCAAGTGTGACTGAGCCTGTACAGTTGGCCTCTACACCTGGTATTACGCCTTTAAAGGTTGTTTTGGTGGGCTTAATCCTCGAGGGATCTATGCCCATTTTCCGCACTGTATCCTGGTAAAGCAAGTTCAGGCTGCCGCCGCCGTCCATAAGTACTCTAGTGAGATGAAATCCGTCAATAATTGGGTCTAGAACCAATGCGGCGAATCCACCATGACGGATGCTAGTGGGGTGGTCCCTTCGATCAAAGGTGATCGGGCAGGAGGACCATGGGTTGAACTTTGGGGCGACTGGCTCTACCGCGTATACGTCCCTTAACGCGCGCTTCCGCTCCCTCTTGGGGACGTGGGTTGCGTATATCATGTTCACCGTCCGCACTTGTGGGGGAAAACCCTTCTGTCCACTGTTGGTCGGCGGCCGGGGCTCCTCGTCGTCATCGCTATGCAGCCCCTTGTCTTTGTATTCGGCGTTTAGCTTGCCTGCCTGCTTGAACACCCAACAATCCCTGTTGGTGTGATTGTCAGGCTTTTCGGGGGTGCCATGTATCTGGAACAAGCGGTCGAGTATTCGGTCCAAACTGGACGGGCCCCTAGGATTCCTTTTGAATGGCTTTTTCCGCTGACCGGATTTAGAGCCTCTGAATCCGGCATTGACTGCCGTATCCTCAGTATTGTCGCCGTTAATGCGGCGCTTCTTCTTGTTGCGACGCGACCTGCCACTACTGTCCCTGGTATCCGAATTACCAGGGTTCTTGGTCATATTGTTGCTACGAGCGAGCCAGCTGTCTTCTCCTGCGCAAAAGCGGGTCATGAGTGTCGTGAGTACTGCCATAGATTTTGGCTTTTCCTATCCAAGGTGCCGGGCTAGCCACTCGTCACAGATATTGTACTTGAAGGCTGCTAGGGCCTCCGCATCCGGACAGTCGACTATTTGATTTTTCTTTGTTAGGAATCGTGTCCAGAATTGCCTGGCCGATTCATCTGGCTACTGAATTACGTGACTTAGGTCATCGGCGTCTGGGGGTCGCACATAAGTGCCCTGGAAATTGTCGAGAAATGCGGCTTCCAGGTCCTCCCAACAACTGATTGATCTTGTTGGCAAGGTGTTAAGCCAATGCCGAGCTGGTCCTTTAAGCTTGAGTGGGAGGTATTTGATGGCGTGGAAATCATCTTCGCGTGCCATGTGGATATGAAGGAGATAATCCTCGATCCATACCGCAGGATCTGTTGTGCCATCATATGATTCGATGTTTACGGGTTTGAAACCCTCGGGGATTTGATGATCCATTACTTCGTCTGTGAAGCATAGTGGGTGTGCGGCGCCTCTGTACTGGGCTATATCATGACGTAGCTCCAATGAGCTTTGTCTACTGTGTTCGGCCCTGCCGAATTTGTGGCCGACGTGACAGTTGCCGTCTCGAGCCGTGGGGCGCCCACGCGATCCGTAGATCGATCTTGTTTGCCTTGCCTTGTCCTCCAACATATCTCGTAAGTCCGGCGCATATTCCCATGCCTTGGTACGGGGTGCGGCTTGAGTGGAGGGCCGAGAGGCCTCTCTGTCGCGGCCACGAGGTGGCCGGTCGGCCGCATCAAGTGCTTCCTCCTCTAATTGGGGTAGCAACCTGCGCTTTGGGTAGCTCTTGGAGGGGCATTCGAGTTTATGCTCTTCGGCTGCAAGGACTTCAGTCCATCTATCGACTAGCAAATCTTGATCAGCTCTAAGTTGTTGCCGTTTTTTCTTGAGGCTTCTTGCCGTGGCCATAAGCCTGCGTTGAAAACGCTCTTGCTCGATGGGATCCTCTGGCACGACGAATTCGTCGTCGTCGAGGCTTGCCTCGTCTTCGGAGGGAGGCATATAATTATCGTCCTCGACCTCTCTGTCTGCCGCTCTCTCATGAGGGCTGGTTTCTCCATCTTCCTGTGCTAAATCTTACTGGAGGGGGTTTTCTTCGGCGCTTTCCGGAGTATTATTATCTCCCGTGCTGGAATCACCGTGTTTGTTTTGGCGTGATTTTGAGCTGCGCCGCTGACGCCGGTGCTTAGACTGTTTCTTGGAGGGGTCATCCTCCGGTGTTCCATCGCCATCTCCTTCTTATGGGGTGTCCACCATGTATATGTCATATGACGAGGTGGCTTTCCAGGGCCTGATAGGCGCTGTTTCTTCATCGTCTCCTTCATCGGCGTCCGTACCGTCGATGTCTTCGGAGTCGAAGTCGAGCATGTCGGTTAAGTCGTCGACAGTGGCTACAAAGTGGGTGGTGGGTGGGCTTTGAATTTCTTCATCGTCCGAATCCCAACCTTGCTGACCATAGTCCGGCCAGGGTTCTCCTGATAAAGAGAGAGACTTCAGTGTCTTCAGAATATCGCCGAAAGGCGAGTGCTGAAAGATGTCCGCGACAGTAAACTCCATGATCGGTGCCCAATCAGATTCGATTGGCAGGGGCGCGGAGGGTTCGGAGTCCGGCGAGGAGTCCGGCTCCTTGGAGTCACGAGTCTCGCAGAGTGCGGGGTTGGTGTTCGGCTCAATCGCCGTTGGGATCGCAGCCCCCGAGGCGGCGTCCAACCGCCCATCCTCGATCAGCGCAGTTGGCTCCGAATTACGGATCGGAGCCGATGCGGGTGTGGCCTCCAGGGCACTGTTCGGCGGCAGAGCTAGAACATGCTCGTCGGGACAGTGCGGCGCGCTCGGCAGTGGCTCGAATCCGTCAAAGATCAAGTCCCCGCGGATGTTAGCCGTGTAGTTTAAACTTCCAAATCTGACCTGACGGCCAGGGGCGTAGCTTTCGATCTGCTCTGGATGGCCAAGTGAATTGGCCCGTAGTGCGAAGCCGCCAAAGACGAAGATCTGTCCGGGGAGGAAGGTCTTACCCTGGACTGCATCGCCATTGATGATCGTAGGAGCCATCAAGCCTGACGGCGACGACACAGAGGAACTCTCAATGAAAGCACCCATGTCGGTGTCAAAACCGGCGGATCTCGGGTAGGGGGTCCCGAACTGTGCGTCTTGGCTGGATGGTAACAGGAGACAAGGGACACGAAGTTTTACCCAGGTTCGGGCCCTCTCGATGGAGGTAAAACCCTACGTCCTTCTTGATTAATATTGATGATATGGGTAGTACAAGAGTAGATCTACCACGAGATCGAGGAGGCTAAACCCTAGAAGCTAGCCTATGGTATGATTGTTGATGTGTATGTTGTCCTACGGACTAAAACCCTTCGGTTTATATAGACACCGGATAGGGTTAGGGTTACATAGAGTCGGTTACAATGGTAGGAGATATGTATATCTGTATCGCCAAGCTTGCCTTCCACGCCAAGGAAAGTCCCTTCCGGACACGGGGCGGAGTCTTCAATCTTGTATCTTCATAGTCCAGGAGTCCGGCTGAAGGTATAGTCCGGCCATCCGGACACCCCCTAATCCAGGACTCCCTCACCTAGCCCGCAGAAGAAATGAGGGATGAATACCACCCTCTCGTTGGGCTTCGGCGTGGGGACGATTTGCCCCTGGGCCGGAAGATGGTGGGTGATTTCCTTCGCTAGGTACCCGGTCGCCCGAAGCTCAGTAATGTCCTTCTCCCTGACGGAGGAGACCATCCACTTGCCTTTCATCCGGATCCAGACATGGTTGAGTGTTATCTTGAGTGGGTAGAAGATGAGAACTTGGGAGCTGGTGCTTAAGATTGGAAGGGCGGAGAAAGAGATAAGGCGTGGGAGAAGAAGGGGGAATCCTTATCCCCTTATAAAGGCAGTGTATATTGAACGCCTCCCCATTCGCCTCGAAACTCGCCTATTCCCAAGGGCTGTATAAACGGCGCGGTTGGGTTACCCACGCCCGTATTGATGAGAATCCCTGAGGGAGTCCTGGATTAGGGGGTGTTCGGATAGCCAGACTATACCTTCAGCCGGACTCCTGGACTATGAAGATAGAAGATTGAAGACTTCGTCCCGTGTCCGGGAGGGACTTTCCTTGGCGTGGAAGGCAAGCTTTGCGATACGGATATGTAGATCTCCTACCATTGTAACCGACTTTGTGTAACCCTAACCCTCTCTGGTGTCTATATAAACCGGAGGGTTTTAGTCCGTAGGACAACATACAGAACAACAATCATACCATAGGCTAGCTTCTAGGGTTTAGCCTCTCCGATCTCGTGGTAGATCTACTCTTGTACTACCCATATCATCAATATTAATCAAGCAGGACATAGGGTTTTACCTCCATCAAGAGGGCCCGAACCTGGGTAAACTTCGTGTCCCTTGCCTCCTGTTACCATCCGGCCTAGACGCACAGTTCGGGACCCCCTACCCGAGATCCGCCGGTTTTGACACCGACAATCCCGCAATAAGGGGACATGATCTCTGCTTTGACAAGACGTGCCAATGGCAACCGCGTCTCGAAACATGGAGCGGCAGACGAAAACGGTTCGAGATTATGACTGGACAGACGTGATGTCATGGTACAAAAAGATGTCGGCGGATTGGATTCGTGAAATATTATATTCTCTCTATGGTTGTGTTTGGTGAGTGTGTTACAGGTCCGGACACATCGATACGTCCGAAGACTATTTTAGAGATCGGAAGGAGGAACCCGCCTTGCAATGCCAAAGACAGATCTACGCGCCGGACACCTTGTCATTGAAGCCAGGTTCAGGGGCTACGGAGGGAGTCCTGGACTAAGGGTTCCTCGGGTGTCCGGCCTGTTAGCCATGGGCCGGACTGATGGGCTGTGAAGATACAAAGACCGAAGACTGCACCCGTGTCCGGATGGGACTCTCCTTGGCGTGGAAGGCAAGCTTGGCGACCGAATATGTAGATTCCTTTCTTTGTAACCTACCTTTTGTAACCCTAGATCTCCCCGGTGTCTATATAAACCGGAGGACTTAGTCCGGAGGGGGATATACTCATTACCATAGCCATACATGCTAGACTTCTAGGGTTTAGCCATCTCGATCTCGTGGTAGATCAACTCTTGTAATACTCATATTCATCAAGATCAATCAAGCAGGAAGTAGGGTATTACCTCCATAGAGAGGGCTCGAACCTGGGTAAACATCGTGTCCCCTGTCTCCTGTTACCATCGACCTTAGACGCACAGTTCGGGACCCCCTACCCAAGATTCGCCGGTTTTGACACCGACACCCGCACCCCTTCCCTCTAAGCGCCTACGCGGGTTACTCTGTCCGACTCCGTTGGGACAGAGGATGATCCGACTGCGGGCTGGGCCATTCCAAAGAGCTTTGCAACAACGCAGATGCTGGTGGTCGAGGTGTGTGACTCACCGCAGCTCGTTCGGGTGCGGATGAGCATGGGCTCTGGCCGTGTCCGGGCTGCCCCCGACATGTTCGATGGAATGACCAAACAAGAGTCGGTGCGTTTGCTTTGCTCTTGTCCAATCATATTTTAGCATAGTCCACTAGTTCATTTAGCTCATGACCAATGCTTGTAAACTATAATCATGTAGGAGGCATTTTTGTCGAACATGATCAATGGCAATGAAGATCCGACTGAAATGGAGTATGAATTGGAGGCCACCACCACATTTGAAGTTGGGGCAACATTCGATCCCAATCCGAGCAAGAAGAAGAAGAGCAAGACATCGAAGGCAAGAGGTCCAGCATTCTCAAGATTTGAGGACATCTTGTTGGTCAAAGCTTGGTCGGCCACAACAATGGATCCAATATGCGGCACCGAGCAAAAGGGGAACACCTATTGGACGAAGATTTGGAAGGAGTATCCCGAGCAAAAGGAGTATGTGGAGCTGCATCCTATCGTGACCACTCGCAATGTAGCATCTCTCCAACGTCTTTGGGGATCATTCAAGGGGAAGTGAATAAGTACGTCGGCTACTACTCACAAGTGACCAAACGACCTCAAAGTGAGATGGGAGTCGCAACTCATGTAAGCTCGATTGCCTCATCTTCTAGTCCATTGCATTTGCTTCCTGTGTTTGCATTCTCGTGCTCATACATATGTTGTTTACTAGACTGCGGTGGCGACCATTTTGTATCACGAGGTGGAGAAGAATCCATTTGCTTTTAGCCATTGTTGGGTCATAGTAAATGGCAAGCCGAAGTGGAACCAAGTTGAGGCCGACCTCAAGTCCGGCAAGAAGAGGATGATGACTCAAGCTCCAACCAATAAATAAATTGGGTTGGACGATGAAGAGGATGATGTTGTCATGGAGAATGGAAAAGTCACCGCGCCAAAGGACAACCGCCAAGTCATGGGAAACAAGTGAGAGAAGGCACGTGCCACCCGTGATGTCGCGGCTACCAAAATATCGTCAAGATGGACTGGCATTTTTTCGGTGAGGGAGAACAAGAAAGAGGAGAGGTATAAGCGCATGTTGGATAGGAAAGGATGAAGTGGAACCGGAAGAGGGCGGAGAAGAAGTTGGCAATTGAGAGGGAGAAGATTGAGTTGGAGAAGCAACAAGCGGCGATCAAATGGGATCTCGAGAAGGCCAAGACATTTGGTGACATAGAGCTTGAGAAGGAGAGGTTACAACTCACACGGGACGCGGAAAATGCGATGATCATGTTGGCGGAGGAGACCCTCTATGATGAGCATTCGAAGAAGTGGCTTGTGGACAAGAAGACGGAGATCAATGACCGTAGGAAGTACGAGGCGGGAAGGACGGTTGCGGCCCGGCTGCAGGCAGAGCAGGCAGCCCGGATGTAGGTGGAGCAGGTTGACCAGGATGCATTCCGCCCGGAGTACGTGCACAGCCAGTGATCCGAGGCCATCCGTTACGCTCAGACATTGATTTCATTTTGCCATGTTCGGTTTGTTGAACCATGATTTCCTTTACTTTGTTTCAAACTTTGGCATTTGAACAGTTTGTAGCGGATGACCAACGTGCACGGATTACATGAATTTGAGGACTGGAATTTATGGTATATGAATGTGCGACGTAACATTTGAGGGGTGCCCTTTTAATGCCTGCGGATGTGTCCGGATGCGTTCACGGGTGTTTAAGAGGCCGGATTTGTCTAGTCCGGCTGTAGATACTCTTAATATGAGCAGCACACCAGATACTCAGATAGGCTCTACACTTCGTCATCGGTCAAAGTCTCCCGTTGTCATCCCAGCACCGTCCCTTATTACAAGTCGTAGAAAATTAGAGACTGCAGGTGGCTGGCGGTGATCTCATCTCGCCACATGCGCACACGAATATGCCATACGATGCGCTCGCGAGATCGATCTGCTCAAATCCTCTCCACCTTCATCCATGTTACCCAAAACTGCAAATTGAAACCACCACAATTCGGGCAACACGCCATGAGCTGAGCTTGCTGGTACTGGTCGAAGACGAAGAGATATCGTAAAATAATTTCTCGTCGCCTGGTCGCTTGGAGCACGCTACGCTTCACGCACGCCAAGTTCCGTACGATGGGACGATCGATTCGATTGAATCAAGCCTGGCCATCTGTATGCTTCCTGCTTCATTGTCCGCGCGCGAGCTGTGTGTGCTTTGCAGGGCTCTGACCACTCATAGGCACGTCACATGATCGGCCGACCGTGCTGGTTAGACGCCACGTCCCTCTGCGTGGGATATCATTTTCATTCTCCATCTCCACATGGCGCGCGCTGCGGGTGAGAAAGTCGATCGTCTTTTGCGTGGACATCGATCGACGCTGTCACTACGCGATGTGTCTGCTAGTAATTCGTACTACGCGTTAGCTAGCGTCTGTCGTTCAGCCTGCACGATCAACTCTGCGTCCGCTGTTCCGAGATTAGCATGTCCGCACATGCGTGAGCGTCGGAACTGAGCCAATGCGCATTGCGGCCTTCTGAGCCGAACGGCTTAGGAAAACCAGATCGCAATAAAACCTCCCTTTCGGGAGTTTGAAAAGGGAATTTGGAGTAGTTTTCGTGTGTTTTTTTCATCCCAAGTAGAAAGTTCAGCCGGGCAAGGCCGTCTGGTCCTTTTCCCTCCGCTTGCCGCTCCAGCGGCAGCGGGAAGGTGGGGGAGCCCGGCTCATTCCGCCCGGAGCATCTCCAACAGCCGCGCAACGCGCCACGCTCAAAAACCGCATTTGCCGTGTGCCGTTCGTCTGGTTTGGCGCGGCCGGCAGCGCTGGCTCCGGCAGCCGCGTCAAAATTGAACGCGCGCGTAGCTCCAGCGGCCGCGCTAAAATGCAACGCGCGCTAAACATTGCGTACATTTTTCAATAAAACGATAAACAAAATCGTAGATAGAAAAAACGATACATAGATATTTTACAAAGTTCCATAGCATAGATAGATAAAAACTACTAGATAGTGCAACAACATAAAAAAACTACTATATAGTGCAACTACATACGCAACTACAGCCTACTCCCAGTCGTCGTCGTTATCATCATCATCGCCATCCTTGTTGGTCTGGTCCGAGGTATCGAGCCACATGTCGTCCCAACGATCATCATTAGACGTAAAGATCGTCTGCCCACCATTCTCAACGATTTTGCCCTACGATATCGCCAGGGCCTTCCGCCGACGCCTGTCCAACCTAAGGATGGCAATTTTACCCATGGGTACGGGTACCCGCGGATATCGTACCCGCATGGGCAAGGTATGGGCACAATTTTGTACCCATATGTAGTACTCATACCCTACCCGTTAAGTCATGGGTAGGGCATGGCTATTGCCTCGTATCCATGGATATACCCATACCCTACCCATTTATACTGACATGTTACGTCTCGGATGTTATTTGGTGAGTTTGTGAACCTATTTTAAAGTTGTCATCAATTGTTAATTTGAATTGAGATTGTCTTGTACTCAGCTATTTGTAATCGAGTTTAGGTAAATGTTATTTTGTCAAATGTGTTATGGATTAATATAAAATTGTGAATAACTTGTGTACTATTTGATCTACCCATTGGGTACCCAATGGGTATGTGTACCCATCGGGTATGGGTATGGGTATGGATACAATTTTGTACCTATTAACTACATGGGTATGGGTATGGTATTGCTCTACCCGCCCCATACCATCCTTAGGACTCTCCAACCGCTCATCGTGACGCCTTTGCGTCTCCTCCTCGCGGCGCCTTGCCCAGTAGGCTTGCTCGTATGTGACGTTCTCCGGCTGGCGCTGGTGCCACTCCGCCATGACCCACTCGTTCTCCTGGGCAACGAGGAGGCGGCGCTGCCGCTCAGCGTGCTCCGCACGGTCTTGTGACGTGGTAAGACGAGGTGGCGGGGCGACGTCTAGCGCCTGCTGGAGCGTGTAGACGTCCTGGAGTTCATCTGCGGGCGCGGCCTGCCTAGGCGCCACGCCGCCGCGTCATACGCGCGGGCGGCCTCGTGCGCCGCCTCGAAGGTGCCGAGGCTGAGCCGGAGTTCGCCAGACCGTATCACGGAGTAGAACCCACCGTTGGGGCGCTGGTAGACGCTGCGGTAGCCCGACGCTCCTCGGCGGCGCGGCGGCATGGTGGCGTGTCGGTGGCGGGGCGCTGGAGCGGTGGAGCGCGTGGCAGCGGAAGCAAACGAGGAAGCGGTGGAGGCGCGCATGGCAGCGGGAGAGGAAGAGAAGTGTGTGGAATAGGCGCGTGGCGAGCGCCGCAATTTAATGAAGCGCCGGAAGCGGTGCGCCAAAAATAGCGCGTGAGCTGCCGCCTTTTCCCGCGCATGCGCAAATGGTTCCCGTGCGCGCGACTTTCCTGCCACCGCTGGAGCGCGCCGAAACGTCCCGCGCACGCTAAGAACTCGGTTTACCGCGCGCTCCTTTTGGCGCGGTTGTTGGAGATGCTCTTAGGATAGGTATGTCGGGTGACGGCGCTAGTTCGGTGTCGACGTCGCCACCGCGAATAAAGTTCTCCGGGCCACCGCCTCAGCGACATTCTTCATCGGTGTCGAGGAGCCATGAATGTGTGTTCAAGCGAGTTCTTCAAGACGGCGGTGGAAATCTTGCTCAGGCTTTTGTTTCTTCGGCCCCGTCCGCGTTGTGACGCCTGCTTCTCTAGTGTCGTCGCGCAGCTGGAAGCATGTGTCTTGGAGTTGGCCAACGCTGCAACGCCGGTCTTGTTCAAGGGATGGTCCACATGGAGATTTGGCATGGAAGATGGTTGCTGATTCGAGAGTTCTGCCACTTAAGAACTTCAAGATTGCGATTCAAGATGTGTGGAGTATTTCTTCGGCCGACGACCTACACCAACATGTTCGACGCCACTTGTGAAGACACTGTTCAAAGGATCGTAACGGAGCTTGGCCGCTATCGCACTATCTTGGATCTTGGAAAGTTGGAGGCTTGTGTTTCTCCCCTCCGATGAACACTTTGGCGATGACGGCGGCTGGATTCTTTGGCCATGATGAGGTTGGATTGTCGGGGGTTGGGTGCGACACATACCAAAGGATGGCTTATCATGGTGGGAGCGAGTAGAACGTCGCCGGTCCCTGGAAGCGGGATGAGGCGTAAACACATACGCCGGCGAACTTTACCCAGGTTCGGGGCTCTCCTAGGAGATAACACCCCTAGTCCTGCTCTGCGGGGTCTCCGCATGATCACTAAGGCACTAGTGATACAATGGTGCTCCTTGAGCTCTTTGTTAGAGGTGGATGAAAGCTAGGCTAGCTCTCTCCTCTCTCTATGTATGAGTCTAGTTCTAACAACTTGGGAACCCTTTGCATGGGAGCCCTGGGGGTTTATATAGGCCTACCCCCCAAGGGTACATTGGTAATCCCGCCGGGTGTAGGGGACGGTTGTTAGTGTCTCTGGTCTCCGGCTTCTCCGCCGGCTGCTGGGGCACGCCGTCTGGTGGGCCCTGCCGACTGGTCTGGTGCGGAGCTGTCAGGCCGCCCCCGCCTCTTGCGGGTCGTGCCGGCTGCTGATCACTGTGGCCGTGATGCTAATGATGCAGGCTTGGTCAGGGGAGTGTGGTTATAGTCTCGTCGCCTGGTGGGCGATCACTGTAGCCATTCTGTGTCTTTTCTGGTTAATGGCGCGCGGGCCCTGAGGAAGGGAGTAGGCTGCCTGCTGGAAGCCGACCTCCCTCGGGTCCGACTGATCTAGCCTCTGCCGTCTTTTGGGCTCTCGTTGACTGGGAGGGCCCGCCGTCTTGGACCGTACTGTCAGGCGGTCGTGGGAGCAGGGCCCTGCCTGACAGGAACAACGTCAGGGGCGGAGTGGCAACAGTGCCGCACCGTGCGGAGATCTCTGCCTGTACGAGGCACTGTGGCCATGCCTGACCCTAGATTCGGGGGATGGGCTACGCTGTAGCCGCACCCTGTCTTGTCTCCTTGATGAGGGCGCAGACTTCGAGGGCGCCACAGGCCGGCTGCTAGGGGCTGGCTTCTCTGGAAACCGCACACTAGGAGTCGGCTTGTCTTGATGTCGGCTTCTGGAATTCGGCCATCTACGGGCAGCCGACTATTCCTCCAGCCGGCCACCAGAAGGCAGCACTTCGTCCTGATGCTTTGAGGGGCGTTGCCAGCCCCGATGTCTTAGAAGGTTCAGGGACTCGGGTTAGCCTACCCATGGCCCATTACTCCGACAGTAGTCCCTAAAGCTGGCGAGGTGCCGTGGCTGAACAGCCGAGGAGCCTCAGCAGTTTCCTTCTCCGAGTGCTTGAGCTGGAGCTTTGTCCGACTCCTACCGAGCCGCCTGGCGGGAGTCAGCCCCGCCCGTCCTGACTTGTCCAAATTTGAATGCGGTGGCGGGAACCAGGCGACTTGCTTGCTAAGCTTCCAGGCCGCCGCCCGTCGTGGGTATGTCACGTGGCGTCGGGTGGCCGGGTCTTCCAGCCAGCCCACGCGCGCGATGGGACGCGCCTACAGGCGGGCCCCACCACTACCGGGCCTCGGCACGCGAGCGGATCCGCTGCGGCCGAAGCGGACGGTTGAGTTTCCCCACGGAGTTACTGCACGTAGTAACTCGCGCGATAAATATGGGAGCATGGGGTCGTGGGCACAGTTAATCCCACGATCCCACGCCCGCCCCCTCGTCTTCATAGCCCATAGGCCTATAAGTAGGGGGAGGCGGGGGAGCGGCTATAACGCCCCGAGACCGATGTGCCAGGTGTCCTCCAGTTATTCGCTGTTGTTGCCTTGTCATTGCTTGCGTGTCATGCATTGCATATCATGTCATCATGTGCATTTCATTTGCATACATGTTCGTCTCCTGCATCCGAACATTTTCCCCATTGTCCGTTTTGCAATCGGGCGCTCCTATGTCACCCGGTGCCCCTTTCTACCTCTTTTCGTGTGCGGGTGTTAAACGTTTTCGGATTGGACCAAGACTTGTCATGCGGCCTTGGTTTACTACTGGTAGAACGCCTGTCAAGTTTCGTACCATTTGGACTTCGTTTGATACTCCAACAGATAATCGAGGGACCTAAAAGGCCTTGTGTGTGTTGCAGCCCAACACCCCTCCAAAGTGGCCCAAAACCCACCTAAACCTCCTCCATCATCTCGGTCGTTCGATCACAATCGCGTGGCCGAAAACCGTACCTCATTTTGACTCTCCTAGCTCCCTCTACCTATAAATATGTGCACCCCATCCATTTTCGCGGACGAAACCCTAGTTTTTCCCTCCGCGCCGCGCTGGACAGGTCCGACCCCGCGCCGGACGCGTCCAGCCGCCGCCCCGTCCAATCCTGCCTCGCCATGTGGCTCCTCCGCCGTCCCCGCGCCGCTGGGCCCGAGGCGCCCAGATCCGGCCCTCCCGGCCCGGTTCGTCTCCGCCGCCGCTTGCGCCTCCCCACGCCTCCTTGCCGCTCTCCTTCGCCGCGCTCGCCCGCCGCCGGCGACCAACTCCGGCAACCGGCTCCTGTCGCTCTGCTCCGTCATTCGCCGCCGGGGAGCCGGATCCGAGATCGTCCGCGCCCCACCCCGGCTCCCCGTCGCCGCCTGGATCTGGCCCTGCCGGACCGGGATCCGCCGTCCCCGCATCCCCCGGCGCCATCCCCTCGCTGGCTCGTCGCCCAGCCTCGCCGGTGTCGGGCCGGAGCCGTCGCCCTTGCCCCGATCCAGGCGGGATCGGGAGGACGGCGCTGTCCGCCGTTGACCGCGCCTGCGCCTCCGCGGTGGGCCACGCATTCCGGCCCGCCTCGTCCTGCCTCTCCATCCTTCTGGGCTCGGCCCAGTGGCGATCGCCCTCTATACCCCGCCCTGAGCACGCTTTAGTTATTGAGCGCCCGCCTATTTTTTTTCAAATTGAGTAAGTCCTGAGATTTCCTGATTCATATACCTCTTTTCATTGCATCATAACTTCGTCGATGTTGCTCTAATTCGTGCGTGTAGCATATCAAAATGTTTGTCTCGACGAGTAAATCATTTCATCTCATTGCAGCATTTTCATTTGAGTTCATCTTGATGCCCGGAATGTCGTTGGAAGAGGGCTATGTGAGGAAAGTTGCAGATCTGTTTCAGCAAATAGCCTTTTGTCATTTCTCCCATGATTAATGTGTGCATGCTATGATCTTGAGCTCTACATGTGTTTTGTAGAATGCCATGCCATCTTTACAGGGGTGTATGCCATGTATTTTTGTGATATTTGTGGTGACTAGCACAAGCTTGCAAAGTAGCACAATCGGTAATGCTGATTTCAGGGCTTAGAATTTCACTAAGTCCTTGTCCTGTTTTTGTCTTTATGCCATATGTTCATGTTGTTTCCTAGTGATTCGTGCCTCTTTTGAGGATAATCAGTAAGGATGTTTTGTTAAAATTATGGTGCTCCATCCATCCATGTCTTTTTTTGCATTTATGTAGAATCCTAGCTTGAGTCAATCAAGCTCTACTTTTGCTATAAAATGATCCTGGCAGATTGTTGACATGTTTAGCGATTTTTCCGAGGATGTTGGTATTGATCCGTGCATGCTATGTTGTTGTTCTTGACATGTCTAGCTTCTATGCCATGTATTATTGATGGGTGTATGCTTAGTTTGTCATTCCATGCTCTGTAGTGAGTGCATCAAGCTCGTAAACATGCCTACTTGTCAAATCTGTTAGCATGCTCCAGTTTTTCACTAAGTCTGAATCTGTTTATGTTTTTGCCATGTTCACATGCTTGCAATTGTATTTTCTGATCCCTTTTGTCTCAAGGTCACTAAGGGACTTTTGTTATATACTTAGAGTAGATTTATGCCATGCCTTGCTTTGCCATGATATGTTACTGTAGCATGTAGTTATCATGCTCGTAAGATTGCTTCCTGATGATAAATTCCAGACTTGTGTTAATTTCACAAAGTCTGAAACCTGTTATCATTTGCTCTTTTGCCATGCCTGTTTGAACCTTCTATTGAGTGAATTAGCCGTAGCTCAGTGTTCATCTTTTTTCCTGCGGCCGAAGCGGACGGTTGAGTTTCCCCACGGAGTTACTGCACGTAGTAACTCGCGCGATAAATATGGGAGCATGGGGTCGTGGGCACAGTTAATCCCACGATCCCACGCCCGCCCCCTCGTCTTCATAGCCCATAGGCCTATAAGTAGGGGGAGGCGGGGGAGCGGCTGTAACGCCCCGAGACCGATGTGCCAGGTGTCCTCCAGTTATTCGCTGTTGTTGCCTTGTCATTGCTTGCGTGTCATGCATTGCATATCATGTCATCATGTGCATTTCATTTGCATACATGTTCGTCTCCTGCATCCGAACATTTTCCCCATTGTCCGTTTTGCAATCGGGCGCTCCTATGTCACCCGGTGCCCCTTTCTACCTCTTTTCGTGTGCGGGTGTTAAACGTTTTCGGATTGGACCAAGACTTGTCATGCGGCCTTGGTTTACTACTGGTAGAACGCCTGTCAAGTTTCGTACCATTTGGACTTCGTTTGATACTCCAACAGATAATCGAGGGACCTAAAAGGCCTTGTGTGTGTTGCAGCCCAACACCCCTCCAAAGTGGCCCAAAACCCACCTAAACCTCCTCCATCATCTCGGTCGTTCGATCACAATCGCGTGGCCGAAAACCGTACCTCATTTTGACTCTCCTAGCTCCCTCTACCTATAAATATGTGCACCCCATCCATTTTCGCGGACGAAACCCTAGTTTTTCCCTCCGCGCCGCGCTGGACAGGTCCGACCCCGCGCCGGACGCGTCCAGCCGCCGCCCCGTCCAATCCTGCCTCGCCATGTGGCTCCTCCGCCGTCCCCGCGCCGCTGGGCCCGAGGCGCCCAGATCCGGCCCTCCCGGCCCGGTTCGTCTCCGCCGCCGCTTGCGCCTCCCCATGCCTCCTTGCCGCTCTCCTTCGCCGCGCTCGCCCGCCGCCGGCGACCAACTCCGGCAACCGGCTCCTGTCGCTCTGCTCCGTCATTCGCCGCCGGGGAGCCGGATCTGAGATCGTCCGCGCCCCACCCCGGCTCCCCGTCGCCGCCTGGATCTGGCCCTGCCGGACCGGGATCCGCCGTCCCCGCATCCCCCGGCGCCATCCCCTCGCTGGCTCGTCGCCCAGCCTCGCCGGTGTCGGGCCGGAGCCGTCGCCCTTGCCCCGATCCAGGCGGGATCGGGAGGACGGCGCTGTCCGCCGTTGACCGCGCCTGCGCCTCCGCGGTGGGCCACGCATTCCGGCCCGCCTCGTCCTGCCTCTCCATCCTTCTGGGCTCGGCCCAGTGGCGATCGCCCTCTATACCCCGCCCTGAGCACGCTTTAGTTATTGAGCGCCCGCCTATTTTTTTTCAAATTGAGTAAGTCCTGAGATTTCCTGATTCATATACCTCTTTTCATTGCATCATAACTTCGTCGATGTTGCTCTAATTCGTGCGTGTAGCATATCAAAATGTTCGTCTCGACGAGTAAATCATTTCATCTCATTGCAGCATTTTCATTTGAGTTCATCTTGATGCCCGGAATGTCGTTGGAAGAGGGCTATGTGAGGAAAGTTGCAGATCTGTTTCAGCAAATAGCCTTTTGTCATTTCTCCCATGATTAATGTGTGCATGCTATGATCTTGAGCTCTACATGTGTTTTGTAGAATGCCATGCCATCTTTACAGGGGTGTATGCCATGTATTTTTGTGATATTTGTGGTGACTAGCACAAGCTTGCAAAGTAGCACAATCGGTAATGCTGATTTCAGGGCTTAGAATTTCACTAAGTCCTTGTCCTGTTTTTGTCTTTATGCCATATGTTCATGTTGTTTCCTAGTGATTCGTGCCTCTTTTGAGGATAATCAGTAAGGATGTTTTGTTAAAATTATGGTGCTCCATCCATCCATGTCTTTGTTTGCATTTATGTAGAATCCTAGCTTGAGTCAATCAAGCTCTACTTTTGCTATAAAATGATCCTGGCAGATTGTTGACATGTTTAGCGATTTTTCCGAGGATGTTGGTATTGATCCGTGCATGCTATGTTGTTGTTCTTGACATGTCTAGCTTCTATGCCATGTATTATTGATGGGTGTATGCTTAGTTTGTCATTCCATGCTCTGTAGTGAGTGCATCAAGCTCGTAAACATGCCTACTTGTCAAATCTGTTAGCATGCTCCAGTTTTTCACTAAGTCTGAATCTGTTTATGTTTTTGCCATGTTCACATGCTTGCAATTGTATTTTCTGATCCCTTTTGGCTCAAGGTCACTAAGGGACTTTTGTTATATACTTAGAGTAGATTTATGCCATGCCTTGCTTTGCCATGATATGTTACTGTAGCATGTAGTTATCATGCTCGTAAGATTGCTTCCTGATGATAAATTCCAGACTTGTGTTAATTTCACAAAGTCTGAAACCTGTTATCATTTGCTCTTTTGCCATGCCTGTTTGAACCTTCTATTGAGTGAATTAGCCGTAGCTCAGTGTTCATCTTTTTTCCTGCGGCCGAAGCGGACGGTTGAGTTTCCCCACGGAGTTACTGCACGTAGTAACTCGCGCGATAAATATGGGAGCATGGGGTCGTGGGCACAGTTAATCCCACGATCCCACGCCCGCCCCCTCGTCTTCATAGCCCATAGGCCTATAAGTAGGGGGAGGCGGGGGAGCGGCTGTAACGCCCCGAGACCGATGTGCCAGGTGTCCTCCAGTTATTCGCTGTTGTTGCCTTGTCATTACTTGCGTGTCATGCATTGCATATCATGTCATCATGTGCATTTCATTTGCATACATGTTCGTCTCCTGCATCCGAACATTTTCCCCATTGTCCGTTTTGCAATCGGGCGCTCCTATGTCACCCGGTGCCCCTTTCTACCTCTTTTCGTGTGCGGGTGTTAAACGTTTTCGGATTGGACCAAGACTTGTCATGCGGCCTTGGTTTACTACTGGTAGAACGCCTGTCAAGTTTCGTACCATTTGGACTTCGTTTGATACTCCAACAGATAATCGAGGGACCTAAAAGGCCTTGTGTGTGTTGCAGCCCAACACCCCTCCAAAGTGGCCCAAAACCCACCTAAACCTCCTCCATCATCTCGGTCGTTCGATCACAATCGCGTGGCCGAAAACCGTACCTCATTTTGACTCTCCTAGCTCCCTCTACCTATAAATATGTGCACCCCATCCATTTTCGCGGACGAAACCCTAGTTTTTCCCTCCGCGCCGCGCTGGACAGGTCCGACCCCGCGCCGGACGCGTCCAGCCGCCGCCCCGTCCAATCCTGCCTCGCCATGTGGCTCCTCCGCCGTCCCCGCGCCGCTGGGCCCGAGGCGCCCAGATCCGGCCCTCCCGGCCCGGTTCGTCTCCGCCGCCGCTTGCGCCTCCCCATGCCTCCTTGCCGCTCTCCTTCGCCGCGCTCGCCCGCCGCCGGCGACCAACTCCGGCAACCGGCTCCTGTCGCTCTGCTCCGTCATTCGCCGCCGGGGAGCCGGATCTGAGATCGTCCGCGCCCCACCCCGGCTCCCCGTCGCCGCCTGGATCTGGCCCTGCCGGACCGGGATCCGCCGTCCCCGCATCCCCCGGCGCCATCCCCTCGCTGGCTCGTCGCCCAGCCTCGCCGGTGTCGGGCCGGAGCCGTCGCCCTTGCCCCGATCCAGGCGGGATCGGGAGGACGGCGCTGTCCGCCGTTGACCGCGCCTGCGCCTCCGCGGTGGGCCACGCATTCCGGCCCGCCTCGTCCTGCCTCTCCATCCTTCTGGGCTCGGCCCAGTGGCGATCGCCCTCTATACCCCGCCCTGAGCACGCTTTAGTTATTGAGCGCCCGCCTATTTTTTTTCAAATTGAGTAAGTCCTGAGATTTCCTGATTCATATACCTCTTTTCATTGCATCATAACTTCGTCGATGTTGCTCTAATTCGTGCGTGTAGCATATCAAAATGTTCGTCTCGACGAGTAAATCATTTCATCTCATTGCAGCATTTTCATTTGAGTTCATCTTGATGCCCGGAATGTCGTTGGAAGAGGGCTATGTGAGGAAAGTTGCAGATCTGTTTCAGCAAATAGCCTTTTGTCATTTCTCCCATGATTAATGTGTGCATGCTATGATCTTGAGCTCTACATGTGTTTTGTAGAATGCCATGCCATCTTTACAGGGGTGTATGCCATGTATTTTTGTGATATTTGTGGTGACTAGCACAAGCTTGCAAAGTAGCACAATCGGTAATGCTGATTTCAGGGCTTAGAATTTCACTAAGTCCTTGTCCTGTTTTTGTCTTTATGCCATATGTTCATGTTGTTTCCTAGTGATTCGTGCCTCTTTTGAGGATAATCAGTAAGGATGTTTTGTTAAAATTATGGTGCTCCATCCATCCATGTCTTTGTTTGCATTTATGTAGAATCCTAGCTTGAGTCAATCAAGCTCTACTTTTGCTATAAAATGATCCTCGCAGATTGTTGACATGTTTAGCGATTTTTCCGAGGATGTTGGTATTGATCCGTGCATGCTATGTTGTTGTTCTTGACATGTCTAGCTTCTATGCCATGTATTATTGATGGGTGTATGCTTAGTTTGTCATTCCATGCTCTGTAGTGAGTGCATCAAGCTCGTAAACATGCCTACTTGTCAAATCTGTTAGCATGCTCCAGTTTTTCACTAAGTCTGAATCTGTTTATGTTTTTGCCATGTTCACATGCTTGCAATTGTATTTTCTGATCCCTTTTGGCTCAAGGTCACTAAGGGACTTTTGTTATATACTTAGAGTAGATTTATGCCATGCCTTGCTTTGCCATGATATGTTACTGTAGCATGTAGTTATCATGCTCGTAAGATTGCTTCCTGATGATAAATTCCAGACTTGTGTTAATTTCACAAAGTCTGAAACCTGTTATCATTTGCTCTTTTGCCATGCCTGTTTGAACCTTCTATTGAGTGAATTAGCCGTAGCTCAGTGTTCATCTTTTTTCAAGCATCTTTAGTGCATCCCTTCCATGTATTGTGTTGCAATGTTTGAGTGCTGTAGCATATTTATCTTGATGCATTTAGAAGGCTACTTGTTGATTATCGCAGACCGATGCCATATTTGTTTTGGTTGCCATGTCCAAACCGTGCATCCGATTCCGGTGATCTTTATATCGATTTCGACCGAAATCACCCAACCTTTCCAGTGGCACTCATGGATTTCCAAGTTGAGGCCAGGTTCAATCATTCCTTTCCAAATCATGCATATGCATCACTACCGCATCCCACATATCATACCATGTTCATGTGTTGGTTGTTTACTATGTTGTGTGCTTCTTTCCGGTGTTGCTTCTTCGGGTTGGTTCCGTTATCGTCGCGTTTGTGAGGACCCGTTCGACTACGTCCGTTGTCTTCTTCATAGACTCGTTCTTCTTCCTTGCGGGATTTCAGGCAAGATTACCATACCCTCGAAATCACTTCTATCTTTGCTTGCTAGTTGCTCGCTCTTTTGCTATGCCTATGCTGTGATACCTACCACTTGCTTATAATGCCTACCATATTGTTAAACCAAGCCTCTAACTCACCTTGTCCTAGCAAACCGTTGTTTGGCTATGTTACCACTTTGCTCAGCCCCTCTTATAGCGTTGTTAGTTCCAGGTGAAGATTGGAGCTTGTTCCATGTTTGGAACATGGATATTTTGTTGGGATATCACAATACCTCTTATTTAACTAATGCATCTATATACTTGGTAAAGGGTGGAAAGCAGGGCCTTATGCCTGGTGTTTTGTTCCACTCTTTCCGCCCTAGTTTTCGTCATATCGGTGTTATGTTCCCGGATTTTGCGTTCCTTACATGGTTGGGTTATGATGGGAACCCCTTGACAGTTCGCCTTGAATAAAACTCCTCCCGCAAGGGCCAACATTGGTTTTACCATTTGCCACCTAGCCCTTTTCTTTTCCCTTGGGAGTCACACTCCCGAGGTTTATCATTATTTTAACCCCCCGGACCAGTGCTCCTCTGACTGTTGGTCCAACCTGTCAGCTGCTGATGGCCCCCAGGGGAAACTCTGGGCTGGCCTACCAGAACCTTGGACAATCCGGTGTGCCCTGAGAATGAGATATGTGCAGCTCCTATCGGGATTTGTCGGCACATTCGGGTGGCTTTGCGGGACTTGTTTTAGCATTGTCGAGGATGTCTTGTAACCGGGATGCTGAGTCTGATCGGGATGTCTTGGGAGAAGGAATATCCTTCATTGACCGTGAGAGCTTGTGATGGGCTAAGTTGGGACACCCCTGCAGGGTTTGAACTTTTGAAAGCCGTGCCCGCGGTTATGGGCAGATGGGAATTTGTTAATGTCCGGTTGTAGAAAACCTAAAGTTTATCTTAATTAAAATGCATCAACCGCGTGTGTAACCGTGATGGTCTCTTTCCGGCGGAGTCCGGGAAGTGAACACGGTGTTGGTGTACTGCTTGATGTAGGTTGTTCTAGGATTACTTCTTGATCATAGATTCTCAACCGTGCTTTGCCTTCTCTTCTCGCTCTCATTTGCGTATGTTAGCCACCATATATGCTAGTCGCTTGCTGCAGCTCCACCTCATATCTCTTACCCTTCCTTTAAGCTTAAATAGTCTTGATCACGAGGGTGTGAGATTGCTGAGCCGCTGTGACTCACAGATACTTCCAAAACCAGCTTGCAGGTGCCGACAATACCGTGCAGGTGACGCAACCAAGCTCAAGGAGGAGCTCGATGAAGATCTTGTCCTTTGTGTTGTTTCGTTCTAGTGGATCAGTAGTGGAGCCCAGTTGGGGTCGACCAGGGATCTGTGTAGCATTTGGGGTAGTCTTCTTTTATTTTGGCTCCGTAGTCGGGCCTTGATTGTAACTGGTTAATGTAATGCTTTATTCATGTATTGTGTGAAGTGGCGATTGTAAGCCAACTATGTGTCTCTTTCCCTTATGTATTACATGGGTTGTGTGAAGATTACCTCACTTGCGACATTGCTTTCAATGCGGTTATGCCTCTAAGTCGTGCTTCGACACGTGGGAGATATAGCCGCATCGAGGGCGTTACAGCGGCGAAGCACGCGCGCCCCTCCACCCCATTCTTCCCTCCTTCTTCTTCCTCTCGCCGCAGCGCCTCCAAGCCACACCGAGCGCCGCAGCGGTTCGTCTCCGATGAGCTCATCTTCCAAACCCGCGCGCCCAGTGGCACGCTCCGGAGCATCGAATGGCTACGAAGTCCATCAAGACCAAATCGAATTTCTATGCCAGATGCGGTGGCTGCCCGGCAAGGACTACGTGAAGGTTCGCCTCACGCCGGAGAGGGAGATCTCGCCAACGCCGGAGGAGGGCGAGCGGGTCTTCTTCCGCTCACACTGCCTGCGCGGCCTCGGCCTGCCAGCAAGCGGCTTCTTTCGGTCCTTCCTTGATTTCTACAATCTTTAGCCGCACCACCTCACCCCGAACATGATGGTGCTGCTGTCCGCCTTCGTCACTCTATGTGAACGATTCATCGGCGTCCTGCCCACCATCGAGCTTTGGGGGGAGTTCTTCTACACCAAGCTTGGCACCCTCGTCGCAGGCGTGCCAACTCAATGTTGCGCTTTTATTGCGGTGCGGAGGCCGGCAGCCGAAAATCCGTTTCCCCCCATCGCGCTGATCAAGTCGGTGAAGATGTGGTAGCGGTCGTACTTCTACGTGAAGAGCGTCTTCCCGGATGGCGACTAGGTCAACTTGCCGGCTTACGCAGCCGGCCCACCAGCTGGGAGGCGACCCAACTGGTCGTACCGGGACATGACACTGTCGCCTGCTGGATGGCTTGACCGGGCCCGAATTGTTGTCCGCCTATGTGGCGCGCCGAGTGCTCCCGCTCCAGGGCCGTCCTTACATGATCTGTCATATGAGCGGGCATCGGGACCCAAGCCGGCTGTAACACCCAGTATGTAACTTGCCATATTTGTATTCCAACTCTTGCCATTTTCGGCACTAAGTTATGATATTTCCTCGTTGTCTGGTTTTTGTCTTCGTGTTGCTTTTGTCTTTTTCTTGCATCTCATATCATGTCATCATGTGCATTGCATTTGCATACGTGTTCATCTCATGCGTCCGAGCATTTTCCCCGTTGTCCATTTTGCATTCCGGCGCTCCTATGTCCTCCGGTGTCCCTTTCTACCTCTTTTCGTGTGCGGGGGTTAAACGTTTTCGGATTGGACCGAGACTTGCCAAGCGGCCTTGGTTTTCAACCGGTAGACCGCCTGTCCTGTTTCGTGCCATTTGGACTTCGTTTGATACTCCAACGGTTAACCAAGGGACCATAAAGGCCTCGTGTGTGTTGCAGCCCAACACCCCTCCAAAGTGGCCCAAAACCCACCAAAATCCCCTCCATCATCTAGATCGTTCGATCATGACCGCGTGGCCGCAAACCGTGTTGAATTTGGAGCCTCCTAGCTCCTCCTATCTATAAAAAGGCCTCTCCCCCAAAATTTCGGATCTCTTCCTCCCCAAAACCTAAGAAATCCGCTCCCCGCGCCGTCGGACACGTCCGGAGCGGACCGGACGCGTCCGCCCCGCTCCCCTAGTGAATCAGTGCTCGCCACGTGGCACCGTCGGCCACCTCCCGCGCCGAGGCCCGCCGAGCCCATCTCCGGCCCCCACGGCCAATCGCGCCCGCCGCCGCCTCCACGCACCCGCCGCCGCCTACATCCTCACCGCACCCGCCGCCTCGCCGCCCGGCACCACAGCCGCCATCGACGACCACCGCAGGAGCCGTGCCTCGCCGTCCGGCTCCCTCCCGCGTCGCCGGAGCTCCTCGGTTGGCTGGATCCGCCCCCCTCCGGCGAGCACAGCTCCTGTTTCGGCGAGAAGACTGGTCATCCTCGATCCCTGCGCTGCTACAGGAACCCTAGATCTGATCCGGATTGGGTTGACTTTTTGCTCCGTTTCAATGTTTTTATGCATCATTCATCGCATCATAACTCTGCAACCGTGGCTCCGTTTTGGGCGTGTAGCATATCAAATTGTTCGTCTCGACGAGTACTTCATTTCATCTCATTGAATCATGTTCATTTGAGCTCATCTTGATGCCCTAAATACTGTTGCAAGAGTGCTAGTTTCTGTTAGTTTCAGATTCATATCAGTAATTGGACATTTGTCATTTTTGCCATGTTTGATGTGTGCCTCCTATGAACTTGATCCCTACATGTGTTTTGAAGTATGCCATGCCATCTTTACATGGGTGTATGCCATGTATTTTTGTGATTTCTGTGGTGACTAGCACAAGCATGCAAAATAGCCCTCTCAATGTTGCTGATTTCAGAGACTTAGAAATCTTCTAAGTCTTTGTCCTGTCAATATTTTTATGCCATGTGTTCATGTTGGTACAGAGGGATCCATGCCTCTCTTGAGCATGACCAGTAAGGATGTTTTGCAGATATTGTGGTGCTCTATCCATCCATGTCTATGTTTGCATTTATGGAGCACCCTAGATTGAGTCAATCGAGCTCTACTTTTGCTATAAAATGTTCCTGGCAGAATGTTTACATGTTAAGCAATTTTGCCGAGGTTGTTGTAGTTGATCCATGCATGCTATGTAGTTGTTCTTGCCATGTATAGCTTCTATGCCATGTCTACTTGCTGGGTGTATGCTTAGTTTGTCATGCAATGCCTTGTGGTGAGTGCATCGAGCTCGCAAACATGCCTACTTAATATCTGTTTTGACATGTTCCAGTTTTCTACTAAGTCTGAATCTATTATGACAATTGCTATGTTCACATGGTTGCCATTGTATTTTCTGATCCCTTTTGGCTTATGGTCAGTAAGAGACTTTTGTTGTATGCTTTGAGTAGCTTCATGCCATGTCTTGATTTGCCATGATATTTTCCTGTAGCATGTTGTTATCTTGCTCTGAACATTGCTTCCTGATGTTAAATTCCTGACATGTTGTTAATTTCACAAGTCTGTAACGTGATATCTTTTGCAATTTTGCCATGCTTGTTTGAAACTGCTATTGAGTGAATTAGACGTAGCTCAGTGTTCATCTTTTGTCAAGCATCTTGAGTGGATCCCTGCCATGTATTTTTTTGTCATGTTAGAGTGCAGTAGGTTGTTGATCTTGATGCATTTAGGTGGTCTCGTGTTGTTAATCGCAGATCGGTGCCATATTTGTTTTGCTTGCCATTTCCAAACCATGCATCCGATTCCGGCGATCTTTATATCGATTTCGACCGAAATCAACTCCTCTTTCCAGTGGCACTCTTGGTTTTCCAAGTTGAGGCCAGGTTCAATCTTTCCTTTCCAAATCATGCATATGCATCGCATATCGCATCACGCATATCATACCATGTTTTGCATCATTGTTGCTTGTGCATTGCACGTGGTTGATTGTGTCTCCCTTTGCTTGTGTTCTTGCTTTGGTAGAGCCGGGAGACGAGTACGTGATCGAGGAGCCCGTTGAGTACATTTACGAGGATCAAGCTAACGTCAACTCGGAGAACTTTGCAGGCAAGATGACCATACCCTTGAAATCACTTCTATCTTTGCTTGCTAGATGCTCGCTCTTTTGCTATGCCTATGCTACGATACCTACCACTTGCTTATCATGCCTCCCATATTGCCATGTCAAACCTCTAACCCACCTTGTCCTAGCAAACCATTGTTTGGCTATGTTACCGCTTTGCTCAGCCCCTCTTATAGCGTTGCTAGTTGCAGGTGAAGATTGGGGTTTGTTCCTTGTTGGAACATGGTTATTGTTGGGATATAATTATTATATCTTGTCTACTTTAATGCACCTAAATACTTGGTAAAGGGTGGAAGGCTCGACCTTATGCCTGGTGTTTTGTTCCACTCTTGCCGCCCTAGTTTCCGTCATACCGGTGTTATGTTCCTTGATTTTGTGTTCCTTACACGGTTGGGTTATAATGGGAACCCCATGATAGTTCGCCTTGAATAAAATTCCTCCAACAATGCCCAACATTGGTTTTACCATTCGCCACCTAGCCTCTTTTTCCCTTGGGTTCCGCGGCCTCAAGGGTCATCTTTATTTTAAACCCCCGGGCCAGTGCTCCTCTGAGTGTTGGTCCAACCTATTAGATGCCGGTGGCCACCAGGGGCAACTCTGGGCTGGCCTACCGGAACCTTGGATAATCCAGTGTGCCCTGAGAACGAGATATGTGCAGCTCCTATCGGAATTTGTCGGCAAATTCGGGTGTCTTTGCTGGTTTAGTTTTACCATTGTTGAGATGTCTTGTAACCGGGATTCCGAGTCTGATCGGGTTGTCTTGGGAGAAGGAATATCCTTCGTTGACCGTGAGAGCTTGTGATGGGCTAAGTTGGGACACCCCTGCAGGGATTTGAACTTTCGAAAGCCGTGCCCGCGGTTATGGGCAGATGGGAATTTGTTAATGTCCAGTTGTAGAAAACCTTAACTTAATTAAAATGAATCAACAGAGTGTGTGGCCGTGATGGTCTCTTTTCGGCGGAGTACGGGAAGAGAACACGGTCTCGAGTTATGCTTGAACGTAGGTTGTTCTAGGATGAATTCTTGATCATAGTTTATCGACCGTGCCTTTTCCTTACCTTCTCGCTCTCTTTTGCGTATGTTAGCCACCATATATGCTAGTGCTTGCTGCAGCTCCACCTCATACTTTTACCCTTCCTATAAGCTTAAATAGTCTTGATCGCGAGGGTGTGAGATTGTTGAGTCCCCGTGACTCACAGATTCCTTCCAAAACCAGATGCAGTGACCGATGATACTGTTCCAGGAGATTCGACTGAGCTCAAGTGGGAGTTTTATGAGGACTCAGGACGATACTACGTTTCCTTTCTAGACGATCAGTAGTGGTGTCCAGTTGGGGCGATCAGGGACTTTGTTGCATTTGGGGTTGTTCTTTATTTTGGTTCCGTAGTCGGACCTTGATTGTAGCTGGATGAATGTAATGATTTTTATGTTATTGTGTGACGTGGCGAGTGTAAGACAACTATGTACCTCTTTTCCTTATTCATTACATGGGTTGTGTGAAGATTACCTCACTTGCGACATTACTTACAATGTGGTTATGCCTCTAAGTCGTGCTTTGACACGTGGGAGATATAGCCGCATCGTGGGCGTTACAAGTTGGTAATCAGAGCCTTCCCCGACTTTAGGAGCCCCCTGCTTGATCGAATTGCTGGCGTTGTTGAGTCTAGAAAATGTTTTGAGTCAATTAGGATTATATATATTAGAGAGTAGGATTCTTTTTACTCCTCAGTCCCTTCGTCGCTCCGGTGAGGCATCCTGACGTAGATTTTTGACTCTTCTCTTCTCAAATTTCACTAAAAAAATTTAGGATCACGCGGGTATCTTGGAATCGTTCCGATGGTTTTGTGACGAGAACATTGTTCTTGGTGCCTCCTAACATTTAGGGGTTGTGGCAGTGTCCCGGGGAGTTGAGCTCCGAGGTGTTGTCTTCACAATTTTATCGTTGCAATTCTGGAATACCTGAGTTTCACCGACATCGAAAATCTCTTTTATGCAGTTGTTGGTGAGATAACCTCGACGCCACCCAGTACTGGGGCGGGAGTTCGGTAGTATTGCCATAACTCGTATAATGGATGCTTTTCGAAGGTTGAGGTAAATGATTTCCAAAGGTTTCTTGGTTATGTGTTGAAGGATGGATACAGCTGGATATAGGATTTGCTAGCTTTGGGTGAGATATTATCCTTCCCCTGTATCCCCAACACCTGATTGCATAACCAGAAAGGTTCAGGAGTTTCATAGGTGGGAATTCATGTAGCTCTAGTATTTCTTCCGCGGATATTTGGTTTGTGATTGGGTAATCCTTAACAAGTATTTGTTCTTGTCCGTACCTTGTTGTTTTATTCTTCTACCTCTATCTAAGTGGCTTCTCAATTTATGGAAGTGTGACCATTTCAATTGGAATGCATTCGTTCATTTTGTTCGGATGTTAAGACTATATGTTGCAATTTCGATCCATTTGATTCAGCTTAAATATATGTTTGTCAAGATGCTAACGGATGTCACCCTCTTCAGGATTGCTCCTCCAACGCGGCAGAATCCTGATCCGCCACCACCACCTCCAAATCTGGAGGCATGGCAAGCTGTGATGGCCGCTACCAATGCAAACACGCAGATGCTCATGCAACTCTTGCAAGAGCGCAACCAAGGGAATCATGGCCATGGCAACTTTCAGAATCAGTTTGCTACACTCAACCAGTTCCTCGCAAACCAGCCAAAGACTTTCAGTAACTATGTCGAGGGAACAGAAGCTGATGATTGGCTCGTGGATATCTTCAAGCATTTCGAGTGCAGCAATGTCAGGGTTGAGGACTTTGTCAAGTTTGCTTCGTTCCAACTCAAATACCAAGCTGTTGAGTGGTATCAACAGTACAAAGATTCCAGAGGAGGTCGGGTGATTACCTGGGATGAATTCTGTCAAGACTTCAAAGCTCACCATATTCCTCAGAGTGTTGTTGAGAGCAAGCATGAGGAATTCTACAACCTGAAGCAGGGCAGTTTATCTGTTTACCAGTACAACATCATGTTCCAGAAGCTAGCTCGTTTCGCTAAGCAAGACATCCCTAATGAGAAGAGCATGATCAATCAGTTCAGAGGTGGCCTCAGAGAAGATCTCCAACTAGCTCTCGTTCTTTTTGAGCCGCAGAAGTACGATGAGTTTTACAACATGGCACTGAAACAAGAGAATGCTCAGCTTATGTGTGATGCTTCCAATAAGCGAGTCAGAGATGGGACTCCTTCTTCCTGAACTCAAGTGGCAACTAAGCAGCAAAAGTATTGGTTGCCTCCTGCTCCTCTGTTCCGTCAGCCTTTTCAGCAGAAGAGCAAAGGTGGCAATGGATCTTCCCACCCACCCAACCCAGGCTTTCAGAACAAGACTTTGTCTCATGCTCCAAGATCAAGTGCTCCGTATCACCGTCTGCTCTCGGAGGTCACGTGCAACAAGTGTCAAAAGAAGGGTCACTATGCCAACAAATGCTTCAATCAGAGGCGTCTTCCTCCTCCTCCTGTGAGATCTGCTAGCACTGCAGTGGTCAAGCATAATCCCAAGTTTGCAAAGGTCAACATGATGAACGCAGCTCATGCAGAGGACTCGTCAGATGTGATCACGGGTAACCTTCCTATTAATGATATTCCTGCAAAAGTTCTTTTTGACACTGGTGCATCGCACTGTTTCATCTCAAGACCATTTGCATCTAAGCATGAGTTGGCTTTCAAAGTTTTTCCTAGACCGATAGCAGTCATCTCTCCGTGTAAGCGCATGAAGGCTAACTCCATGGTTCCGGATGTTACCATCACGATGGGTGACTACAAGTTTCTGTCTTCTCCTACTATTCTTGGTGACTCGGATATCGATCTTATTCTCGGAATGGACTGGTTTTCTAAGCACAAGGCTCAGCTTGATTGTGCTGCCAGGCATATTCAATTGAAATATTCGTCTGAGGATGTAATCGTCTTTGTTGCTCGTGATGATACCATAAGACTGTTTTCTCTCAATGAGATGGGCGAGCTGGATGCCATCTCTCAGATTCCAGTCATTTTCGAGTATCAAGACATCTTTCCAGAAGAGCTTCCAGGAATGCCTCCGCACCGGCCAGGTCAATTTTTCATTGATCTTGAGCCTGGCACGGAACTTGTTTGCAAACGTCCTTACAAGCATGGACCTGAAGAGTTGAAGGAGCTGAAGAAGCAACTCGGTATTCAAGAGCGTATGGGTCTCATCCGACCTAGTTCTTCTCCATGGGGTTGTGGTGTTCTTTTCGTCAAGATGAAGGATGGAACGGACCGACTTTGTGTCAAGTACCGTCCATTGAACAAGAAGACCATAAAGAACAAGTACCCACTTCCCAACATCAATGAGCTTTTCGAACAACTCAAAGGTTCTCAAGTATTCTCCAAGCTTGATCTCCGTATGGGCTATCATCAGATTCACATTCGTGAAGAGGATATCCCCAAGACAGTGTTCAGAACAAGCTATGGTTCATATGAATACACTGTCATGTCTTTCGGCCTTGTCAACGCTCCTCCAACATTCTCTCGCATGATGAACTTCATCTTCAACGTCTACACAAATGACTTCATCTTGGTCTACCTCGATCACATTTTGGTCTTTTTCAAGAACAAGGAGGATCATGCCAAGCACTTGAGATTGGTGCTGGATAAACTCAGAGAACATCAGTTCTATGCGAAGTTTTCAAAGTGCGAGTTTTGGCTCGATGAGGTTCTCTACCTTGGACATATCATCTCCGCCAAGGGCATAGCTGTTAATCCTGAGAAGGTGTCTGCAATTGTGAATTGGGAACCACCTCGGAATGTGAAGCAACTCCACAGCTTCCTTGGGTTCACAAGCTATTGTCGACGGTTCGTTGAGAACTTCTCTAAGATCGCGAAGCCTCTTTCCAACCTTCTCCAGAAGCATGTGAAGTACGTCTGGTCGCCTGAATGTGACATCGCTTTCAACACCCTGAAAGAGAAGTTAGTCACTCTCCAGTTCTGACTCCTCCTGATGAATCCAAACCGTTTGAGGTCTTTTGTGATGCTTCCCTTCAAGGTCTCGGTGCAGTGTTGATGCAAGAGAAGAAAGTTGTGGCCTATACCTCTCGCCAGTTGAAGCCCAACGAAAAGAACTACCCCACTCATGACCTCGAGTTGGCGGTAGTTGTCCATGCTCTTTTAGCATGGAGACATCTCTTGTTGGGAAGGAAAGTGGACATCTTCACTGATCACAAGAGTCTCAAGTGCATCTTCACTCAGCCTAACCTCAACCTCAGGCAGACTCGTTTGGTCGAAATGATTCAAGAGTATAATCCGAGTATTGAATATACTCTAGGGAAGGCCAATGTAATTGCTGACGCATTAAGCAGGAAGGCTTACTGCAACAGTTTGATTATCAAGCCCTACCAACTAAAGCTTTGTGAAGCTTTCCGCAAACTCAATCTCCAAGTTGTTCCTCAAGGATTCCTTGCCAACCTCCAAGTCTCTCCTACTTTGGAAGATCAGATTCGTGAGGCTCAAGTTCTTGATGCCATGGTGAAGAAGGTGAAGATTGGGATTGCCAAGAGTCAACCCAAGTACAAGTGCTATCGTCTTGATGACAAGGATACTCTATTCTTCGAGGATCGCATTGTTGTTCCTAAAGGTGACCTTCGTAAAGTCATTATGAACAAGGCTCACAATTCTCTCCTCTCTATCCACCCTGGAAGTACAAAGATGTACCATGACCTCAAGCAGTCGTATTGGTGGACTCGAATGAAGCGTGAGATTGCTCAGTTCGTGAACGAATATGATGTCTGCAGAAGAGTGAAAGCAGAACACCAATGACCAGCTGGTCTCCTCCAACCTCTTACCATTCCAGAATGGAAGTTTGACCATATTGAGATGGACTTCGTTATTGGATTTCCAAAGTCCATGCGTGGCAATGATGCCATCTTTGTTGTCATTGACAAGCTCACTAAAGTGGCTCATTTTCTTCCTATCAAAGAATCTATCACAGCAGCTAGTTGGCAGAGCTATATACCTCCAGGATTGTCTCTCTGCACGGCATTCCGCAGTTGATATCTTCAGATCATGGCAGCATCTTCACCTCCAAGTTCTGGGATGCTTTTCAGAAGGCAATGGGCACCAACATTCGTTTCAGCACAACCTTTCATCCCCAAACCAGTGGCCAAGTCAAGCGAGTCAATCAGATTCTTGAAGATATGCTCAGGTCATGTGTCATCTCTTTCGGTATGAAGTGGGAAGATTGTCTTCCATATGCCGAGTTCTCCTACAACAACAGCTTCCAAGCAAGTTCGGGCAAGGCCCCATTCAAGATTCTCTATGGCAGGAAGTGCCGTACTCCTCTTAACTGGTCAAAGACCGGTGAACGCCAACTCCTTGGCAATGACTTGATCATAGAGGCAGAAGAAATGTGCAAAGTCATTCGTGATAATCTCAAAGCCGCACAATCGCGCTAGAAGAGTTACTATGATAACAAGCATCGTGACTTGGCTTTCGAGATCGGAGACCATGTCTACCTCCGCGTCTCTCCAATGAAAGGTACTCGTCGCTTCGGTATGAAAGGGAAGCTTGCCCCTAGATATGTGGGTCCTTTCAATATCATCAACAAAAGAGGCGATCTTGCCTATCAACTTGAGCTTCCGTCCAACTTTGCAAACGTGCACGACGTGTTTCACGTGTCTCAACTCCGCAAGTGTTTCAAGACTCCTGACCGCACCGTCGACTTTGAAGAGATTGATCTCCAAGAAGACGTGTCTTATCACGAGCACCCAGTTGCTATTCTTGAAGAAATTGAGCGCAAGACTCGCAACAAGTCTATCAAATTCCTGAATGTCAAGTGGTCACATCATTCCGACCGTGAAGCCACCTGGGAACGCGAGGATCACCTCTGTTCTGAGTACCCGGAGTTTTCCCAGTCCTAGATCTCGGGACGAGATCCTTTCGTAAGGTGGAGTGTTGTAACACCCCGTATGTAACTTCCATATTTGTATTCCAACTCTTGCCATTTTCGGCACTAAGTTATGATATTTCCTCGTTGTCGGGTTTTTGTCTTCGTGTTGCCTTTCTCTTTGTCTTGCATCTCATATCATGTCATCATGTGCATTGCATTTGCATACGTGTTCGTCTCATGCATCCGAGCATTTTCCCCGTTGTTCGTTTTGCATTCCGGCGCTCCTATGTCCTCCGGTGTCCCTTTCTACCTATTTTCATGTGTGGGGGTTAAACCTTTTCAGATTGGACCGAGACTTGCCAAGTGGCCTTGGTTTACTACCGGTAGACCGCCTGTCAAGTTTCGTGCCATTTGGACTTCGTTTGATACTCCAACGGTTAACCGAGGGACCGTAAAGGCCTCGTGTGTCTTGCAGCCCAACACCCCTCCAAAGTGTCCCAAAACCCACCAAACCCCCTCCATCATCTAGATCGTTCGATCACGATCGCGTGGCCGCAAACCGTGCTCAATTTGGAGCCTCCTAGCTCCTCCTATCTATAAAAAGGCCTCTCCCCCGAAATTTCGGATCTCTTCCTCCCCAAACCCTAAGAAATCCGCTCCCGCACCGCCGGACACGTCCGGAGTGGACCGGACGCGTCCGCCCCGCTCCCCCGGCGAACCAGCACTCGCCACGTGGCACTGCCGGCTGCCTCCCGCGCCGAGGCCTGCCGAGCCCATCTCCGGCCCCCGTTGCCCATCGCGCCCGCCGCCGCCTCCACGCGCCCGCCGCCTCGCCGCCCGGCACCGCCACCACCGCAGCCGCCATCGACGACCACCGCGGGAGCAGCGCCTCGCCGTCCGGCTCCCTCCCGCATCGCCGGAGCTCCTCGGCCGGCCTGATCCGCCCCCCTCCGGCAAGCACAACTCCTGTTCCGGCGAGAAGACCGATCATCCTCTATCCCCGCGCTGCTACATGAACCGTAGATCTGATCCGGATCGGGTTGACTTTTTGCCCCGTTTCAATATTTTTATGCATCATTAATCGCATCATATCTCTGCAACCGTGGCTCCATTTTGGGCGTGTAGCATATGAAATTGTTCATCTCGACGAGTACTTCATTTCATCTAATTGCATCATGTTCATTTGAGCTCATCTTGATGCCCTAAATGTTGTTGAAAGAGTGCTAGTTTCAGTTAGTTTCAGATTCATATCAGTAATTGGACATTTGTCATTTTTGCCATGTTTGATGTGTGCCTCCTATGAACTTGAGCCCTGCATGTGTTTTGAAGTATGACATGCCATCTTTACAGGGGTGTATGCCATGTATTTTTGTGATCTCTGTGGTGACTAGCACAAGCATGCAAAGTAGCCCTCTCAATGTTGCTGATTTCAGAGACTTAGAAATCTTCTAAGTCATTGTCTTGTCAATATTTTGATGCCATGTGTTCATGTTGCTACAGAGGGATCCATGCCTCTTTTGAGCATGACCAGTAAGGATGTTTTGCAGATATTGTGGTGCTCTATCCATCCATGTCTATGTTTGCATTTATGGAGCACCCTAGATTGAGTCAATCGAGCTCTACTTTTGCTATAAAATGTTCCTGGCAGAATGTTTACATGTTAAGCAATTTTGCCGAGGTTGTTGTAGTTGATCCATGCGTGCTATGTAGTTGTTCTTGCCATGTATAGCTTCTATGCCATGTCTACTTGCTGGGTGTATGCTTAGTTTGTCATGCAATGCCTTGTGGTGAGTGCATCGAGCTCGTAAACAAGCCTACTTAATATCTGTTTTGCCATGTTCCAGTTTTCTACTAAGTCTGAATCCGTTACGATAATTGCTATGCTCACATGGTTGCCATTGTATTATATGATCCCTTTTGGCTTATGGTCAGTAAGAGACTTTTGTTGTATGCTTTGAGTAGCTTCATTCCATGCCTTGCTTTGCCATGATATGTTCCTGTAGCATGTTGTTATCTTGCTCTGAACATTGCTTCCTGATGTTAAATTCTTGACATGTTAATTTCACCAAGTCTGTAACCTGATATCTTTTGCACTTTTGCCATGCTTCTTTGAACCTACTATTGAGTGAATTAGCCGTAGCTCAGTGTTCATCTTTTGTCAAGCATCTTGAGTGGATCCCTGCCATGTATTTTTTTGTCATGTTAGAGTGCAGTAGGTTGTTGATCTTGATGCATTTAGGTGGTCTCGTGTTGTTAATCGCAGATCGGTGCCATATTTGTTTTGCTTGCCATTTCCAAACCATGCATCCGATTCCGGCGATCTTTATATCGATTTCGACCGAAATCAACTCCTCTTTCCAGTGGTACTCTTGGTTTTCCAAGTTGAGGCCAGGTTCAATCTTTCCTTTCCAAATCATGCATATGCATCGCATATCGCATCACGCATATCATACCATGTTTTGCATCATTGTTGCTTGTGCATTGCACGTGGTTGATTGTGTCTCCCTTTGCTTGTGTTCTTGCTTTGGTAGAGCCGGGAGACGAGTACGTGATCGAGGAGCCCGTTGAGTACGTTTACGAGGATCAAGCTAACGTCAACTCGGAGAACTTTGCAGGCAAGATGACCATACCCTCGAAATCACTTCTATCTTTGCTTGCTAGATGCTCGCTCTTTTGCTATGCCTATGCTACGATACCTGCCACTTGCTTATCATGCCTCCCATATTGCCATGTCAAATCTATAACCCACCTTGTCCTAGCAAACCATTGTTTGGCTATGTTACCGCTTTGGTCAGCCCCTCTTATAGCGTTGCTAGTTGCAGGTGAAGATTGGGGTTTGTTCCTTGTTGGAACATGTTTATTGTTGGGATATCATTATTATATCTTGTCTACTTTAATGCACCTATATACTTGGTAAAGGGTGGAAGGCTCTGCCTTATGCCTGGTGTTTTGTTCCACTCTTTCCGCCCTAGTTTCCGTCATAGCGGTGTTATGTTCCTTGATTTTGTGTTCCTTACACGGTTGTGTTATAATGGGAACCCCTTGACAGTTCGCCTTGAATAAAACTCCTCCAGCAATGCCCAACATTGGTTTTACCATTCGCCACCTAGCCTCTTTTTCCCTTGGGTTCCGCGGACTCAAGGGTCATCTTTATTTTAAACCCCCGGGCCAGTGCTCCTCTGAGTGTTGGTCCAACCTGTTAGCTGTCGGTGGCCACCAGGGGCTACTCTGGGCTGGCCTACCGGAACCTTGGACAATCCGGTGTGCCCTGAGAATGAGATATGTGCAGCTCCTATCGGGATTTGTTGGCACATTCGGGTGGCTTTGCTGGTTTAGTTTTACCATTGTCGAGATGTCTTGTAACCGGGATTCCGAGTCTGATCAGGTTGCCTTGGGAGAAGGAATATCCTTCGTTGACCGTGAGAGCTTGTGATGGGCTAAGTTGGGACACCCCTGCAAGGATTTGAACTTCCGAAAGCCGTGCCCGCGGTTATGGGCAGATGGGAATTTGTTAATGTCCGGTTGTAGAAAACCTTAACCTTAACTTAATTAAAATGAATCAACAGAGTGTGTGGCCGTGATGGTCTCTTTTCGGCGGAGTCCGGGAAGAGAACACGGTCTCGAGTTATGCTTGAATGTAGGTTGTTCTAGGATCACTTCTTGATCATAGTTTATCGACCGTGCCTTTGCCTTCTATTCTCGCTCTCTTTTGCGTATGTTAGCCACCATATATGCTAGTGCTTGCTGTAGCTCCACCTCATACTTTTACCCTTCCTATAAGCTTAAATAGTCTTGATCGCGAGGGTGTGAGATTGATGAGTCCCCTTGACTCACAGGTTCCTTCCAAAACCAGATGCAGGGACCGATGATACTGTTCCAGGAGATTTGACTGAGCTTAAGTGGGTGTTTGATGAGGACTCAGGACGATACTATGTTTCCTTTCTAGACGATCAGTAGTGGTGCCCAGTTGGGGCGATCAGGGACTTTGTTGCATTTGGGGTTGTTCTTTATTTTGGTTCCGTAGTCCGACCTTGATTGTATCTGGATGAATGTAATTATATTTATGTTATTGTGTGACGTGGCGAGTGTAAGCCAACTATGTACCTCTTTTCCTTATTCATTACATGGGTTGTGTGAATTTTACCTCACTTGCGACATTGCTTACTATGCGGTTATGCCTCTACGTCGTGCTTCGACACGTGGGAGATATAGCCGCATCGTGGGCGTTACACCGGCTGTGCAGCAAGGAGATGCCTCACGCAGAGGTAGCTCATATGGTGAACTACCTTGCGAACTGCGAGCTCACGGAAGAGTGGCGGTTCGGTAAGGAGCCATATTCACGCGTCGACCCCCCGCCTATGGTAAGTTGTCTTTATTTTTCTCTATATTTTTTGTTGCCGAGTTCTGCTTTCCCAATCCTGACCAATCGGCCTTTGAACAGAGCCCCCTCCTCCAGTGGGCAGCCGGTGCCGCGGGGCCGGAGCATCAATTCCTCCCCGATTGAGCGGAGAGCGACGTGGATGACCACGACTTGGGGGCGGCGGCTTTGGAGGACGACGTCGAGGGAGGAGGCGGTGGAGCAGGCGGCTCAGGACTCGGAGTCGGCCTCGAGGACTGGCCCAACGACGATGCGGGGGAAGTCACCCCGCGCCACCAGCCAGGGTCCGACCAGCCGGGCGCGAGCTCATCTGACGTGCCGGATGCCCAAGGTGGCGCGAAGAAACGCAGGGCCGCACCGAGCATGTAGCGGGATGAAGCGGCCATGAATGCCCTCCGCTTTCGCAAGCCGGTGAAGGAGCCGCAGCTAGTTTCCACTTAAGTACTGCCCTCATCTAGTACTTTCTCCTTCCTTGCTGATCTTTTCTGAGTTTCCCTTGCTTTCTTTCCCTTGATCTAGGGCTCCGCTTACTCTTGAGAAGTCGGTCGCCGCCTGCATCGTGGGGTCGACGGACCGGAACGCGGGGGAGGCACGCGAGGAGTAGGAAGCCGCCCGCCTGAAGAAGGCGGAAGTAGAGAAGGCGGAGGCTGCCGCCCTGAAGAAACTGGCGGAGGCCGAGGCAGCCGATGCGGCGGAGAAACATGCCGAGGAGGCCGCACGTCGCCAATCGGTTATACTCGTCACCCCCTTGAGCTCCGCGCCGCCACTGCCGGAGTTCGTGCCACAGACTAGGGAAGCCGGCGATGAGCACCCTATCATGGATAGGGACAGCGGTGACGTCGCCATGCCGGACGTAATCGTGCCCCCGCCACCGTCTTCTAAGGGGGCACGAGACAAGCAGTCGGCCGACCCGCCCGCGCCACCAGCCGGGAACGAGATGGTGACGGGCCCGACTTCTCGGGTCCGCACACCCTTACGCCGCCGGCTCGCGAAGGAGGCCTCGGCGCCATGCCCGCTAGAGACTGGCGCCGCAAGCTCTTCGATCCCCGGATGCCGAGGCGTCCAGCGCCGCGCCCGTCAAGTGGGTGCAGGGAGGCGGAACGGGTCCGTTGAATCGGGTGCTCCTAGACGTCCAAGCTAAACTCCGGGCCAAGGACGATGCTCTCAAGCGCTGCAACACGGTGTTTCTGGACTCGCGAGAGGCCATCCGGGTATGTTTCCTTCTATCTTTGTTTCTGTTTCTTGTGCTTCTCTGTGGGGGCGCGCCAGCGCACCCACTGGGTGTAGTCCCCGAGTTTCGGGCCGGCTGCTGAGCAGGCGGCTCGAAACTCTGATTGGCGAGTTCCAAGTACTAACATTTATCTGAAATTTTCATCACGGGATTATCACAACCTTTGCGTAGCCGCTTTTAACTCCAACATCCAGGAGATGGGTCAGTGGACCGCCGATTTGTCGGAGAGCCGGAGTAAGCCTTCTTCTTCCTCTGCGGAGGCGCGCTGGCGCACCCTCGGGCTGTAGTCCCCGAGATTCGGGCCGACTGCTGAGCAGTCGGGCCGGATCTTCCTGGCACTTCTCTGATTTTTGTTGATATCCAATAACTTCTTTCTCCGCGGGGGTGCGCTGGCGCACCCGCGGGCTATAGTCCCCGAGATTCGGGCCAACTGCTGGGTAGTCGGGCCGGATCTTCCCGACGACTGCATCTCGCTTTGTTGGTTGTTGATGTCCTCTCCTTCCTCTATTTTTGCAGATCCCAACGCCATCCTGCAGCAGCAGCTGGGCGAAGCTAACACCGCGCTGCGTGCCAAGGAGGCGGACTACAACAAGCTGGCCGAGGAGCGTGACCGGCTGCTCGCGCAACTGTCGGAGCAGGCGGAGCTTCTCAAGAAGGCGCAGAAGGAGGCGGAGGACAAGGAGATCGGCCTCCTTGCCGAGTTCGCGACCTAACGCTCCGCCTGGACCGACAAGGAAGCGATGCTAACTTCCACCTTTGGCGAGATTGAGGACATAGTTAATCGTGAGCTTCACTCTTTTCCTTCTTTGAGCTACCGGCTGCTGACCAAACGGGTCCCTCGTTTCTAACTTTGGCTCTTTGCTTACTGTCTTGGCAGACTTTTTCCCTGGTCATTCTGATGCGCCAATCAGGCCATCGAAGCTTATCGCGAAGGACGGAGGGCGGAAGGTGCGCAGATTACTGCCGACACCCCCGGACCCTTAGCAAGGCGATCCTGAGCATCGAGTCCCATCTCCGACCGGCTCACCGGATGTTGCGCCATCTTCAGCGTGTCGGCGCCCAGGCGATCGCCGCCCTGTGGCCGGACATGCCGGCACCGCGCACTCCCGGTCGGACTACCGACTAGCTGGAGGTGGCGGCCGACTGTCTTGAAGCCTGGAAGGGCTCATCCACTAGTAGAAAAGGTGGCAATGGTCCAGGCCGGGTCAGCCCATTAGTCCCGGTTCAGTCTAGAACCGGGACCCATGGGGGCATTGGACCCAGTTCGTGAGCCCAGGGGGCCGGCCGGGCCACGTGGGCCATTGGTCCCGGTTCATCTGGACCTTTTGGTCCCGGTTGGTGGGACGAACCAGGACCAATGGGCCTGGCTCCTGGCCCACCACCATTGGTACCGGTTGGTGGTTTGAACCGCGACCAAAGGCTCCCCTTTAGTCCCGGTTCATGCCACCAACCGGGACCAATGAGGTGCCTATATATACCCCCTTGCGTAAGAGCAGAGCACACTGCTCTGTTTTTTCTGGCCGAGGGGGAGAGGGCTTGGGGGTGCTCTAGCTCACCTCCTACGCACACAAGGTGTTCGATGGAATGCCCGAGCCACACTACTTAAGCTTTCTCCTCTCCAAGCTCAGCCTCCAAGCTCCATTTTCCTCAATATTTGTCTAAGTTTAGTGGTGTGTCACGCCCCGTCCCCGTCTTCACCGCCATCGA
Source organism: Triticum urartu (assembly GCF_056163025.1). NCBI lineage: Eukaryota > Viridiplantae > Streptophyta > Magnoliopsida > Poales > Poaceae > Triticum > Triticum urartu. Next base: position 560,367,922 of record NC_141878.1, on the reverse strand, counting down.
TCACCCGCGCCGAGCTCATCGCCGGCACCACCGTGGTGAGCCTCTTGTTCTTATCTTCTTTCTGAAAGTTAAAAATATTCTTACTTGTATGTTTACATAGATACTTGTAGTATTTTCTTACTTTTATTATTGCATCTTATATATTGCGATGGTTTTGGTATCCGGCCCCGTCGGCCGTCGTCCTGTCTATGATTCGGATGTGGTATATATATTATCCTTATAACTATTGGTTCATTTATTGTTTATGAAAATTATGCTGACCAACGTGACATAGATTTTATTTATGTAGGATGTATGTGAATCGGAAATTCCAACTGCCCCTATTGTCGAGAGGTTAAATTTAGTTGAAGAAGAAAACAATTTGTTGAAGGAAAAAATGAAAAAAATTGAGGAGGAGAAGATGATATTGGAGTTGCATGTTGCGGATGTCATCGATGATCACAAGATCAAGATGGATGCAATGTGCTTGAAGATTAGAAAGATTAGAAAATATGCCATTCATACCGAGGCTTGGTATCATTATGCCGTTGGATCAATTTTTACCTTGGTTGCGATTATGATCGCATTTGTTTTTGCATTGAAATGTTTTACATAGTTTCAATTTATGGTTTAATTAATTAGATGCTCTGGAGAGCTATATGTTGTTAGATGAGAACTATGTATGTACTTTGGTTTTAATGTGATGATGAACTTCTATTAATTTGGACACTTAATTATATATAATGCACGCAGATGAACCGGCAATGGATGTACGGTGACAGACACACCTCCGAGTACATTAAGGGCGTGCATGAGTTTCCGATGCGGCTGAGGCAAACAAGCAGAATGGTTTTATGTGTTGTCCATGCACTGAATGTGGGAATACAAGGTCTTACTCTAACCAGAAAATCCTTCACTCCCAACTGCTTTACAAAGTTTCATGCCACACTATAATGTTTGGACGAGGCATGGAGAAATAGGGGTTATGATGGAAGACGGCAAAGAAGAAGAGTACGATGACAACTATGTGCCCCATGAATACGGTGATGCTGCAACGGGGGGAGGTGGTGAAGATCAATAGGAACCAGACGATGTGCCGAATGGTTCTGCAACGGGTGAAGATGCTAAAGATCAAGAGGAACCAGACAATGTGCCCGATGATGATGATCTCCGTCGGGTCATTGTCGATGCAAGGAAGCAATGCGAAATTCAAAAGGAGAAGCTGAAGTTCGATCGCATGTTAGAGGATCATAAAAAAGGGTTGTACCCCAATTGCGAAGATGGCAACACAGAGCTCGGTCCCGTACTGGAATTGCTGAAGTGGAAGGCAGAGAATGTTGTGCCTGACAAAGGATTTGAGAAGCTACTAAAAATATTGAAGAAGAAGCTTCCAAAGGATAACGAATTGCCCGACAGTACATATGCAGCAAAGAAGGTCGTATGCCCTCTCGGATTGGAGGTGGAGAAGATACATGCATGCCCTAATGACTGCATCCTCTACCGCGGTGCATACAAGGATTTGAACGCATGCCCGGTATGCGGTGCATTGCGGTATAAGATCAGACGAGATGACCCTGGTGATGTTGACGGCGAGCCCCCCAGGAAGAGGGTTCCTGCGAAGGTGATGTGGTATGCTCCTATAATACCACGGTTGAAACGTCTGTTCAGAAATGAAGAGCATGCCAAGTTGATGCGATGGCACAGTGAGGACCGTAAGAAAGACGAGAAGTTGAGAGCACCCGCTGACGGGTCGCAGTGGAGAAAAATCGAGAGAAAGTACTGGGATGAGTTTGCAAAGGACACAAGGAACGTATTGTTTGCTTTAAGCGCGGATAGCATTAATCCTTTCGGGGAGCAGAGCAGTAATCACAACACCTGGCCCATGACTCTATGTATGTATATCCTTCCTCCTTGGATGTGCATGAAGTGGAAGTTCATTATGATGCCAGTTCTTATGCAAGGCCCTAAGCAACCCGGCAACGACATTGATGTGTACCTAAGGCCATTAGTTGAAGAACTTTTACAGCTGTGGAATGGAAACGGTGTACGTACGTGGGATGAGCACAGACAGGAGGAATTTAACCTAAAGTCGTTGCTGTTCGTGACCATCAACGATTGGCCCGCTCTCAGTAACCTTTTAGGACAGACAAACAAAGATACCACGCATGCACGCACTATTTAGATGACACTGAAAGTATATACCTGGACAAATGCAGGAAGAATGTGTACGTGAGCCATCATCGATTTCTTCCCACCAACCACCAATGTCGAAAGAAAGGCAAGCATTTCAAAGGCGAGGCAGATCACTGGAAGAAGCCCGCCATGCGTACCAGTGATCACGTACTTGCTATGGTCAATGATTTACACGTAATGTTTGGAAAGGGTCCCGGCGGACTAGCTGTTCCGAATGACGCTGAGGGACACGCACCCATGTGGAAGAATAAATCTATATTTTGGGACCTACCCTGCTGGAAAGACCTAGAGGTCCGCTCTTCAATCGACGTGATGCACGTGACAAAGAACCTTTGCGTGAACCTACTAGGCTTCTTGGGCATGTATGGGAAGACAAAAGATACACCTGAGGCACGGGAGGACCTGCAACGTTTGCACGAAAAAGATGGCATGCCTCCGAAGCAGTATAAAGGTCTTGCCAGCTACGCTCTTACGAAAGATGAGAAAGAAATCTTCTTTGAATGCCTGCTTAGTATGAAGGTCACGACTGGCTTCTCGTCGAATATAAAGGGAATAATAAATATGCCAGAGAAAAAGTTTCAGAAGCTAAAGTCTCATGACTGCCACGTGATTAGGATGCAACTGCTTCCGGTTGCATTGAGGGGGCTTCTACCGGAAAACGTCCGATTAGCCATTGTGAAGCTATGTGCATTCGTCAATGCAATCTCTCAGAAGGTGATCGATCCAGAAATCATACCAAGGCTAAGGAGTGATGTGGCGCAATGTCTTGTCAGTTTCGAGCTGGTGTTCCCACCATCCTTCTTCAATATCATGACGCACGTCCTAGTACATCTTGTCGACGAGATTGTCATTCTGGGGCCCGTATTTCTACACAATATGTTCCCCTTTGAGAGGATCATGTGAGTCCTAAAGAAATATGTCCGTAACCGTGCTAGGCCAGAAGGAAGCATCTCCATGGGCCATCAAACAGAGGATGTTATTGGGTTTTGTGTTGACTTCATTCCTGGCCTTAGGAAGATAGGTCTCCCTAAATCGCGGTATGAGGGGAGACTGACTGGAAAAGGCACTCTTGGAAGTGACTCAATAATATGCAGGGACGGATATTCTTGGTCTCAAGCACACTACACAATTCTACAGAACTCTACCTTGGTGACCCCGTATGTCGATGAACACAAGAACATCCTGCGCTCCAAACACCCGGAGCAGTGCGACGACTGGATTACATGTGAACACATCAGGACTTTCAGCAGTTGGTTGGAAACACGACTCAGAGGTGACAACATTGTTTGTGATGAGCTATACTTGTTATCCAGGGGACCATCTTTGACTGTATTGACTTACAAAGGATACGAGATAAATGGGAATACATTTTACACGATCGCCCAAGATCAAAAGAGCACCAACCAAAACAGCGGTGTCCGCTTTGATGCAGCAACCGAGAGCGGAAAGGACACATATTATGGTTACATAGTGGACATATGGGAACTTGACTACGGACATGATTTTAAGGTCCCTTTGTTTAAGTGCAAATGGGTCAATCTGTCAGGAGGCGGGATACACGTAGACCCACAGTACGGAATGAAAACAGTGGATCTGAAAAATCTTGGGTACACTGACGAACTGTTCATCTTAGCCAATGATGTGGCACAGGTTATCTATGTGAAGGACATGTCTACCAAACCGAGAAAAAGAAAAGATAAGGAACCGAATACATCATACGATGAGCCAAAGTGCCACATAGTTCTTTCAGGAAAAAGGGACATCCTGGGAGTGGAGGGCAAGGCAGACATGTCTGAAGATTATGAAAAGTTTCCTGAAATTCCTCCCTTCAATGTCAAGGCTGACCCAAGAATCCTGATAAATGATGAAGATTATCCATGGTTACGGCGCAATAAGCAAATGACACAAGCGAAGAAAAAGTGAAGACTTTCTCCCGCAACTATTATGATGATACCATGCCAACTTTGTAACACAAGTATGCTATCCCAACTTTTTTAGAGTTCATTTGAAAACTATGAATTTAGGTCGAATTTTCTCTATAGGTGCATCTATGTTCATTTTTTAGTAAAGTTAATCACAAACTTGTGATTCACACAAATTTCAAAGAATTCAAATTTTAACTATTCAAATTTGAAAACTAATGGCATTAACAGAAAGTTTATAATTTTTCTAAAACTAATGGCACTAACAGAAAGTTTATAATTTTGCTAACCTAAAAGCAAAAAGAAATAAAAAATAAAGCAAAAAACAAAAAAATAATGCAGAAAACAAAACAAAAAATCTGGAAAAAAATAAAAATAGCAACAATAAGTATTTTTTGTAAATAGAAACAAAATAAAATAAATAAAGCAACAAAGAAAACAAAAAAACTAAAAAAGTGTTTTCATATTTGAAAACTAATGGCACTAACAGAAAATTTATATTTTTTCTAAAACTAAAAGCAAAAAGAATTAAAAAATAAAGCAAAAAACAAAAGAAAATAAATAATGTAGAAAACAAAACAAAAAAACTGAAGTGGGACTAAAAAATGAGGTGGGACTAAAGTTTTGGCGCGGGGCAGCATAAGGCCTTTGGTCCCGGTTGGTGCCACCAACCGGGACCAAAGGCCGCCGGTTCCTGCACTTTGGGCTGCTGAAAAGAGGCTTTTGGTCCCTGTTGGTGGCACCAACCGGGACTAAAGGAGGCATTGGTCCCGGTTTGTGCCACGAACGGGGACCAATGCCTTTGCTATATAAGCCAGCACATAGGAATTTTTCACATTTCCATCGCCAGTTGCCCCCGACGACGCCGACCTCCTTGACGCCAGGCTGCCCCGACACCGCCCGCCGCCCCCGCCGTCGCTCGCGCCCGTTGTCGCCGTCGCTCGCGCCCGTCATCGCCGTTGCCCGCGCCCTCGCCCGCGCCCTCGTCGCCCGCGCCCGTCGTCGCCGTTGCCCGCGCCCTTGCCGGCCGTCGCCCGCGCCCGTCTCGCCGTCGCCCGCGCCCTCGCCTGCGCCCTCGCCGGCCGTCACCCGCACCCTCGCCGGCCGTCCCCTGCCCCGACGCGTCACCGCCTCTGTGAGCACCACGCATCTGCCGCTGCCGCCGTGCATTTTTTTAATTCTACATGCTGTTTTTACATGTTTTTAGATTCATATATATATATATATATATGTATGTATTTTTTAGATATATGTTTTTTAAGTATGTTCATATATGTATGTATGTATTTTTTACATGTTTTTTGTATGTATGTATGTATTTTTTCAATTGTAATGATGTTTTAAAAATACATATATGCAAAAGTTAGATTTTTAATTAGAAAAGTTTTATCTATATATGTTCTCTGATTTAGTACATTTTAGGATAGTTTCATTTTTAAAAAAGTTTTATATATTTAGGAAGAAGGAATACAAGGAAGAAGAAGGAAGAAAAGGTTTTATATATGAGGGTCAAGAAGGGGTCGATGCTCGCCGAGGGGTCGAGGGTCGAGAGGGGGTCTAGGGTCGCCGAGGGGTCGAGGGTCGTCGAACATGAGACGAAGAAGAAGAAGAAAAAAAGAGGAGAAGAAAGAATAGAGGAGATTAGGGTTTCCTCTACTGCTCGGTGACCCTCGTTCCAGATAAAAAAAGAGGAAGAAGAAGAAAAAAAAGAGGAGAAGAAAGAATAGAGGAGATCTTTCTTCTTCTTCCTCTTTTTTTTATCGGGGACAAGGGTCGTCAAGGGTCGCCGAGCGGTAGAGGAAACCCTAAATAGCAAGTATCGTCGGTGTGAGATACATGTGGCCGTCGGTGTCAGACACTACATCCACGTCCCACAAATGACGCGGGCTTCGACGCCCACGTCACTTGTGGGACGTGGATGTAGTGTCCGACACCAACGACGCCCGCGTCATTTGTGGGACGTGGATGTAGTGTCCGACACCGATGGCCACATGTATCTCATACCCATGATACTTGCTATTTAGGGTTTCCTCTACCGCTCGGCGACCCTAGATGACCCTCGTTCTAGATAAAAAAAAGAGGAAGAAGAAGAAAAAAGAGAGGAGAATCTCCTCTATTCTTTCTTCTCCTCTTTTTTTCTTCTTCCTATTCTTTTTCTATCCTTGAAGCGTTGTCGAGGCCACCCGAAACCCTAGAGAAGCAGCGTCGAGGCCACTAATTAATATTAGTTCTATGTTTGCCACTAATATATCCATCTTTCATATTTGAATAATAATTGCCATGTTGTAAATATTTGTAGAAACTATGGACACCGCCCGAGACGAAGTACAAGAAGAGTTGTTGGGGGGACATAATCGCACGAGGAAGTGATGCCGTCTACTCGTTGTTTCTCAACGACATCGATGGTCTGGAAGCAGCTAGCTATGATTATGATGGCTCCAGTGACCCAATGCCGGTGCAAGAAGGAGACTGTGAGGACGGCTCCGGTGACCCAATGCCGGTGCAAGAAGGAGACCGTGATGACGTCTCCGGTGACCGAACCGAGTCCGGACAGGTATATATATATATCAGTTAAGCCTGTGCTGACTAGCTAATTGACGCATTCATTGTTTTGGTATGTACACATATTAATTAAGTCTTTGTTCTTTTTTCTAGCCCTCCGGATCGACCACAACTTCGGTAAAGAGATGAGGCCCGAAGAAAAAGTTGAGCTCGAATGAAAGGTTTGAGATCACAGCAATCGCGCCCGACGGCCAACCAATTGAACCCCTCCGGACAAAGTGCGCATTTGTTGCTCAGTGCGGGGTTCTGGTTAGGGACAAGATCCCGATCAGCATCCAGCAATGGTTAAAGCCGGCTACAGAAGACCCTGAGGTGTCTTGTGTTAATGATATGCAGAAAAATGATCTTTGTACTGAGCTGAAGTCAAATTTCACCCTACCGCCAGAGGTTGATCCGGAGAAGCCAGTTAAAGAGAAATTAATCAAGTCTTTTGCTCTTAAGAGGATGGAAGAACTATTAAGGAGGTGGAAGAAAGAGTTGAATAAGTTTGTCGATAAAAAAGAGACACCAGAATTCAACGGCAGATATGAGAAGATTAGAGATCACTGGCCCGCATTTGTGGCCCACAAGACATCGGAAAAGAGTAAGAAGATGTCGGCGACAAACAAGCAAAATGCTGCAAAGAAGAAGCATCACCATCGCACGGGGTCAGGTGGCTACCTTGAAGCCCGGCCTAAGTGGGCCAAGACTGAGAATGATCTGGTTGATAAAGGGATCGAACCAGAGACAATTAACTGGCCAGACCATTGCCGGACTTGGTTTTTCGGGGCTGGCGGAACCTTGGACCCTGTATCAGGGAAGTGCATTTGGACGAACGATCAAATGGAAATACCAGTCAAGAGGCTTCAGCAGTATATCGAAGCAGCGCAGCAAGGGACGTTCATTCCAGACAGAGAGAACGATGATCTCACAATGGCCCTCAGAAATCCTGAGCACCCTGGACGGACACGAGGCATGCCCGGCTCCATTCCGTGGAAGGCTGGGTTTCCGGACGCAGGCGGTTACAAATGCCACGAGAGGAGGAAGAAAGTGGAATAGACCCAACTTCAAGCGCTGCACGCTAGGGTACAAGCGATAGAGGAACGAGAAGCAAATCACAGCAAACGAACTGCCGAAGCTTCCCCCGAAGCTACCCCGCCATCTCAGTGGAGAAGCAGCGTGGCTTCCACTGAGCTGCTTCAGCCGGAGCATGTCTTGACGGCTCCTGCCAGCTATCCCGTGGATGCTATCACGGGGTCTCAAAATTGCCACCTTATGACGCAATGGATTAATATGAAGGTCAAGGCGGCTGTTGGCTCTGTTTTTCCTACTGAACCCGAGCAACTTTTCACTGCCAGCCAATTCCAGAAGGATATGCTAGGGTGATGGTGGATGAAATAACGGAGGGATTTGAGGACCTCCAGCTTGACCACCCTACCGGTGAAGGGGAGACTCGGCTGGGTTCTACTCTAAAGACTCCATGCCTATGGCGGAAGGAGCTCATCAACCTTCCGAACTGGACGCCTTCGCCTCCTCCTCCTCCTCCTCTGGCGAGTCAGGGCACTCCGCCTCCTCCTCCGGCGAGTGATGATCAGGGCAGTCGGCCGGCTCCTTCTCCGGCGCATGGCGGCACTCCGCCTCCTTCTCCGCCAGCGCCGGCGCGCCTGAGCAGCCAGCCTCCTCCTTCTCCGCCTCGTCAGCAAGGGCAGAAGAGACCAGCCGCCGCTCCGGCGCGTCGTAGTCCTTTTCCTCCGCCTCGTAACCAAGTAAAGAAGACAACCTCTTTGTCTGCTCTGCCGGCGTCTAGGAGTACAGCCAGAGGCGGGAGGACATACAGATTCGGTCCTTCTTTGAAGACTCCAGAGAAGTTACCATACGAGAGGACCCCGGAGGAGAACGCCGAGATCGCGCGAGAAGAAGTGAGGAACTTCTTTGAAGGGTTGAAAGCAAAGAAACATCCACCTCCAGGGGAGAAGGTAGATCCGGTGAAAGCGAAGCGCACTCTGGCTGCCCTGACAAAACCACCCAAGTGTCCGCTGAAAGGCAACTATGAGCACATTATTGGAAAGGAATTTGCCGAAGCCGAGTGGTCGGGAAGTACTGTCAGTGATCAAAGGCTGAAAGAACGATGAGCTAGGAAACAAATTTCCCAGCTGGGCGAACAAGCGAAGCAATCGTGCCCCCCGCTCAAGGTGCCTAGCGACATCGACGCTAATGATCCGAGGATGGTGCCCGGTTATAGCAATCTTGGAGATTACCTGCCCAACGATGTACGTTATGATTTCATGGAGGTGCAGATACAAAGATACGAGTACGGGAAGTATCTCATCTAAGATGAAAGAGCTCTATCAACGATGATGCGAAGATTGCATGATTGGTACTTGAAATCTGCAAAGAGTCTGGGGGGAGTACTTTGTATGTGAGAGTTAAAATGGAGCATGACCTCGTTGGAATTGAACTGTTGCCTGTTTCATTTGAGGAGTTCTTTCAGGTTTTCAATCAATTGGCCATCGATAAAGCAACGGTCACCTGCTACTGTCTGTAAGTAGTACTTCTTCTGTCATTAACTCTCTCTATATAGCTCAGCTCTTTCATTGCATGTATTTATAAATATCCTCACTATATTATGCAGATTAAAGATCATCGAATTGAAGAAAAGACAAATCGGTGATATTGGGTTCATTAACACAAATCTCATAGATGCAACTCAGGTTAAATTTCATGCCGCAGATACCGAGGCCAACTTTCTATGATCGTTGGTAATAAATGAAAACAAAGATATAATACTCTTTCCTTACAACTTCAGGTGAGTGTTACTGTCTTGTGCGTATTCGGTTTCCCTTATATATTAGTCAAGGTTATAGTAATGTAATTGATGAGTTATGCATGCGTGTGCAGTTACCACTATATTCTCCTAGAGATTAAGCTTGAGCAGGGACTAGTAACCGTCTTGGACTCAAGACGAAAAGATCCCCAGGAGTATACGATGCGGACATGACTGAAATCCTCAAGAAGTAAGTTAAATCGATCATTATCCACCATATCAGCAACTTTGTTCATTTCCTGATATATCAAGTAATTGTTTTCTTTGTCTGGCAGGGTTTGGAGAAAATTCACCAAAAAAGCTCCGGGACTCCCGAAGAAGCTACAATTTAGACACCCGAAAGTAAGTACTATAGTAGCATGTTCCGCGCATCTCCTAGTGATTCAAGTGCTAGTTTCATCAATACCATTTGGCATTCTTGCTTATCAGTTTGATTGACCTCTATTTCTTGTAAAGTGGTTGTGGCAGGAACAAGGGAATGATTTCTGTGGATATTATGTTTGCGAGTCCATCCGCCACACGACCTGTGAGCGGGGCTACTCTAACGTACAATACGAAGTGCGTAAATAACAACATTCATGATTTTATTTTATTACCATCATTTGTGTTGAGTTTCGTTCATTCATATATATATATATGTATTGACCCCCTTCTTCAAATTAGATGTTTCGGAAGTGGGATGAACTCCTAGCACCAGCTCGCATGCGAGCAATTCAAGAGGAATTGGCGGCATTCTTTCTTGACCACGTGATCGCTGAAGACGGAGAATACTATGTGGACCATGCGTCCGTATGTTAGGAGATTATATTTGTAAGAGATAATTATTGTATATATGTAGCCAGTAGTGTCGGATAGATATACGAGAACTTGTTGTTCGACCAATCTCTCGGAGAAGGAGACGTGTTCGATATCACTTCTCTCTGTATGCATATATGCTCATGACGATCTTCTGTTTCCTTCGTTTGCTTACTAGCTAGCTAGCATGTCTAGTCCTCTCTATACGTATGTATAGTACGTAGCATCGACCAAGCACGGACATAAGAGAGGACACTTCTCTCTATTAATTATAGCTAGCTAACACAATATATGAAACACCTAAATTAACCCCCCAAAACCCCCAAACCCCCCCCCATCCCCTTCAAAAAAAAACAAAAACCCCAGCCACAGAAATGCTGATGCGTGGATGCCTATTGGTCCCGGTTGGTGCCACCAACCGGGACCAAAGGCCCTCCTGCCTAGGCTCCGCGCATAGGCCACGTGGAGGCACATATGTCCCGGTTCTGGATTAAACTGGGACTAAAGGGACAGGGCATTAGTACCGACCCTTTAGTCCCGGTTCAGGAACCGGGACAAAAGGCCCTTACGAACCAGGACAATAGGCCCGTTTTCTACTAGTGCTCGGCCCTGGCCAGAGCGCGTCGGGCCTTGGAGTTCGTCAAGGCGTGGTATCCTGGGATAAGTCTAGCCCAGTTGACCATGTTTCGGGTAGAGGCCCAGGATGAGCTGATGGCGGTGGAGGATGATCTTGCCAAGCGTGCGACAGCAATCGCCGAGTACACCAACACCAGCGTCTTCATCCCGGAGTGGGCCGAGAACGGCGTCGAGGAGTCACCAGCATGGTTTGGGCTAAACCGGGAGGACGGCGAGGACTCGGCCGAGGTGATCGATTCCAGCGGCGAGGAAGAAGGCGAGGAGGAGGAGGAAGGTGGAGAGGAGGTGCCAGAGGTTGGAGCAGACGACCAGCCTCAGCTCGACCGCGCCTCCAGCAACGAGCCACGCCCGAACGAGCTGGCTGCTACTAAAGGCGACCAAGCGGAGACTGACTAGACGGCCGCTCCACCAACTGGCGCCACCGACTCCTCTGTTCTGCCGAATCCATCTACTGCTCCCTAGTCTGCCAGTTTATCTTTTGTTTCACCTGCTTATCAGTCTCGACGAACTTGTTAACTTTGCACCATTCCACCCGCGGGGTGTATTTTAGACTTATGATGAATGTCGGCCAAGGGCCTTCGCTATGTAAATATTTTTCGAGTTCTACCTTTCCTCGCTTGCTGCTCTTTAGCGTTTTTCCTTTGCCGCCTTCCCTTGGTTGCCGTCTTGCCAGCCGAACAGCCGCTCTGTGGTCTGTGGCTGAGTAAAGTACTTAGCTACTTCCAGGGAGGCAAGTACTTAGCCGTTTTAGAGTTTTCTAGCAAGTTAAGTAGAAGTCGGTCGGCCGGCTGCTAGGCGCCAGAAAATCTATTGGAGGCGCTCCTAGGCGCCTCCATCGACGAAGGGCACCGCACCATTATGAGTATGGTGGTCCAGAAGGTTCAGTCCGCCAAGAGCGGACTGACAAAAGCTTGTACTAGCCTTTTAACAGGCTTTGAGGTAAGTAAAGAATGTGTAAATAATATTACCGCATAGACAATAGCCCCTGATGCTTTGTTTGGCGTTCGGGAAGAAAAGCCGAATAGAGGATCAAATAAAATTCGCAGGAGTCTAACAAAAAGTAGTCAATATGCGTGTGCAGGCTTCCCTGCTGGCGTCCGGCGCACTGACTGCGGAAGTGGACACACTAAAGCAGAACCTCGAGCGGTCCGAGCAAGAGCTCGGGCGTGCCAAGAAGCAGCTCGAGGATAATGAAGGTAAGAAATACCTTGTTTAAATATATATAAAAAGGTGCAATTGCAAAAAATGACAGGATTATCGTGGCTATTGTAGGGGCCACGTCTGAGGTGGCGACCCTTAAGCAAGCGCTGGTCGAGGCCGAGAAGAGGGCGGCCACGGAGCGCACCGAGCGGGAGAAGTATGAGGCTGAGGTTGGCAAGGTACGGCAAGAGCTCCAGGCTCTCATGGAAAAGCGTGAGAGTGTGGAGCTTGACTCAAAGACGCGAGCGTCCGAGCTCGCGGTGGCTATGGAAAATGCCAAATCTGCCAAGGCCGAATCCCAGAAGACCCTCCAGGAGTTGGATGAGGTGAAGAAGATAGCAGCGGGTAAGGCATTCTTTATGCAAAGCAAACACATAAGCGTGAGTTACTTGTTACTTGCCCGAATCCGGAGTTCTCCAGGCGCGTTCGCAGATCTTCCCCGGAGTGTGTCTGATGCCGCCGCATTCTATCGAGCCAAGGAGGGAAGCTCGACAGAGAAGGTATTCTGGTCTTAGTATGCTGAGGCCGGACACCCCGTTCCCCTGAGCGACCAGTTGAAGCAACTGGTCGAGCTCCACAAGGCGGCCGAACAGGCCATGAGGGGCCTCATAGTTCGGCTGTGGCCTGGAGAGGCTGTGCCTGGGAGCTATTTCGGGCTGGTGCGGCGGGTGGTGGAGGCCTGTCCAAGGCTTGAAGTCATCAAGCGCTCCGTCTGCATTGAAGGTGCCCGTAGGGCCCTTGCTAGTGCTAAGGTGTACTGGGGCAAGCTGGATGCTGAGAAGCTTGTGAAGGACAGGCCAACGCCGGGGAAAGAGCATCGCAAGCCCGAGAATTATTATAAGGATGTTCTAAAGGGTGCCCGCCTTGTGGCGGATGAATGTTCTATGGATGTAATTTTTGAGTAAAACTCGCTTGTTTTGTCCTGTGTGCTGAAAACTTGTTCATAGGCGCTAAGCAATGCTGTTTGAATTTAAAATATTACCTTCTGTGCGGCTGTTTATCAATTCTGAGAGATGGCGAGTCGTCGGCTTCTGCCCCCGTGCCGCTAGTGCTGGGGTGTTCGGGGATAAACCTGAGTGCTCTTTTTCCCATGTTTGGGTCCTTCGAGGGAGGCGCTCAGCCCAACGAACAAGGCAATCGGACTATAATGCGTGAACACTCTCACTTAGCCATAGAATTCTATAATTTTAAATTTCGGCGAAGCCCCTGGTATTCGGAAGACCGAGTTCGGGGCGCTATCCACGACTTGGCCGGACAGAGCCGGCTCCTCGCCCTAAGCGGCATAAGTCTTTAGGGACTCGAAAAAACCTCTAGAATAGCGACCAACTCTCGCTTCATCATGACAGTCAGTTTTAGCTTTCTCCACTGAGGTGCTCGACCAGCTCAACCGGGGCACAATCGCAGTGGTTCTCCTAGTGCTACCTTAGCCAATATAGCGGAACGTAAGGCACCAAAACATAGGAGCCGGGCAAACCCAACTATTGACCCAAGACATGATTCGGAGCCGATGCATATAATGCTATAAGTTCGGGGTGCTGCACCTGTTAAAGTGTTCGGACTTCTCACACCATATTGAGGGGTACTAAGGCCCCTGGCGTATTTTGGCCGTACCAACGTGTACGAGTGCAACATGTCATTTAAGGAACATATAGAAAAAAAGGTAATGCAAAAATAGACGAAAGCTATGCATTGTTTATTGAAAAGGAGAGCTGTGATCAATGCAGAACGATACAAATAATGCGATAAGCGAAAAGGTTGGACTATTTAACATGTCCGCTCCAGGGGCAAGCTGCGGAATAGTATGCGAAACAGGTATACTGCTCGTGATAGAGACCACCTGGGAGTTCCGTAATGCGGCGTGGCTTGTCTGCTTCCCTGGTTCTTGCATCATTTGTGCGGCAATTGAACTGCCGAACAGGCCGTCCGAAGAATGGAGTCCTGAAAGTAAAAAGAAAATTAATAATCGGCAGCCCCTAGTGCGGTTTAAGCCGTGCTTCGGGCATGCCGTGATGGTGCCCCTCCCCCTGTACCCATGGTATTTCTAGAGCGTAGTTATGTACGCAAAGTACGGGCGTCGCCTTTTTGCGAGGGTTGGGGTTGGGGCCGCATTTCTACGCCTGCTCGGATCGTGCCAGGCGGTCTTGTTGTAGGTTACTCCGGGCGCGCTTGACGGTGTCGGGTCGTTTAGTGGCCGAACTGGAGAACTGCCTGGAGAGGCTGCTTTGTACTTCTGCTGCAAGGGCCGCCATGTGCTCCTCCGTTCGTAGGGAGCGTTCGGTGTTTCCATTGACCGTAATTACTCCTCGAGGGCCTGGCATCTTGAGCTTATGGTATGCGTAATGCGGTACCGCATTGAAGTTAGCAAATGTGGTTCGCCCGAGCAGTGCGTGATAACTACTACGGAACGGGACTATGTCGAAGATTAACTCCTCGCTTCGGAAATTATCCGGGGATCCGAAGACCACTTCAAGTGTGACCGAGCCTGTACAGCTGGCCTCTACACCTGGTATTACGCCTTTAAAGTTCATTTTGGTGGGCTTAATCCTTGAGGGATCTATGCCCATTTTCCGCACTGTATCCTGGTAAAGCAGGTTCAGGCTGCTGCTGCCGTCCATAAGGACTCTGGTGAGATGAAATCCGTCAATAATTGGGTCTAGAACCAATGCGGCGAATCCGCCATGACGGATGCTAGTGGGGTGCCCCTTCGATCAAAGGTGATCGGGCAGGAGGACCATGGGTTGAACTTTGGGGCGACTGGCTCTACCGCGTATACGTCCCTTAACGCGCGCTTCAGCTCCCTCTTGGGGACGTGGGTTGCGTATATCATGTTCACCGTCCGCACTTGTGGGGGAAAACCCTTCTGTCTACTGTTGTTCGGTGGCCGGGGCTCTTCGTCGTCATCGCTATGTAGCCCCTTGTCTTCATTTTCGGCATTTAACTTGCCTGCCTGCTTGAACACCCAACAATCCCTGTTGGTGTGATTGGCTGGCTTTTCGGGGGTGCCATGTATCTGGCACAAGCGGTCGAGTATTCGGTCCAAACAGGACGGGCCCCTAGGATTCCTTTTGAATGGCTTTTTCCGCTGACCGTATTTAGAGCCTCTAAATCCGGCATTAACTGCCGTATCCTTTGCATTGTCGCCGTTAATGCGGCGCTTCTGCTTGTTGCGACGCGACCTGCCACTACTATCCCTGGTGTCCGAATTACCAGGGTTCTTGGTCATATTGTTGCTACGAGCAAGCCAGCTGTCTTCTCCCGCGCAAAGCGGGTCATGAGTGTCATGAGTGCTGCCATAGATTTCGGCTTTTCCTGTCCAAGGTGCCGGGCCAGCCACTCGTCACGGATATTGTGCTTGAAGGCTGCTAGGGCCTCAGCGTCCGGACAGTCGACTATTTGATTTTTCTTTTTTAGGAACCGTGTATAGAATTGCCTAGCTGATTCCTCTGGCTTCTGGATTACGTGACTTAGGTCATCGGCGTCTGGGGGTCGCACATAAGTGCCCTGGAAATTGTTGAGGAATGCGGCTTCCAGGTCCTCCCAACAACTGATTGATCCTGTTGGCAAGGTGTTAAGCCAATGCCGAGCTGGTCCTTTAAGCTTGAGTGGGAGGTATTTGATGGTGTGGAAATCATCGCCGCGGGCCATGTGCATATGAAGGAGATAATCCTCGATCCATACCACAGGATCTGTTGTGCCATCATATGATTTGATGTTTACGGGTTTGAAACCCTCGGGGATTTGATGATCCATTATTTCGTCTGTAAAGCAGAGTGGGTGTGCGGCGCCTCTATATTGGGCTATATCATGACGTAGCTCCAATGAGCCTTGTCTACTATGTTCGGCCCCGCCGAATTTGTGGCCGGCGTGACGGTTACCGTCTCGAGCCGTGGGGCGCCCACGCGATCTGTAGATCGATCTTGTTTGCCTTGCCTTGTCCTCCAACATGTCTCGTAAGTCCGGCGCATATTCCCGTGCCTTGGTACGGGGTGCGGCTAGAGTGGAGGGCCGAGAGGCCTCTCTGTCGCGACCACGAGGTGGCCGGTCGGCCGCATCAAGTGCTTCCTCCTCTAATCGGGGTAGCAACCTGTGCTTTGGGTAGCTCTTGGAGGGGCGTTCGAGTTTATGCTCTTCGGTCGCAAGGACTTCAGTCCATCTGTCGACTAGCAAATCTTGATCAGCTTTAAGCTGTTGCTGTTTTTTCTTGAGGCTTCTTGCCGTGGCTATAATCCTGCGTTGAAAATGCTCTTGCTCGACGGGATCCTCTAGCACGACAAATTCATCGTCGTCGAGGCTTGCCTCGTCTTCGGAGGGAGGCATATAATTATCGTCCTCGACCTCTCTGTCTGCCGCTCTCTCATGAGGGCTGGTTTCTCCATCCTCCTATGCTAAATCTTGCTGGAGGGGGTTTTCTTTGGCACTTTCCCGAGTATTATTATCTCCTGTGCTGGAATCACCGTGTTTGTTTTGGCGGGATTTTGAGCGGCGCCCCTGATGTCGGCGCTTAGGCTGTTTCTTGGAGGGGTCATCCTCCGCTGTTCCATCGCCATCTCCCTCTTTTGGGGTGTCCACCATGTATATGCCATACGACGAGGTGGCTTTCCAAGGCCTAGTAGGCGCTGGTTCTTAATCGTCTCCTTCATCGGCGTCCATACCGTCGATGTCTTCGGAGTCGAAGTCGAGCATGTCGATTAAGTCATCGAAAGTGGCTACAAAGTGGGTGGTGGGTGGGCTTTGAATTTCTTCATCGTCCGTACCCCAACCTTGCTGGCCATAGTCCGGCTAGGGCTCTCCTGATAAAGAGAGAGACTTCAGTGACTTCAGGATATCGCCGAAGGGCGAGTGCTGAAAGATGTCCGCGGCAGTGAACTCCATGATCGGCGCCCAATCGGATTCGATCGGTAGGTGCGCGGAGGGTTCGGAGTCCGAAGAGGAGTCCGGCTCCTTGGAGTCACGAGTCTCGCAGAGTACGGGGCTGGTGTTCGGCTCAATCGCCATTAGGGTCGCAGCCCCCGAGGTGGCGTCCAACCGCCCATCCTCGATCGGCGCAGTTGGGTATGAATTAAGGGTCGAAGCCGATGCGGGTGCGGCCTCCAGGGCACTGTTCGGCGGCAGAGCTAGATCATGCTCGTCATGGAAGTGCGGCGCGCTCGGTAGTGGCTCGAATCCGTCGAAGATCAAGTCCCCGCGGATATCAGCCGTGTAGTTTAAGCTTCCAAATCTGACCTGACGGCCAGTGGCGTAGCTTTCGATCTGCTCTAGATGGCCAAGTAAATTGGCCCGCAGAGCGAAGCCGCCGAAGACAAAGATTTGTCCGGGGAGGAAAGTCTCACCCTGGACTGCATCACCATTGATGATCGTAGGAGCCATCAAGCCTGACGGCGACGACACAGAGGAACTCTCAATGAAAGCACCAATGTCGGTGTCAAAACCGGCGGATCTCGGGTAGGGGGTCCCGAACTGTGTGTCTAGGCTGGATGGTAACAGGAGACAAGGGACATGAAGTTTTACCCAGGTTCGGGCCCTCTCGATGGAGGTAAAAACCCTACGTCCTGCTTGATTAATATTGATGATATGGGTAGTACAAGAGTAGATCTACCACGAGATCGAGGAGGCTGAACCCTAGAAGCTAGCCTATGGTATGATTGTTGATGTGTATGTTGTCCTACGGACTAAAACCCTCCGGTTTATATAGACACCGGGTAGGGTTAGGGTTACATAGAGTCGGTTACAATGGTAGGAGATCTGCATATCCGTATCGCCAAGCTTGCCTTCCACGCCAAGGAAAGTCCCTTCCGGACACGGGACGAAGTCTTCAATCTTGTATCTTCATAGTCTACAAGTCCGGCTGAAGGTATAGTCCGGCCATCCGGACACCCCCTAATCCAGGACTCCCTCACTAACCCTCTCCAGTGTCTATATAAACCGAAGGGTTTTAGTCCATAGGACAACAACCATAACACACAATCATACCATAGGCTAGCTTCTAGGGTTTAGCCTCTCTGATCTCGTGGTAGATCTACTCTTGTACTACCCATATTATCAATATCAATCAAGCAGGACGTAGGGTTTTACCTCCATCAAGAGGGCCCGAACCTGGGTAAAACATCATGTCCCCTGCCTCCTGTTACCATCCGGCCTAGACGCACAGTTCGGGACCCCCTACCCGAGATCTGCCAGTTTTGACACCGACAGTCGTGCTAACCAACATGTGGTTGGATGGCTAGAGGGCACTGGTTTCTCGAGCCCACCAAGGTTAAAGTCCCGGTGCTCGCATTTATCTTGTGTTAATTTCAGTATTTTCTGGCGATGTACGTTCAGTGGGAGGAGACGTTCCACTTGACTACGAGGCACCTATGGTGACTTCGTAAAATCTCAAGATCATATATGATGGCCCACTCTCTCGAAGGTGCTCATGGGGGTAGGGTTCGCGTGTGTGCGCTTATAGCGGTGTGTGCTTGCGCGTATATATGAGCCCTTGCATCTGTACCGTGTTAAACAAATACATATCATGATTATACGGTCACTGGCTCACCCGTACAACTCCGTATTTTATTGATGACACAATCAATTGACCAGTCAAACGTTCCACGCGGCGCAACTAGTGTTGCACCATCGGGGCGCATAACCGTAGGGCCCACCTGTCAGCCTGTATATGAAAGAAAGAAATGGCAGTTTGAGTCAGTACTGTGTTAATAAAATAGGATTACATTTTAGGGTGATCATACGGTCACTGGCTCACCATATAGCTCCGTAATTTGTTGATAACACGATCAATTGACCAGTCAAACTGTCCACATTCAGCAGCGCACATTACCATAGGGCCCACCCGTCAGCGCGTATATGAAGGACAGAAATGGTAATAAATTAGTGGTCGGTGGGTATTCGAAGTCGTGAGACCTCTGGTTGGCAGTCACCGGTGGTTGGGGGCGTTCATTGGGCGGTGGGGTGGGGATCCCCGGAGAAAAAGCTCGGCGGGGGGGGGGGGGGGGGGGGCTAGAGGGATGGCCGGTGTGGCGGCGGACCGGCGGGGGGAGAGGTTTCGGGGAGGGTGGGCCGGCCGCGGGCGGCGGGGGCTAGCGGTTCGGCCGGTGGTGGCTGGCGGCTCAGGGGGGTGGAGTTTGATGATAAACTCGAGGCCGTTGATTTTGTATCCAACGGCTGGAAAATCTAATGACCAGAGATGAAAAAGTCAGTTGACTAACGTGTAGCCTCACCCCGCACGAACACATGCACGCACGCAAGACACGCACGCATGTTGGCGTGCAACACTGACACGTACACACGCACGCATGCTGGCGTGCAACACTGACAAGTACACATGCACTCACGAACACACGCACGTATGCACCCATGCATGCAACACTGAAACGTACCCTTGCATGCACGCAACACTCGCACGCCTGCATGCACACAGCACACGACGCAACCTATACATGCATGCACCCTTTGTTAAGGACATGGATTGTTACGGGTATTAATCAATCTTATATGTGATAAGCAGAACATTGATGTTTGCAGCAGTCTTTATGAATCACAACGTATCGAACGGTCTATCAACATAGTAGGCTTATCTACATGAAAAAGATGACGTCACACTCAATGAAAAGTCATCGGTTTATGAAATTCCCGCTTCTGACCGCCCTGGCCCACCAAAGGTTCCTCTGCTGTGCGCTGCCTGCGTTGGGTTACTAACATGCAGGCCATGCACCCAAAGAGCCCACACGTCAGTGGAAGAATGGCGCGGTGTCCTTGGTCAGAGTCGAGGGCGCCACTCGCGGCACGCCCGGCTGAACACGCCTCCGTGCCGCATTCAAATGCCTCCATGAAAACCGCCCGTGTGGAAGCCGAGAAACCCACTCTGGACACACATCTGTTCATGACCGGGCTGGCGTTAAACGCACCGCCGGCCGAGCTCCTCCCGTCCGCCGTTTATTTAATCTCCTATTTAAACGAGGCCAAACGCCGGCCAAGAATCGCACACCTCCGCCGTTCCCCTATCTCCTCCACCATTTTGTCCACTCTTGCAATAGCTTATGAAGTGTAGTTATTCGGCATCCAAGCCGGCTGGGTAGCCCACCGGATACGAGCTATGTAGCTCGCTAATCCACCTCCCTCCCCTCACCCGACGGAGCCAGTTTCTGCCCCATGCCGGCGCGCGGTTTAGCAACTCACCACTCCAGGCCAGCTCGACGAGGAGCGGCGCACGGGCGTCGTTGCTGCCGTCCACGCCGCCGCCTCGTACCGCGTCCCCTGTTTCTGTGGCCGAGACTCCCATGCCGGTGGCCGCGCCATGCAAGCAGCGACCGAAGCCGAGTGTGCGGAGAGCGATGAGTCAGTGGCCAGCGCCTTGGCGTCCGCCGCCATCATCGAGGAGAAGTAGAACATGAGAGGCCGCCGCCGCTTGGGTCCCATGAAGGCCACTGCAGAGGCGACGCCGGCGTACACAACAGGTGTCTTGCCAGATCCTTTTGTTGCGAGGACCTTCATCGACCCCGCATGGGCTCCACGGAAGAGGGGAATGTTAGGATGAACTCGAGCCGGTGCCGGCCATGGCGAAGTAGTGGCCGGTGATGAACTCGAACCGCTGCCGGCCACCATCATCTTCGGCACCAGCCAATGATATCAGTTGGGCAGTGGGGAAGCGAGCCGTCCTTTGCGCTGAAGCATATACCTCCGGGGCTCCCGTTAGTCCGGTGATCATGCTGCTGGACATGAAGAACACAAATCGATCGGCGGGCGACCATTTAGGCCAGGTATTATATACCTGTGTTGTCCAGAACTAGCACCGCGTACTTCATTTGAATGTAATGAAATCCGTCATGTTTGTATGTAAATCTGGTATTTTATATGATTTCCGTCGTTGTTTATATGAAATATCAATTTGTCTACGTGTTTGCGTGAATTTCATCCGGTTGGTTGAGTTGCTGTCATAATGTGTGCGGCTACGGTTGGATGGCGTAATTTGCGGGTCGCCGGTCGGTCTGCAGGCGGCTCGGGCGGCGTTGTGGAACAAACAAACACAGCTCGTGCGAGCTCGTCTCCAACGTGCACGCTTGAGGATGCATGACAGCATGAGCACCCGAGCCGTTCCTCATTCATCGGTGGCAAAGGCATCGGTGGACAAAAGGGTCGCCAATATTTTGGCTACCCCGTCAAGATCCAAATAGCCCCTACCAACAGATTCAAATCCCTCGTTCGCCGTGGAATTTTTCCATGTGTTGTTTTCATGGACTAGCAAGATGCCCGTGCATTGCACGAAACATCAAGATGCATTTTTTTACAAACTCCCGCATGCATGCAAGGGATAATTAATGTCCTACTTTGCTAGTACCATGAGGCAAACACCATTAATATTGCATCGATTAGTGTTAGTGGCCTTGTATATCTGCAAATTGTAATTTTGATAGTGGCCCCTTGTATATAAAAATGGAGGGAGAAAGATGAGAGATAAGGTGAGGAGGACTGGGGTGTGGTGGTGACTGGTGGTCGGACTGGGCGGAGGCAAGGGGATGGACGGCGCATTATGTCTAGGTTTGTATCTCTCTCACACACACCCACATAGGTGGGGGACGTGCACAAAGAGAAGCGGTCCACGGTGCACGTACTCCCGTCTCTTTCCCAACCACACCTGCGCGGGTACACGGTGGAGCTCATTTCTGTACGAAAAAGGTAGCCCACGTGGTAATTTGGCAGGTGTACTGGTTGTCCACTTGGTGGCGGGAGGATCGTCTACCACGGGTGAACAAACAAATTGCGACTTGACGCGTTATGTTAAATTAAAAAAGACGCAAACCATGTGGGGCCTACCTTAGAGGCAAGGCTCTATACACTGGAGTACTTTTGATGTGTCCCGTCAACTCGCAGAACGAGGAGAAGCTTGCTTAGTATGCCGTCTCCCCCACCCACGAGCGCGGTGGCTCGCAGGATGAGGTGAAGCTTGCTTACGAGTAGTAGTAGTAGTACTACTACTGTACGCCTTTGCGCCCGCTCCCTCGCCCATGCGCGTGGTGGCTCGCAGCACGAGGAGAAAATTTTACTACTCCCTCCGTTTACTCCTCGTCCCTACTACGTACTTTGGTTAGTACTCCCTCCATTTACTTATACAAGGCCACCATAAAAAAATACATTTTGCATCTATACAAGGCCACAAATAGTAATCGAGACAAAAGTTACTACTCCCTCATTTCCAGTTTATGGCTCAATTTCAAAATCTCCCCAACCAAGGTAGACGGTGATTGGTCGAATTAATTTCGTAGTTTGCACAAGTAATTAGTACGCTTGTTTTTCTCAAGAAGTTATGTTTACCAAGGCATTAATTAGAACGAATGCATGAATGACCACTAAATTTCCATGAACTTGTACATGCATTGGCTAGTTTCCTCTTGACACTGCTTGCGTCGGGTGATCTAACGCACCTCAAAATCCAACATGTAATGGTACTACTATTAGTATAGTAGAATTGAGACTCATCAAACGGAAAAACGAATGTTTTTAGATGAGCCCTATAAACCCTAGTGGGTACGTACTCCGTAAAAATAGATTTTTCCAAAACTAAGTCGCTCCCTTTCATGAATTCTGTAGTATACTCCTCCGTCGACGCTCCCTTTCATGAATTCTGTACTTCCTGTCGCCGACATGTGGGACATATAGCAACCGGGTCGACGTGTCAACCACCAAATAATAGTGCATAACAGCACAGGGACACACCCCACTCGTACCGGCCCAGTAGTAGTAATGAGCAATGAGATGTCAAATCACAATGCCGCACCTTCCCAGACGGGCGAAGCTACCATTATTTCACACTTCAGTTCGCCATCATCTCAAACCACGTAGTATTGCTTCTGCCTCAAGAGGGACACATGCATCGCCTTGGTACATCATGACACGTGGGACCGCATGACAGGCCATGCTCCTCCGCCGATCGCTCGGTAAAATCACCTCATTTTTACTATACTTCCTCCGTATCGGTTTACTACATGGCATGTACGTCGTTCTAGGTTGAGAATTTAACTGGCTATATATGTGATGAACAGTACTCTAGCCTTTTAAAAAATGTATACTTTTGTATAGTAGTACTATCGATGGATTGCTCCATGGAGCAAAAATTAAAATAAAAAAAGCTGGTACATATAGAGAGCGCTCATCGCCAAATTATGCATATAGTACTATTAAAAAGCTAGTACGTGCTTACTTGTGGTGCTAAATTCTAATAAAGAAATACTAGTAGTATGTACATACTAAAGAGTTAAAGTAACGAGAAGAAACATAACATAGTTCTGCTGGGGGCTCAGCACAACACACCCCTCAAATTAAACTAAGCACACCTCAAATTAAACTATGCAACTAATCCGGTAGACACTGCATTAGAAGTTTAGAACCATCATGAGCAACGACACTGCCACCTTACTTGGAGTACTCGTCCACGTCCTCGACTTTGGCCTTGTCCCTCTTCCTCTTGGCCGATACTTTTTTGCTTGAACCGCACACTTGGCTGTTTCTCTTCATCCAACCCTTGTAGATATTGAAACAAAGGTAGCCATCCATTGCAGCATAGTGGATGTGGTCTATATCTAGTACATTCCACTGCCATGCATGACGATGAAACGTGTAATGAGGTTTCTCCAGTTTACGGTACGAAGGATGAACCATGGCTCCTGCCAGGATCAGCATTGAAGGCTGACGAGAGGGCACCAGCCGATTCTTCTAGAGGTCGAAGGGGTTGCCTACAACAAGGCCTATCTGACCCAGGACTTCTTTGTCGTTCTTAAAGTCTACAGTAACGAATTTCACTGTTTTGTCCTTGAGGAAGTTCTTAAAATCCTGGCACTCAACTTCGGCATGGCATATGTGGTAGACCAAGCAAACGTTATGTACGCAAACCTGGATCATGGCGGGCTTCTTCCTCTCTTCGTCCTTTAGATCCTTCTCTCGTCCCAGGACTGTGGTGTACTCAACATCTATCCCAGCGACCCACTCATCCTCTGAGTTTTCGAACCTGCGTCTGAAGCGAGAAAGGCATCCTTTCACCGTCGCGGAAGAACGGGTGTAGATGACGTCAAACTCATCACCAGTGATGGTTCTAACCTTGTACTCACCGCCGATCGTGGAGATTTGGGACGCCATGGATTTGGGTGGAGGGTTAGGATTAGTGGAACTACCATAATTTGAATGGACGGGACAACTAGGAGCGAACCGCCGTAGTATTGAAGGACGTGCACGGACGAGTAGGAGCGAAATGCCAGCGTGCGAATGGCAGGGTAGTGGCTTTCCATTCTCCCATGAGCCCTTGGACCTGAGATCGAACGGCTGCATGGCGTGATTCTAGACCTATGGGTGAATATCCTATCCTGGAGGGTTATTCTCCAAATTTTCAGCAACTTAGCATGCGACCGTTTGATCTCAGATCCAAGGGCTGCCAGTAGCCCGTATCATGGTCGCGCCTACCACGACCGTCGCGTTGCTCGCTCGGTCACGCCCTTGGAGATTTAACATGGTGCGTTAGGCTATCTGATGTTGGCATGCCATACATAGTAATCACTTAGTCACTCATACTACAACAAGGTTGGCTATAAGGTTGGCTATAAGTGTATTTTTTACTCCTCTCTATCTCTTTCTTCGTACTCCCTCCGTCCCATAATATAAGAATGTTTTTGACACTAGTGTAGTGCCAAAAACGTTCTTATATTATGGGACACAGGGAGTACTAGTATTTATTGCATTTGCCAAGGAGTGACCTCTTCCAATGAAATGGTGTTGCTAAGTTTGCTTCATTTAATTAGCTATAGACTCAAAATTGTCTTTTCACCTAGGTACACGCGCTTAGCACCGTTTCTTCCTTGGGTCACCAAACTAGTCTCTATCTTCTTGATTAACTTGCCACATCAGACTTTATGCCTATGTGGCAAGCTTATGCACCTGTAGGAGCGTGTAAAAGTAAGTACAATAGTGCGCTTTACATGGCATTTTTGCATATGTGGAGGAAAGAGAGGCAAGGAAAAAGTTGAGAAGTGGGCTCTCATGCAAGAGCCAGCCTCTACTACATGGTGGAGCATTGGGAGAGGCACCTGTATGGAGGTGGTCAGGAATCGGGAGACTCACGCCGGTCGTAGCGCCGCAGTTAAAATGGTAATGGCAAGTCAAATCATGGGGCCCCACCTATCCAGCAGTAACTCGCTGTCAAATCACACAGCCCTACGTTTGCAGCAGCCTACTCCCTCGTCTTCTCGCATCTCTGTCGAACCGACTAGGCGGAACTGCCCCGCCTACCGCGCAGGAAAAGCACCGCCCTCGACTTTTAAATACTCCCTCCGATCCTAAATGGTCTGTGTATAACTTTTTGTTGTTTTTTCCTATTTAGTCTGCGCCTCAGCCAAAACAAGCACTACTTTCCTAATCTACCCTCCTCCTTCGTTTCCTAGCAATTACTCCTCTGCATGCATGCAAAGAGAAGATTTGGTGCGTGTGGGGTGGAATGAGTAGAACGAAGCAAAGGGAGGAACGAACCAATCGTTGCATGCTCATTAATCACGCATGCTCCCCCGTATCTCGTGCAGATCACACCAGCTTAAGGGCAAAGTAGTCCAAAATATTTTATCCAAAGGGCTCCTTGGTATTTGGGCTGGGAGTTATGCACAAAGAAAAGAGGAACGGAGGGAGTACAACTACATCCACTTAAGAATCCAATGATATACTTTTTGTGACATAGTAACTCATATTTAGTTAGTCAAATGGATGACCTAGAACTACGTGCAGGCCCAATAAACCGAGACGTCTAAAAAAACCGAGACGGAGAGGGTAGTTCAGCACGTATCTTTTTAGATCAATATAGTCGGGATTCACCAAGGAGCAAAACCAAGTGGTAGGCTGCTCCTGTCGTGTTGGCGTAGCAACTCAAGCAGGGTCAGTCCGCACACGAAATGGCGACACACTTAACAGGACCCCTTTGGCCGACATGTGGCTCATCCACCGTCTTCTTCCACATGCGATGCACCAAATTACAGTTCAAAGCAGCGGTTGGAATTGGAGGCACCCCGGTCATAGTGCCGCAGTAGTAGAAAATGAGCGATGAGGGGTCAAATCACAAAGCCCCACCTTTCCCGCATTAAGCTGGATGGACGAAGCAACCATCATTTCACTCTAGCGCGCAAAGAGCATAAAGGAAAGAGAAAACAATGATGTATGCGGCAGCTACCTAGGGCACCCTAGGGTAGGGGTCTCCACTACAGATCCTTTTTAAAAGCGCATTCACTAGAAATCAGCTTCTCCCTCGTCCTCTTGAAGAAAACCGATGATGAGTGCGGCGGTAGGGTTGGTAGGATGACTACGGCGTGCGGGACCACGTTGTAGTAAACAGGTTCGAGTCGACGCCTTAAATCTATGTGGGCCGCTTGGTTTTACGGGAATGAGGCAGCATTTTGGGTTCGGGGACCAGTGGAGATATAGTACGTACAAAAAATTGTGGACGTAGGTTCGACCGAAAGGCAATGATGCATGGGCCCTGCATTTTGGTATATCCGGGGCTGCGTGAAATTTGCTACTCTACTAAAAACTAGTAAGGTACACATGTATTAAACGCATGAGATTTCGAAACCAAATTATGAATAAATACACACTATAGCATGTAAAGCTTTGAGTCATATATGCATGATGTAGATGTTCGTTTAGTTCTTATAGTTCATCTCATTCAAAATCAATTAGTTTTATAAAAATGTTAAGATTCATGGGATTGTACATTGTAAATCATAAAGTAAAAAAACAAATAATGGCAATTCATTTAGAAAAAAATAATCAATTATGATACAGAGGATTCTAGAACAAAGGAGAAGTGCTTGTGTTTTGAGGTTTGTGCATTATGCTTAAGTTCAACCATGGAGTCTTCTAAATTGTACATGTGGCAGATCTGGTGGAATTTTGATGATATCCAACGGCCAGTAGTGCTCGGATTTTCCTATCTCTTCACTCTCGGGTTAGTTACATCCAGCGACCATCTTTCAAAGTTATTGGCACACTATATAGTTCTTGTGGCATAGTTGCATGTTTTGGAAAAAAGCTAGTAGTGGGTTGTACTATCTATTTAGGAATAGAAGTATACATGGAAGTTGTAGGGAAAGAGATGACCTGGAGCATCTCAATTCCTATGAGTAGGGATTGGAAAAGAGATGTCATTTGGTTCACATCATAGGAACTTTTCTATTGAATCTAGAGATGACATGTATCTCAATTCCTATGAGGATGGATTAGAAAACAGATGTAATTTGGTTCATATCATAGGAACTTTTCTATTGAATATACGCTAATGTTTATTTTCCTTTGAAATTAAGGGAGTATAGGAATCCATTCATGTGAACCAAGTGGCACTAAAGCTATAGAAATGATATCATGTTTATTTCCTTTGAAATGTGGAGTATATGAATCTATTCCTATGAACCAATTGGCTCTAAAGGAAAAAAATCCTATAAAAATCATATCATATAGAGTTCCTATGATATTCCTCGACACTAAAGGATGCTTGAAATTGCTGCGGGTGATACGGTGGTCTTTCTTTGTAGACTCCTCACCCGTCTTTATAGTTACCTCTCGAAGATGAATGAAATGATATATACATGGTATTCTACATGTGCAATTTGGTACACAAAAACTCGATTAAAGTTTGCGAGGTTCAAATTTTCAATAAAGCTATATGCATTGCATTTTGGAACGGACGGAGCATACGGAAGTTGCTAACACTCACGTGGAAGATTTGTGTGTAGGAGGAGTGGCTATTCTGTTAAATGACATGCCAAAACTGACACTGTCGGATGCCGATCTAACGGTTCTTATGGCGTTCATCAGGAAAAGGCTTGTGGCGAACGTTTGACGGATAATGATTTACGGACACATGCATTGCATTGATACGTGCCCCCCTCTCTCTCACGCACACGCACCCTCACGACACTCCCAAGTCCTCTCGCAGACTCGCACGTCACACCCACCGTCTATCTGCAGGTAGACATCACGCACATATGTGCTCTTCACACCCTACCCTCAGAACTTCTAAAAAAGAAAAGACAGCACGCACATTTTATTTTAGCTCACACGTCACACACTTATACTATTACTCTTGCGGCCAACGTTCTTTGGGCATAGTATATTGTACTCTCACGAAGAGAAGTGATGCACGCACACACTACTTCTCTCACACCCACTCAAGGTTACACGTAGGAGCGCATTTTTTTGAAGCTGGTACAACAAAATCACTCCACTATATATAAAAGCAGGAGCCTTAGCTCGTGCTTTACTAGGGTTCCTCTCGTTCACTCTCTCATGCTCTCCAGATCTAAGCAACACATAGGTGGCCACACTCTCTCTCAACTCACGGCTGGTCACAAATCCGGCCGGACAACCTCGACCAGGGCAAGGGTGTAGGTGCATCGTTCACGCTGTCGTCGGCAGCGAGAGAGGAGACCAACGGCTGCCCGCGCGTCCCGATCAGCGGCCATGCCGTTCTCTCCGAGAGAGCGCCGGCTTGGGAGGGCCTCCGACCCCTTCTTCCTCCCTGCGGTATTGTGGCCAAGATGCGGCCTTCCGACACCGTCTTTGCCACATGCCGACGACCCTCAGGTATATATTCCTTCGAAACTTGCCTTGCTCTACTCCCCCAGCTCCCTTCGTGTGGATCCTTTTCTACTTCCGTCTGCTGTTCCAAAGCCACCTAGACTTCTACTATTATTAGAAGCAAAGCTAGTTTATACAGTCGACTCAAAGAGTTGGTTCAAACAGGGAAGAAAGTGGGAAAGCTGTAGCATGAATCTAGGACTTGGTTCTAAGAGGAAACGGGGGAAAGTAGTAATATCTGTCACTGTTTAAATAACTATATTTCGTATTTGCGCAAACAGGGATGTCTGTCTCCATATCGTTTCAGGATGTCTATCTCCGTATAGTTTCTATCCGCGCAATCTAAAGAACACACCTCAGTTTTAGTACAACTGTGCAAAATGAGATGGCTATCCCTCGTTGCCTTCGTCTAACCTCCCATCTTCAAGGTGTCCCTACATTGGTAGTAACTAAGGTAGAATGACCAACGCAATCTAAAAGAAGCTGATTCGTACGTTTTACTTCCTGATTGTAGTGCAGGGACGAGCGAAAACAACTGCATCCTAGTCTGGAATGCAATTTCTACTAGTTCATCCATGGACCGAGGACTAGCTGGCACGGCTGCACGGCGTTTTTTTGGACAGGTGCGCGGACAAGAGGCATTGTGCTCTGCTTATTTCTGCAAATAGCGGTGCTTAAATTTAGTGGAATGCACAAGCATTTCAGCTGGTCAGTACACTGCATGGTTCAGTTCAGCATTCCAGCTCAGACCACAATTATAATTGGTTATTCTGGAATGAGAGAACCTAACCCTGGATGGTGGCAACAAGAAAAAACCAGAGTGAACTCCAGGAAATTTAAGCCTGCCGGGAGGCCCTTTGCTCAGAGAAGCCTTGCTTGTTTTTTCCTGATTTGTAAACTTTCTCACAACTTTGTCTTTTGCTGTGAACTAGTATATGTTTGTTATGTTCTATGAATCATTGAGATGTATAAAATTGCTTAACTTATGCTTTTCAAGTTTTTTATGAAGACGAGTTTAATGTGAGTGTTCCACATGAGCGCTGGACTAGCGTGTGAACGTTTGGAATTTATTACATTGTGGCCTCAATTAACTGCATGAACCACTATAACAAGATACATAGTTGCTTATATATCAGACAACAGATTGTTGATAGTTAGCTGGTCGATAGCCTAGTGTTGAAGCGAGCTGAGCCAATGTGTTGTGTTTTGCACAACTGCTTACAAGTGGGGTAGAACCAATAGTGTTTACAAGTACTTATGTATACGTCGGTGCACGGTTCTCGAACGAGTGCTCTATTTCATCAAAACACACACTGCTCGTATGATAAACCGTGACAACTTATGTATTACCATGCCATATTCATGAAAAAACTAGTGAGGACGCATCTGTTTCGGCAACAATTACGATGGTTCTCACATGATTCACGGGCACACAAAAGTAGCAGCAGTTCCCATAGACGGATTCAAACAGATTAGTAACCCCAGAGGGGTCGATAACAGGCAAGGTTCAGATAATTAGACACAATCCAAACTACTATTAAACACTAGCTGGGGCAACTATTTCATCCCTCGATCTAATTTGGGCTGGACATAAGACGGACCTTGCCATGAAAATCATCGGAGACAACCTTGTGGCCTTGCCACTGATAAACTTGTTTGTAGAGGCATGACACGTCATCTTCCTGCGTAAGCTTGACAAGAACAGTATGCCTCACAAACAAAGGAGTAGCTTTGAACTTCTTGTGCTTTAGTACACCCTGGACAACATGCCTGACAACAGTGAGGCTGGAATACAACTCTTCATTGGTATAACCGCAAATGGCTTCCAGGATCCAACAGCCTAAGAACTCTGTTTTCCCAGTGCGTATATTCAGGTCGTCAGGGCTCTAATTGAAACAGAAATAAATTCTGAATTACTTTTCAGTATAAGAAACACAAGTTATTTAAACCACTATGTATAGCATGGCATCGAAGCTAATAAAATTTTGCATTATTAATCACCACATACTTCCTTTTCTAAAAAAATCACAACATACTTAGATGAAAAATCACAGTCGAGATCAGCAAAGAAGGAAATCACCTTGGGCAGCTCAGCGGGGGGGGGGGGGGGGGAGGGGGGCACATCCACGAAGGGGGAAAACTGCTCCTGCAGTGCCACGGGGGCTGTAACCTCAAACGGGGCATTGACCATCTCAGTAATGGTCGTGAGCGTATCTGGGGTTGGCTCGGTGGTTTCCTCCATCTTCCTGGAGCTCTCTATCTCGTGGGGACCAGCCTCCCGCGTCTGCTCCAATATCGACAGATCTTTGCCTGGTTCTCCTTGGTCCATCATGAAACTAACGAATACTAGGAGACCACTGAAAGGAAAACACAATCGCAATGACAATGAAAAAAAGAGAGTGAGGATCTTCTACTGTTTTGCAAAAGTTTTTTTTCTCTAAACGAAAATATACCAACATCACGGATCCGCTTACCTTCCCTTCGTTCGGAGAAAAGAACAGTGGTAGATGCGAGTGTTGCCTTTCTTGAAGACAGTGAGGGAGAAGGGGATTCAGCGAAGAGTGAAATGATGGTTGCTTCATCCGTCAAACTTAGACTGTGGGGAGGTGGGGTTTTGTGATACGACGGCTCGTTACTGCCACGCTACGAGCGGGGTGACTCTCTGCCTGCATACTGCCTTCTAATTTGGTGGATGGCATTTGGGCCCGCGCCCTGCATGGCCCGCATGTTGGTGAACAAAAGTATAACGACATTCAGTAGAGGGAGACGTTTCAATGACCTAGGAGGAGCCAGAAGCGGTAGAGTATCTCCACTGTACTAGTAGTAATAGTTTTTCTGGGTAGCTGTAGAGTGTCTCCACTGTACTAGTAGTAATTGTTTCTCTGGGCCCAACATAAAACAACCCATCCACAGTAGTAAATAGAAAAATCAATTCAAAAGCCCATATGAGTGTGACTGCCGAAAACAGTGCTGGAGTTAGATGTTGTTGCCCTTTTCAATCTGGTTTTTTTTCTAAACCTGATTAACAATTAACCCTCATGCTTTTGTACAGTTTGTAAGCTGGAGTTAGATGTTCCTGCCCTTTTCAACTCGGCTATGACTGTCATATTTTCTTTGAAACAAGGCAAATTGCTTGCCATTCGTTTAATTTAGAGTAAAATATTGTAACAAATCCCAACCAAGGGAAATAACATCACTCTCGCTGGCTGCTTGAGCTCACTGTGCATTACAGAAGCCAAGTGATTAGCCCCCACTAGCACCCACAAACTTATTTCGAACTAGCACATCAAATGGGCTATAAATTTTCATAGGAAAGGCTGCATGACCGTGATAGATTTGGATTCTGACATTTGGGACCCACGAGGAAATAGTTTATCCAAGGTGGTGTCGACTTACTAGCCAGTCAACAAACGATTCTGCCTACCAGCCGTTGGATTGACATCCAACATCTGTCGTGTATCTTCTATCTCTTGTCTTCTTCTTCCTCCAGCCGCCCAAACCAAACCACCCCCTCGGCTCCGCCTACTCCCGCCTCCCATGGCTGGCTGCGCCTCCGCCGCCCTAATGTACGTACCCTCCAACGTTGGCCAGTCCCTCCCTCTATTCCCCCACACGTCCTGTTATTCTCCGGCGATGTCAGCCCCAACATGCACCCACGCCCGAACCAGTCAACCCTCGTACTCCCCTCCGCCTGTGACTGGACCGGCGCATCTTCAACGGCTCATGTCCGTTCCGTCCGAGGCCTCGCCGTCGTCCTCTGCCTTGCGGCCTTGGTTTGCTCGCCGTGCACGGTGCGCCGCCCTCTTGCGTTGTCAATGTCGTCAACAACCGAGAGGAACAAGGAGATGAATATACGTGGAGAGGATGACAGTAGGGACCCACCAGCGCATGGCAGTACGCAAGCAAGTGCCACTATAGTACAAGCCCAAAAATATGGTTCCTCCTAATGGTTGGACATCTGGGGCTCACGCATTATCAACGTAGTCAATAAACGAGAGAATTACACTACGAGCGGCTGACAATAGGGACCCAGCAAGTCGCGCAATTTTTTTGAGGAACAAGCAGTTGTTACTTATACTAGTTTTAGCGACGGATCAGGGTAACAACGGGGCTGTGCCGGGGCTGTGGCATGTTGTACCCATATCACATGCCAAGTTAGAGTAAGGACCTTGTGGGGCGAACAGGATTCATCATCTTTCTGCAAGTCTTCTGAAGAACTGCCTTTACATGTTCCATCATATTGGGTATCATTGACATCAAGTTTATTGGCCTTTACATTGCTCCGTGAGGTTCTTGTGGATATATCAGTGTGTGCAATTACATCTGACATGCATGGAAGACAACTAGTAGTTAGATTTATGTAATGAGTGCCTGTAGGAGACGACATAAATAGTGGGACTGGGGTTAACTAGCAGCAACAGGTCTCATAAACTAAAGGGAGAACACAGATGAAAGCTACAGAATATGTATCGTTTGTACTCAAGATTAACTAGATGGCACACAAAAGTATTAAAGAACAACATAGGTAATACTAGAAGTGGTATAATACTATAATCACCAGCCTGTGGGATAGCATTGGCTGATGGATGATAACTATGGAACAACGTTACCTAAAGAACAAGTATCTTAGCTGAATTATGGAACAACGTTAACTCCTGAACAAGACCCGTAAGAGATCATCATGAATATACAGTGAAATGTGATGATATATTTTCCATGCTTAGATGAATAACAAAGCCACAAATGTTGCACACAAGTAAGATAAGGGTACAACCTATCTGGCTGCCATCCATAGGAGTGAGCATCATGTGCTGACTTATCCATGGCCCTGTAGTTGTTGTGGCTGTCCATGTCGGGCACGTGCATTCGATGTAGGGAACTATTGAGTGGGGACTATAGCTCCCTTCTTGTGTATGCTTCCCTTGTTGGAGCAGCTGCGGTGAGTCGGAAGACGGTGTGTCTGAAGATGCAGATAACGCACAATGTTAAGAACGACATATCTCTTTGATCTGAAGAAATACACTAAGAGATCAACAGCAAGGTACGAGAGTGGTCACACGTCTGTTGACTGATAACTAAATTGGGCTCACACAATTTTATTTTATTTTGGTACTGTCCGATCTACGCCGGATGGCTGGCCATCTTGTGGCTCCTGGCTGACACTATTCAGAATCTTCCCCAAAGAGCCAGCGACCAATGGCTGAGCAGCCTGCCTCCGTCGTCCGTGGCCCCGGCCAAAACCCCGCTCCCCGCCCCACCGCACTGCCGTGGTTGCGCCGCCCCCAGGCCAATCCACAAAGACTCCCCATCATCCAAATCCGGCGGCGACAATACCTTCAACCCACGCAACTCTAAAAGATAGCCATCTAAGCGCTGCTTCCGCGGCGAACTTGCGGCCCCGCACCCTTACGTTAGGCACCAGCCAACCGGCAGCCTAGGAGCTCCGCTGCCTTGAGGGGTGCTGCTTCCCATTGGGAATCGATTGGACCAGAATAAAATTCAGACAACTGACACCTAAATAAAGTGATTTGAGATGAGGGTGCGACCTATCTAGCGGCATGGTGAAGTAGGCAGGTCCAGCTGCCGAGTCGGTGAGGACGGCGCGGTTGCGGTGGCGACCGACGGCAGGGAAAGAGCGATGTCGCGATGGTCGACGGCTATGCGAAAGCAGCGCCAGGACTCTGGACGGATCCGAAGTTGGAGCCACTCCGGCGCCATGAACAACGGCGGGGGTGAATCGGCTCCAGTACGGTTCACGCGGCCGTCGTCGTGGCAGCACCAGCAGCACGGAGTAAGAGGCACACGACCCAGTGCACGACGGCAAATGGACAGCGTCTCCGGCATTAGGGAGGAGGGCGGCTGTGAAATTGGAGCGGTGGGGGCGCCATGGAGGTGGGGCTGAGGTTTCGCCGCTCGGGAGAAGGGAGCTTCCGGGGGAGAAGGTGATTGGGCGCCCACGAGGTATGAATGGGGGCGGGCGGGTGGGGGGGGAATTGAGAGGGGAGTGGAACCATGTCTTACGGACGCATTTGTCTGAAATGTGAGGGGGAGTTACAGTTCTACCCTTGCCTATAGGCTTCTCGGCTTGGGTCTGTGTACTGAGGGTCGGGGATAGTAGAGTAACTTTGCTTCTCCCCAAATAGTGGGCAGGGGCGATTTCAGGCGAGGAGGGCATGTTTTGAACTATAGTGGGCGCGAGGGATTTCGGGCGAGGAGAGCGTGTTTTGAAATAGTGGGCGCGAGCTATTTCGGGCGTGGAGGGCGTGTTTTGCTGACCATGGTTTATGACTTATTCGGCACATGTCATTTCGGCCGAGGAGAAGGCGCGCTTGGATGAAGTTACGAACCTACCCTCGATGTACAACGGGCCAATTGATACGTGTCCCACATAGGACGATAATTTTGCGTCTCCCATTTATTTTCTTGGGTGAATTCCACCGAGCAGAGAGGATGTTTAACGGTTTGTTCAAATTTTGGGAGAACGAGCATCCACGTCTACCTTACCAAGTCGATTCGGATCAAATTTTGAAATATTAGCTTGCCACTTCTTTTTTAGATGGAGAGATGATGCTCGGGAGTAATGTGTTTTTACATGCTCGTTGCTAGCGATTTACTATATGACAAATAGTTGACCCACTCAAAAACGCGAATCAAACCCAAAATGAAATATCTCGATTCAATGAAATAGCTTGTTCAGTAGGTCAAAATAGTGAAATAAATCTAAAATTGAACACCTCAATCGAGTAGCATGTTGTACAGTATTGTAGTACTCCATGAACATGTTGAAAGTCAAATTAATGAACTTGTTTGATATACGCATATATCTGTTCATGTGTGGATTCCAGACAACATGTTCTCCAATTTAAATATTTAAATGCAAGTTTATATCGAAACATGGTTTATATCAGTCTTTGATGCATAAAACGCGACCTCCCCCTCTCCCGGACTCCTGTTCCCTGTCTCTCTCTCTCGCCGACAATCTTCAATTCTGTCACACGCATCCGACACAAAAACATTGTTGGTCCCTCTCCCTTTCGCTCCATCTCCCTCTCTCTCTCTTTGTGTGTGGGGGGGTCTTTCTAGTTCGCATGCATATATACACCATCTATAGGTCTCTCTCGGACACTTTGTATGATACTCTAGCTAGTCCAAGCTAGATATCTTGGGTGCACTCATCGTACGCACACAAATTCCTTGGCTCTTTGCCTGTAACTCTCTCACGCACCACTATGTCGTCTCGGAGCTCTTCCCCCTCCCTCTCTCAAACTCTCCATCCACCTGGGGCACACATACACATGCATATCTCACTCGCACTCGATAGGCCCATCTAAAACTCTATCTCTCCCCCTCGTTCTCTCTCCATCTCACACGCGCACACACACAATCTCATGCCCAGCTAGCCAAGTATGATGGTCTCTCACTCAATTGTAGGCACACGCAGTCCCCCCTATATGTATATGAGTAGCTAATCTTAGTCTCCATCACAAACATGTGCATGGTATATCTCGATTTCTCTCGGGGCAACTTTCTATCACGCACGCACTCCCTCGATCTCCCACCCATATAGTCCCCTCACGAGCTCGACGGGATCTCTCTATCACAAACACACCCTCTCTCCCTCCCCATGCGTCCATGCCATCCATGTGTCCCTCTCAAACTTTGTTCCTTGTTGGCCAAACCTCTATTGGACATGTGCTACAGGGGTGTCTCTCTCCGTTGCAAACAATCACACACTAGCTATCTTCGTGTATCTCCTCGCCTCGCTTTTCAATCTCGGAGATGCAAGCATGATATGTTCGCATAAGAAACGAAAAAAAACACTCTCTCTCTCTAATTTATCGTTGGTTGTCACTTTCTCTTTCACACACATACTCCTTTTGCACACTTACTCATTCTCCTTCACACACACTTGATCTGTCTTGACTGGGGCACTCTCCTCGGTCCATAGCATATAGATTTATTGAAAAGTCAAACATCACAAAGTTTGACCATGTACGTGGAGAAAAAGAATTACATCTAGTACGGCAAACATATACCATTAGATTCACCATGCGATGTAGTTTTGTGTGATGTATCTTTGGTATTGTAGATATAAATAACATTTGCTAAACCTGATCAAAGTTTCCAAAGTTTGACTTCTAGAAAATTTACATGCACTGCATTATCGAGCGGATGGTATATCTCTTTCCCCCTCTCAGCTATCTGACGCACCACTCAGCCTTATCGCAGCTCCTCAATCTCTCTCAAACTTTATTGGTCAGTTTGCACTACAAAAAAAAGACACATCCGTGACATTTTGGGACGAACGAAAAAAAAATTCTGTCATACATATGACACTTGTATGACGATAATTGTGACAAACCCCGGTATCATCATAGATGTGGTGGGCTCCTACTTCTATGACAAAAAATCATGACAGAAAATGGGCTTTTCGTCCTGGGCGGGCCGGAGACGCAGCTACATGACATTCTTCGGGCCGTCCATGACGGAAAAAACTCTGGTAGAAGCGAGGGCGAGGAAAATTTCGGGGAGTTCCTGGTTACGGTGGGAGGTCGGGGGCCGAGCGATGCGCGTTTCTCTCATACATGTACGCGCGTGTCTGCGAGGCGTTGGCTCTAACTGAACCCGAGCGAGGCATTGGGCTCTAACTGAACCCGAGCGATTGCACTGCAGCCTACGCGTTACTGAACCCGAGCGATCGATGGATGGCTATTAACTGAACCCGATCGAACACTTCCTTCGCTACTGCGGCTAACCGAAGCCGATCGATGGGATGAACAGTGAGCGTTGCCGGGGGGGTTGGATGAACAGTGAGCGGTGGCGTTGCCTCTGGATGAACAGGACCCCGTGGTGTGGTGGAGGGCTGGATGAATAGTAGACGATGGAGGGGTGCCCGTGGAGGGTGGATGAACAGGACCCCGTGGTGTGGAGGGCTGGATGAACAGTAGACGGTGGAGGGGTGGTTGAACAGGACCCCGTGGTGTGGAGGGCTGGATGAACAGTAGACGATGGAGGGGTGGTTGAACAGTAGCCAGTGGAGTAGCGCACGGTGGAGGCTGGAGGAGGTCGACAGTGGAGATGAACAGTATCCCGCGGAGTCCCGTTTTGCGGTACGCCACACCCCTCCCGATGAACAGGACCCCCGTTTCGACCGTAGCGCTCCAACACAAGTCCATGTCCTCCGCTTTGCAGTACGCCACACCCCTCTCGATCAACAGGACCCCCGTTTTGACCGTAGGAGGTCCGTTTCCTCCGTTTTGCGGTACGCCACACCCCTCCCGATGAACAGGATCCTGTTTCGAACGTGGCCGGTCGAACACAAGGATGTTTCCTCTGTTCTGCGGTACGCCAGGCCTCGTTTCCATCGCATGTTCCGTCCAAGCCCTCCCGATGAACACGACGCATTCCGTTGCCTCCCCATGAACATGACGCATTCCGTTGCCTTCCCATGAACACGATGACGACGCTGTTTCTCCGTTCCGACCCAGCCATGTACACGAGCCCTCGCCGTACGTATGCGTGAGTAGGCGTTCGAGACCCCGCCCGTATGTACACATACGTGGCCGTATTTCCTTTCTTGCACCCTGACCGTTGTACGTACGTGTACATGCTACGTGCGCGCCTTTACTACGACATGCGCACGCTTCTACATCGACCACTATATATGTACGTACACGTTCGCGACCAGAATGACTACACTACGTACGCTTCGACCAGGTGGGTCCCGACTGTCAGGCACTTCCTTGCGTGCGAAGATGTAGCTGGTGGGTCCCAGCAGTCAGGGGGGCAAATCGTTTTTTTTACCCAGACGCACTTCCTTGCGTGCGAAGGTGTAGCTGGTGGGTCCGAGCAGCCAGGGGGAAACGTTTGTTTCGCGAAATACGGTGGCCCGTCCGGTGGGTTCCCGCTGTCAGGTGGAGGGATAATTATTTTTCACGTAATAAGGAGGCACTTTGTAACTCCCTCGATGCGGCTATATCTCCTACGTGTCGAAGCACAACTTAGAGGCATAACCGCATTGAAAGTAATGTCGCAAGTAAGGCAATCTTCACACAACCCATGTAATACGTAAGGGAAAGATACATAGTTGGCTTACAATCGCCACTTCACACAAATACATGAATAAACCATTACATCAACCAGATACAATCAAGGTCCGACTACGGAACCAAAATAAAAAAAGAACCAGAAATGCGACAAGGTCCCCGATCGACCCCAACCGGGCTCCACTACTGATCAACTAGAACGAAAAAACATAAAGAGCAAGATCTTCATCGAGCTCCTCCTTGAGCTTGGTTGCGTCATCTGCACGGACCCATCGGCACCTGCAAGCTGGTTTTGGAAGTATCTGTGAGCCACGGGGACTCAGCAATCTCGCACCCTCGCGATCAAGACTATTTAAGCTTATGGGTAAGGTAAAGGTATGAGGTGGAGCTGCAGCAAGCGACTAGCATATATGGTGGCTAACATACGCAAATTAGAGCGAGAAGAGAAGGCAAAGCACGGTCGATAAAAGTATGATCAAGAAGTGATCCTAAAACAACCTATGTCAAGCATAACTGCAACACCGTGTTCACTTCCCGGACTCCGCCAGAAAGAGACCATCACGGTTACACACATGGTTGATGCATTTTAATTAAGGTCAACTTCAGGTTTTCTACAACCAGACATTAATAAATTCCCATCTGCCCATAACCGCGGGCACGGCTTTCGAAAGTTCAAATCCCTGCAGGGGTGTCCCAACTTAGCCCATGACAAGCTCTCACGGTCAATGAAGGATATTCCTTCTAACCGGAAGACCCGATCAGACTCGGAATCCCGGTTACAAGACATTTCGACAATGGTGAAACAAGTCCAGCAACACTGCCTGAATGTGCCGACAAATCCTGATAGGAGCTGCACATATCTCGTTCTCAGGGCACACTCAGATTGTCCAAACTTCCGGTAGGCCAGCCCAAAGTTGCCCCTGGTGGCCACCGGCGGCTGACAGTTTGGACCAACACTCAGAGGGGCACTGGCCCGGGGGGGTTAAAGTAATGATGACCCTTGAGTCTGCAGAACCCAAGGGAAAGAAAAGGCTAGGTGGCAAATGGTAAAACCAAGGTTGGGCATTGCTGGAGGAGTTTATTCAAGGCTAACTGTCAAGGGGTTCCCATTATTACCCAACCGCGTAAGGAACGCAAAATTCGGGAACATAACACCGATATGACGGAAACTAGGGCGGCAAGAGTGGAACAAAACACCAGGAATAAGGCCGAGCCTTCCACCCTTTACCAAGTATATAGATGCATTAATTAAATAAGATATATTGTGATATCCCAACAAGTAAACATGTTCCAACAAGGAAGAACATCTCCATGTTCCAACAAGGAACAAACTTCACTCTTCACCTGCAACTAACAACGCTATAAGAGGGGCTGAGCAAAGCGGTAACATAGCCAAACAACGGTTTGCTAGGACAAGGTGGGTTAGAGGCTTGGTTCAACAATATAGGAGGCATGATAAGAAAGTGGTAGGTATCGCGGCATAGGCATAGCAAAGGAGCGAGCAACTAGCAAGCAAAGATAGAAGTGATTTCGAGGGTATGATCATCTTGCCTGAGATCCCGCAAGGAAGAAGAACGAGTCCATGAAG
Source organism: Triticum urartu (assembly GCF_056163025.1). Classification (NCBI taxonomy): domain Eukaryota; kingdom Viridiplantae; phylum Streptophyta; class Magnoliopsida; order Poales; family Poaceae; genus Triticum; species Triticum urartu. Next base: position 560,327,605 of record NC_141878.1, on the reverse strand, counting down.
AAGACAAACGAATGTAGACGAACGGGTCCTCACAAACGCGACGTTACCGGAACCAACCCGAAGAAGCAAGCACCGGAAAGAAGCACACAACATAGTAAACAAGCAACACATGAACATGGTATGATATGCGGGATGCGGTATGCGATGCATATGCATGATTTGACGAGGAATGATTGAACCTGGCCTCAACTTGGAAATCCAAGAGTGCCACTGGAAAGGTGAGGTGATTTCGGTTGAAATCGATATAAAGATCACCGGAATCGGATGCACGGTTTGGAAATGGCAAGCAAGACAAATATGACACCGGTCTGCGATATACAGCAAGTAACCATCTAAATGCATCAAGACAAACATGCTACATCACCCAAACATGGCAAAAAAATACATGGCAGGGATCCACTCATAATGCTTGACAAAAGATGAACAATGAGCTTCGGCAAATTCATCCATTAACAGGTTCAAACAAGCATGGCAAAAGTGCAAACGATAAACATGTTTCAGACTTCGTGAAAATAACACAAGCTTGGAATTTCAGATCAGGTAGCACACTTTGGAGCAAGAAAACTATATGCTACAGGAACTTAACATGGCAAAGCAAGGCATGGCATGGAGCTACTCAAAGAGATTAACAAAAGTCCCTTAGTGACCTTGAGCCAAAAGGGATCATAAAATACAATTGCAAGCATGTGAACATGGCAAAAACATAATCAGATCTCAGACTTGGTGAAAAACTCGAGCATGAAAATCAGATATCAAGTAGGCATGTTTACGAGCTCGATGCACTCACTACAGAGCAAGGCATGCCAAACTAAGCATACACCCATCAGGAATACATATTATATAAGCTAGAAATGGCAAGAACAACAACATAGCATGAATGGAACAACTACAACATCCTCGGCAAAATCGCTAACAAGTAGACAATCTGCCCAGATTCACGAAATAGCAAAAGTAGAGCTCGATTAACTCAAGCTAGGATGCTCCACAATTGCAAACAAAGACATGGATGGATAGAGCACCACAAAGTTAACAAATCCTCCTTACTGATCATCCTCAAAAGAGGCACGGATCACTAGGAAACAACATGAACATATGGCATATTGATAAGAACAGCTCAAGGACTTGGTGGAATTGCTAAGTCCCTGAAATCAGCATTAATGAATGCACCACTTTTCAAGCTTGTGATAGTCACCACACACATCACAAAAATACATGGTTGACAACTCTGAAAAGATGGAAAAGCATATAACAAAACTCATGTAGAGCTCAGGGTCATATCATGCACACATTAAACATGGCAAAAATGACAAATAGCTATTTGATGCAGCAGATCAGAAAATTATCCCAAATGGCTCTCTTCTAACAGCATTTCGGGCATCAAGATAAACTCAAATGAAAATGATGCAATGAGATGAAATGATGTACTCTTTGAGACGAACATTTTGATATGCTACACTCATGGATCGGAGCTACGGATGCAAAGTTACGGCATGATGAACAAGGGCATTTGAATCAGGAAATCTCGGGGACTTTGTGGAATTCTCACCCCGGGAAAAGTCAACGGGCGGAGTGGATCGGGTCGGACGAGGCGGAGCGGATCGGGCCGGGCCGAGGCCGAGGAGGACCCGAGCGACGGAGACGGTGGCTCCGCCGAGGTCGTCGCCGGCGGGGCGGCGGATCCGGCCGGGCTCGGGCTCCCGTGGCCAGATCTGGCGGCGGGCGGCGGCGGAGATCCTCCGTGGGGGCGGGGCGGTGATGCGGCGAGGCGAACGGCGGCGGTGGTCGCCGGTCAAGGCGGCGGACGGCGGGGTAGAGCGCCACGGTGAGCTCGCCGGCAGGAGGAAGTGTGGCGGCGCGCGGGCGAAGGCGGCCGGCGCGGTTCGAGCGGGACGCTCACGGGGCGCGGCGGTGGCGAGAACGGGCCGAGAGGGCCCGTGATGGGCTCCAGCGGGCCCGCGCGGCTGGGGCGCCGACGGAGACACATGGCGATGCGGGAGTGGCGGAGGGCGCCGGCGGGGCTGAGGTCGCACGCTCCCATTGGACGGGGCGACGTGGCGGCGGAGTGGACGCGTCCGCCGGCGAGACGGACATGTCCGGCGGCGCTGAGGGAGGAGTTTTTAGGGTTTCGGGGAAAGGATCCGAAAACGAAAACGAAGGGGTCTATTTATAGAGGTAGAGGGAGCTAGGAGAGTCCAAATGAGGTGCGGTTTTCGGCCACGTGATCGTGATTGAACGCCCTAGATGATGGAGGAGGTTTAGGTGGGTTTTGGGTCAAATTGGAAAGGTGTTGGGCTGCAACACACACGAGGCCTTCTCGGTCCCTCGGTTAACCGTTGGAGTATCAAACGAAGTCCAAATGGTGTGAAACTTGACAGGCGGTCTACCGGTAGTAAACCAAGGCCGCTTGACAAGTCTCGGTCCAATCCGGAAATGTCTAACCCCTACACCTGAAAGAAAGGTAGAAAGGACCACCGGAGGAGATAGGAGCGCCGGAATGCAAAACGGACAACGGGGAAAATGCTCGGATGCATGAAACGAACACATATGCAAATGAAATGCACATGCTAACATGATATGCAAAGCATGACACGCAAGCAATGACAAGGCAACAACAACGAATAACTGGAGGACACCTGGCACATCGGTCTCGGGGCGTTACAACACTCCACCACTACGAGAGGATCTCGTCCCGAGATCTAGAATGGCACCGGAGGGAAAACGGAAGAGAAAGAGAAGAGGTATAACTAAGTTGCTTCTTTGACAAACGATTGAAACCACGAACCTTGAAAAGGTTAAGCCATCTCGAGAAAAAAAATACAATAGAGATGAACGAAGTATAAAGCACTCCGTTAGGAAAGAGGAATGAGGAAGAACAAGGTTGAAAGCACTCCGGTTGAAAAGAGATGCAAAGCTTGATACGGCGAAAAGAACTTGAGCAAAGGGGCATAATACTCCGGTTAAAACAAGATAGGGAAGGAATAAGAATGATATAATTTGGACAACACTTCGACTGTAAATGGAAGAAATTGAACATGATCTTGACAAACCTGGATGAGGAGTGAAAAGAGCAACATCACTAGACCTCCGGGAGGAAGAATAGAATAAAGATAATTGAGACAAAAGAATGTAGAAGAAAATGCCAACTTCTGCCACAAAAGAGTTTGAAAAGGCATCCTAAGGAGAAGGGTCGAACGGAGTTATTAGAAAGCCAAGAACGAAAGGAATAAGCTAGTTGTGGGCTTATGGGAAAAACATCTCAAGATTATGAGGTGACAACCTGCCACTCACGGGAAAAGAATTGAATTGATATGACCAAGGAGACGAGAAAACTTATTTCGCCGGGAGGATAATTGAAGAAGTTGGATCATTTATAAGCACCATAGATAGCAACAACCCTTAGGGAAAGCTTTAGGTGAATATAACCCAAGGTAACTCCAATGACGAGATTGATGGATTTAAAATACCTCATTCTTAATAACATGTGAATCATCAAACATGAACTCAAATTATCAAGAATGACATAATACCACCTCCAAAGATACGGTAGAAAGAAATTGCATTCGGATTGCAAGATGAAGAATGCTTGAGCTCCCTAGAAATGAATCTCGATGAAAACTTCGAGAAGGAATTAAATCCTTGATGAAACACCGTGTCGAGCCTCCATGAAGAACTCCGATAACAAAGGAATGAAAAGAAAGAGAAATTGAAAACACAAGGTGAATCCTTGCAATGATTTCGATGGATCTCCGTGATAATTAGAGATTGGAACTCCGGGAAAGAAAAGATGAAACAAATGAAACTGAGAATTTGATAAGCCTCCGGAATAAGGAATTAATCTCTTGGATGAAACAAGAATAAGAATTACATTATGCTTATCCTTCACCAATTTAAATTGATGACAAGGAGCGGATTTGACATACTACTTATTCTCGTAGAGAGCATTAAGATAGATATAGCGCCAACTTGGGAAAATATTGAACGAACCACCGGTAGGATAGAAATAACAAATGAATCAATACAATAACAAAGGAAGAGAAATCTTGAACGAGCCACCGGTAAGAATTGAAAATGAACGAAGTAAAAGGGGTGAACCACCGGTAAGAATTTGAAAATGTAATTGGAAAAAGGCACAAATTGCTATGAAGAATTATAAAATGAATTAGAGATCACGAGCCAATTAGAGATCACTTGAACGAAGCACCTGTAAGATTTAGAGTATGAGAGCTGAAAGCTGGAATGAATAAATCTTAGATGGTGGGTTCCAGATAATCAAACTGAAAAGAATCCTAAATTACTCCAGATGGGTGGAAAGAAATCTCACAATCGAAAATAATTATGAGATGATGGCAACAAACTAGAGCCACGAATCTTGAAGAGCATGTAGCAAGATATGGAGGAAAAACTCTTCTTCGGTCTTCAAAAATCTGAGAATGATGATGAGAAACACCACTTAATTGTTGAGGCACTCCGGAATGAAGAATGTAAATGTTGAGCCAACGATGAAAAGAATTTGAAAGATCTTGGAGAAAGACATTTGATTGACGATAATTTATACTTACGTCAAACTTCAAAAAGAAATTTGAGGATAGCTCCGGGAAAAATAAGAAGAGTCAGGTAAGATCCTGGGAGAAGACCTGTGGGTTAGGGCCCACTCAAAAGAAACACCGTTGAAAAGATTTAAAAGAGAGGTTGCACCGGTTGAATTAAACGGCTTGAATGAGATAACAACATCGAAATAAGTTGAACGGATCTTGAATTACGAGATGACCCTTCTGAGATATCTTGAACACTCCGGAACAATTGAATAGCGAGAAGTGGATGATTAAGAGGTGCTCCGGCATGAAAAGGTATCTGAAACGAGGAAAAGGATATGACCAACACCAAAGCTTGAATTAGATCTACCGGACAAGATAACAGAAACAAAGAATGACGAACTTGAGGCTCCGTTAGGATCATCCTGAGCATCACCGGGTAAGAACATTGACGGAAAAGGAATGGAGAGACTTCTCATGAATAAAATGATACTTTAATAAGAAATCTGAGTCCTCGAAAAAAGAGGGAGGGTGGGCGGGAAAATAAACGCAACTTGGAGATGAATGAAACAAACATCGTTGAGAAGAACTGAGTTGATCTTGCGGATGTAGAAATGATCGGATCCACTTGAAGAGAAACACGCCGATTGAAAAGGATTGACATGACACTCTCGATTATCATGAATGATTAGTATTCACATAGTAATATGAGAACACCATTTGGAAAAGGTATGGAATCGACACTTGATTTCGAAGCAACTCGAATACCACAACTCAAAATAAAAACAAAGGATTGACTTGCAGAATAAGCCGGAACAAACATATTATAGAGATTTCGTCCAAAGTTTTCGTGGTGGGGCCTACACGGGCTCGATCGTACAGCACCATCATGTACAAGGCAGTGCACATGACATACGAAGCGTCCCCGAGTCGGCATAGCCAAGGACTCTTTAAGACACAAAAAGACCACTGTAAAACCAACCGTGGATAGGCGGACCACTAGACATCGAACCCCAATTTCATATCATACATCTATCGGAAAGATATCCTAAGAGCTACTTGAATTCACACTTATAAACTCCCGAAACTTTCCAGTTATGCAATCAGGTGTTGGGGATACAGGGGAAACATAATATCTCACCCAAAACTAGCAAATCCTACATCCAGCTGTATCCATCCTTCAACACATAACCAATAAACCATCTTCGACCAGACCTCAAACAGTCTAATCTCTGTGCTCCGGTGTCATCCCTGGATCAGTAATGCTGACACCACATAGTACTCGGAGGATTTATAGCAGAGTAGCAATCACACACTTATTACATCGTGTCTCAAAAGAGAACTTAAAACAATAAATATGGCTTAAGGCCATCTAATAACGATAACAGCGGAAGGCTTGGAAGAAAAGTGAGTCCATCAACTCCAACGGCATCACTGAGTATAGAACCACGACCTAAAAGTCCTCAATCTTCGTCTGAAAAGTCTGCAACATTAACGTTGCAGCCCGAAAACGGGTCAGCACATGGAATATGCTGGCAAGATAACACATAGAGAGTAATGGAATGCAACAACTATACTATATGCATATATGGCTGGTGGAAAGCTCTATGGTTATAGTTTTGCGTAAAGCCAATTTTTCCCTACTTCAAAGGAAAAAAATTAATTACTATCATGGTGGTTGTGAAACATTGAGAATGGTTGACAGCATCCTCAATCCCAATTAAGTAACATCATTAGAATCCCACAAAATTAATATAGAGTAACATGTTGAGATTCACATGAAAATCCAGGTACTAGATACTCGAGATGTCCATAATCAGGGACACGGCTAACCATGATTAGTTAATACACTCTGCAGAGGTTTGCGCACTTTTCCCCACAACACCCGATCGCCTCCGTTTGGTTTCTCGCACTGCAGGGTGTTTGAGAAGACGCATGACTGAGACATAGTCTTTCAGAAGCGTTTGCACCTTACGATGGGTAGACCGTACCACCTATAACCCCTACATCTGCTAGTCTACCACTGTAAGAGTTCACACGACTTAGTCAACTATGCTAGAGCCCATAATAGCTTGTGGCTGCACACGGAAGTTTCTAGTATTAATAATCTCATGATGCCTTTGGGCCTGGGTGGCGGTCCAAAAGAAAACAGGCAAGTCCTGGATACCCCAGGTGCCTCAATCCACCCAGATGTGTGTTAGGTTGCCACCTTAGATAAACCATTAATTAAGAATCTCACATCTGTCATGGATATCACTCACCCAATCCACGTCTACTAGCATAGCATGGCATAATAAGCAAACATAGAAGTAACTCCCAAAGGTTTGATAATAAACAGGTAATAGGTACTACCTCATCTACTTCCCATACCACAGTTTAATTAGATCCTAATCATGCAATGTGTGAGGATTGATCTAATGCACAAAAACTGGGTTGTAGAAAAGGTATGATCAAAGTGTTACTTGCCTTGCTGATGATCCGCGAAACCTAGAGATCAAAGTAACAAGCGGCGCACTCCGGGTATTCTATCGCAGACAAACAACAAGCATACAATATGTACTCATCTAATGCATAGGTAAAACTCAAATAGAAGATCTAACCAGAAGGTTCAACTTAAGAACTCCGGTTGGCAAAAGAATCAAATCGAACGAAGCAAAAGAAATTAAACGGCGAAAGAAAACAACTTCTTTCTAGTAATCTGGATCTAGGGAAAATTTTACTGTAGCAAAAACATGTTTAAGTTGATTATTCGGAAAGAGGGTTTCGAGACGAAACTCCAGGCGCTTGAATCACCTGATTCCGATAAACGAGCGAAAAGTTATACTAAAACGGAAATCGGATCAGAAATCGCGATCAGAAAATAACCACGGAAAATCCGACGAAAAAGAAAAATGACGAACAGAATTTTTTTTAAAAAAAAAACTGCACGGACAACGAGGCGGCGGCGAACCTCGAAAGTTGCGCGGCTCCGGCGGCGGGCGGCGGCGGCGGCGGGACAGGGGCTAGGGTTAGGGTTTAGGTGGCGGCGGGCCTCTCTCTCTCTCGGGCCGGCTCGGGCAGCTTATAAAGGCCCCAGGCCAGGGAGTCCTGGCCGGGTACGGCCCTGAGTCGGTTCCATTTTTTTTAAATCCGCTCGGAAGAAAAATAAAAAGAAATACTAAATGGACTCCAAAAATCACGAAATAAATTTTGCCGGGTTCCTAAAATCAAGCCCGATAAAGTGAACATTTATCTGGGCCCAAAATACAACTTTGAAAAACGCGCATTTTTCCTAAATTCAAATAAAAATACCGAAAAACTCCGAAATAAATCTTATTTGATTTTTTATTAAATCCTCAATATTTCTATATTTTGGGAAAGTCATTTTATTCCCTCTCTCTTATTTTTGCAATAGAAATAATTGATGATAAAATAAATAAAATCAAATGATCCTATTTACATAATGTGAGAAAACTCAAATATGTAAATAACGAAATCCCCAACTCTCTCCGTGGTCCTTGAGTTGCTTAGGATTTCCTAGGATCAAAACCAAAGCAAAAATAAATATGATATGCATGATGACCTAATGTATAACATTCCAAATTGAAAATTTGGGATGTTAAAAACCTACCCCCCTTAAGATGAATCTCGCCCTCGAGATTCGGGTTGGCTAGAAAATAGGTGAAGGTGGTCTTTGAGAAAATCTTCCTCTCGCTCCCAGGTGGCTTCATCCTCCGTGTGGTGGCTCCACTGAACTTTGCAAAACTTGATAACCTTGCTGCGAGTAACTCGGCTGGCAAACTCGAGAATCTTGACTAGTTTCTCCTCATAGGTCAGATTGTTATCCAACTGGATTGCTTCCAATGGCACTGTGTCTCTCAATGGTATGTCAGCCATGTTCGCGTGACATTTCTTCAACTGAGAAACGTGAAACACATCATGCACTCCGGCCAATCCTTCTGGCAATTCCAACTTGTAGGCCACTTCTCCCATACGCTCCAAAACACGATATGGTCCTACAAATCGTGGCGCTAACTTCCCCTTAACTCCAAAACGCTTAATCCCTCGAAGTGGGGACACTCGAAGATAAGCTCTATCTCCAACTTCATAAACCGTCTCCTTGCGTTTAGAATCTGCGTAGCTCTTCTGCCTGGACTGGGCTACCTTGAGCCTATCGCGAATCATCTTCACCTTCTGTTCAGACTCCTTAATCAGATCTGGTCCAAACAACTGGCGGTCTCCAACTTCGTCCCATGACAACGGTGTCCTACACCTCCTTCCGTACAAAGCTTCGAAAGGTGCCATCTTCAAACTGGTCTGATAGCTATTATTATAAGAAAACTCTGCATATGGCAAATTATCTTCCCAACTAGATCCATAATCTAGCGCACAAGCTCTCAGCGTATCTTCCAAAAATCTGATTGACTCTCTCAGTCTGTCCATCTGTCTGCGGGTGAAAAGCTGTACTAAATTCTAGCCTGGTACCCAACGTCTCATGCAACTGCTTCCAGAACTTTGAGGTAAACTGGGTTCCTCTATCTGATACGATGCTCCTCGGAACTCCATGCAAACATACGATTCTGTTCATGTATATCTTTGCCAACTTAGCACTTGTGTAAGTGGTCTTTACTGGGATGAAATGTGCTACCTTCGTCAATCGATCAACTACAACCCAAATCGAGTGATAGCCTGAACGAGTCCTTGGTAATCCCGTGATAAAATCCATGCCTAGCTTATCCCACTTCCATTCGAGTATCGGCAATGGTTGCAACAATCCTGCTGGCTTCTGATGCTCTGCCTTTACTCTCTGACATACGTCACAAACTGCTACATACTCCACAATATCCTTCTTCATTCCGGTCCACCAGAAAATATCCTTCAAATCCAAATACATCTTGGTATTTCCTGGGTGAATCGAATACGGTGAATCATGGGCCTCTTGCAGAATCAACTTCCTGATTTCTGGGTTGTTGGGCACGTAAACGCGGTCTTCAAACCATAGGGTGTCATGCTCATCCTCACAAAATCCTTTACCTTTTTCCTTTGCTCAGTTTCTCCTTTATAGCGGCAATCTCTTTGTCAGTTTTCTGAGCTTCTCTGATTCTATCCATCAAAGTTGACAGAATTTCCAATGCTGCTACATAGCCTCTCGGAACTATTTCTAAACATAGTTCACGAAGATTTCCTTCTAACTCCTTGGGTATTTCTCCCGTCATTAGTGTATTGACATGACTCTTATGGCTCAATGCATCTGCTACTACATTAGCCTTTCCGGGATGATAATGCAATCTCATATCATAATCCTTGATAAGCTCCAACCATCTCCTTTGTCTGAGATTCAACTCCTTCTGCGTGAAAATGTACTTCAAACTCTTATGATCCGTGTACACCTCACAATGGTTTCCGATGAGGAAATGTCTCCATGTCTTCAACGCATGCACTACGGCTGCTAACTCCAAATCATGCGTGGCATAATTCAATTCGTGGGGCTTCAGTTGTCGTGAAGCATACGAAACAACTCTTCCTTCCTGCATAAGTACTGCTCCAAGTCCTCGACGTGAAGCGTCGCAATACACCTCATAATCTTTGGTTTGGTCTGGCAAAATCAACACTGGTGAGGTAACCAAACATTTCTTCAACTCCTGAAAACTTGCCTCACACTCCTCAGTCCATTTGAACTAAGTATCCTTTTTCAAAAACTCCGTCATAGGTTTTGCAATCTTTGAGAAATTCTCAATAAATCTCCGGTAGTATCCTGCGAGTCCAAGAAAACTCCGGATCTCTCCAACTGTAGTTGGGGCTTCCCACTTGGTCACGGTTTCAACTTTAGCGGGATCTACTGCTATACCTTCTCCAGATATAACGTGTCCGAGGAATCCTACTTCCTTCAACCAAAATTCACATTTGCTGAACTTGGCATATAATTGGTGTTCTCTGAGCTTTCCAAGTGCCAAGCGCAAATGCTCCTTATGCTCCTCTTCATTCTTCGAATATACCAGGATATCATCAATGAACACTACGACGAACTTATCCAAAAACTCCATAAACACTTTGTTCATCATGTTCATAAAATAGGCAGGCGCGTTAGTCAGTCCAAATGACATAACGGTATACTCATACAGTCCATATCTTGTGGTGAAAGCTATCTTGGGAATATCCTGTTCTCGAATCTTCAACTGATGGTACCCTGATCGCAAATCGATCTTGGAAAATACTTTAGCTCCTTGCAATCGATCAAACAGATTGTTGATCATTGGCAGTGGGTACTTGTTCTTGATCGTTGCTTCGTTCAATCCTCGATAATAAACAACCATCCTTAACGATCCATCCTTCTTCTCCACTAAAAGTACTGGTGATCCCCAAGGCGAAGAACTTGGGCGAATATATCCCTTACTCATTAACTCCTTAATCTGCTTCTTAATTTCCACCAAATCTGTTGCTGGCATCCTATATGGTCTCTTTGATATTGGCCCCGTGCCTGGCAATAGCTCAATCAAAAACTCAATGTCTCTATCCGGTGGCATGCCTGGCAACTCTTCGGGAAATACATCCGGAAAATCCTTTACCACTGGTACTTCCTCCTGCACAACTCCTGTTAGGCAATTTACTTGTGTCCTTTTTGGTACATGCCGGGATACATACTTGATCCTTCTCCCTTCTGGTGTGGTAAGCAAAATTGACTTACTAGCACACTCAATATTCCCTTCATACTTTCATAACCAATCCATGCCTAATATCACATCCAATCCTTGTGATTCCAATACTATTAGGTCTGAGGGAAAAACATAGTTACCAATCCTTAATGGTAACCGATCACACCATAGACTTGCCACATACTCTGCTCCTGGCGAGGTTACTAACATGGGTGACCTAAGGGCTTGGGTTGGTAGGTTATACTTATCCACAAATCCCCTTGATATGTATGAATGCGATGCACCAGTATCAAAAAGAACGAGTGCAGTAAATGACTTAACCAAAAACTTACCTATTACTGCATCGGGCTGAGCTTCAACCTCCTCCACATTAACGTGGTTCACCTGTCCCCTGTTAAAAGGGTTCGGCTTCTTTCCAGAACTTCCATTGCCGTTTTGGCCTTCAGGACATTCATTTGCAAAGTGTCCGGTCTTCTGACACTTAAAGCAAGTGACGTGGCTCAAATCTTTCTTGGCTGGGGTTGATGGGGTGCCGCGGTTCTGTCCATTGCTTCCTCCATTCCCATTACCATTCTTGGTGCTATTGTGATTGTGCGAGCTACCTACTCCATGGGTATGCTGAAAATGTCCTCCTGGTCTAGGGGTAAAACGAGGCTTCTGCTGAGCTCCTGAATTATACTTTCCTTGTCCATACTTCCTCTTGCGGTTCTCAATTTGCTGCTGCTTCCCTTCAATCATAAGAGCACGATCTACCAACTCCTGGTAGTTGTTGAAGGTGGCTACCATCAACTGCATACTCAACTCATCATTCAATCCTTCCAGGAATTTCTCCTGCTTAGCTGCATCCGTAGCAACGTCATCTGGGGCATAACGTGCTAGCTTACTAAACTCTTCCACATACTGGCCAACTGTCCGTCCTCCTTGGTGAAAGTTACGAAACGCATGCTTCTTCATGGCCATTGCTCCTGCTGAAACATGGGCGGTGCGAAAAGCCTGCTGAAATTGGTCCCATGTGACAGTGTCGATTGGGAAGGTGGCTGTGAAATTCTCCCACCAAGATGCTGCGGGTCCTTCTAACTGATGTGCGGCAAACTTAACCTTCTCCACATCTGTGCATCCTGCTGTGGTCAACTCCCTAGCTATCTTGCGGAGCCAATCATCTGCTACTATCGGCTCGGTGCTACTGGAATTCACCGGCGGATTCAGCCTAAGAAAACGGGCTAAGTGGTCAACAGGTGGTGGTGGTGGTGGATTGTTGTTGTTGTTCCCTTGGTTCTGATTCTGAACTAGCAACTGCATCAAGGTGTTCTGCTACTGGATCAACTGGGTGAGCTCCGGCGGAAAGGCAAATCCGGGGTCACGTCTCGGAGGCATCTGAGGGTTTAGAAAAGATGAGATATAAGAATAGAGGGGGTCTAAAGGGAAAAACACTACCCATATGCACATGAGGCAAAAGCACACAATTCACTTCAATCAATCAAACAAAGGCATACAATCGATCTAGCTATTGCAAAAGTGCTCGGACTACTATATTTACATGGTGGACTGCTACTACTGATGAGGTGGTCTACTAGAAATATTCTATGGTTGTAGACTCCATAATATCTGCTCCTGCTTCATCAAAATAGTCATCATCGCTACTATCTTGTTCCGAGTCGGTGGCGTCAATGATGATGTAGTCTTCCAGGCTAATTTCCTTGGGTTCTTCATCTTCATCTACTGGTGTCGGGCCTCCCATAAATATTCCAATCTTCTTGATCAGATCGTCATTCTTCTCCACCAATACTTCAATTTCTTCTTCATAACCTTCGCGTGTAGCCTTGAGTTCTTCCTCCAGTTCCTTGATTCTAGTCTTAGCCTTCTTCAGATCTATCATGTCGGCGCACATCTGATTCTCCTGTCATCGAATGTGCTGGTTTAACTCCTGAATAAAAGCTGCAATTGATCTATCTTTCCTGGTGCTGATCATCTCCCAGTGTTCATCTCGGCGTCCGCAAATCTGGTAGATAGTATCCTTGAGATCCTTGCGGTAGACTTCTCCAATGCGTCCCATGGCGATGTGAGCTGCCATGCTCTTTCCTAGACTCCAAGTTGGTGCATCAAAAGAAAACTCTATGGGCTCAGTGACTGGCATGAACGTCCTTCCTGGAACTTGAACTTGAATCATCCAGCGCTCTTCTTCAGGTAAAGTGGCGTTGTAGGTTCCCGTGAAGCTTGGTATTCCTATGTTCAGGTATCTAGTGACTTCCTTCAAGTGGCGTCCAAAGGGTGTATCTTCATCTGGTTGGATGAACTTGTTCCTTGCATCCGCCATCCTAAAGAGTAGAAAAGATGAGAAGTCAGAAGAGAAGAGAGTGAGTAGTGATCTAGGTCTTTAGCTTAGTGGTCGTGTCCTACAGTCAGCGTGTGCTCTGATACCATCTCTGTAGCGACCAGACCTCAAACAGTCTGATCTCTGTGCTCCGGTGTCATCCCTCACTAGTAGAATACAGGGCTATGGTCCAGGCCGGCTCAGCCCATTAGTCCCGGTTCAGTGTAGAACCGGGACCAATGTGGGCATTGGTCCCGGTTCGTGAGCCCAGGGGGCCGGCCGGTCCACGTGGGCCATTGGTCCCGGTTCGTCTGGACCTTTTGGTCCCGGTTGGTGGGACGAACCGGGACCAATGGGCCTCGCTCCTGGCCCACCACCATTGGTCCCGGTTGGTGGCTTGATCCGGGACCAAAGGCTCCCCTTTAGTCCCGGTTCATGCCACCAACCGGGACCAATGAGGTTCCTATATATACCCCCTCGCGCAAGAGCAGAGCACAGTGCTCTGTTTTTTCTGGCCGAGGGGGAGAGGGCTTTGTGGTGCTCTAGCTCACCTCCTATGCACATGAGGTGTTCGATGGAATGCCCGAGCCACACTAGTTAAGCTTTCTCCTCTCGAAGCTCGACCTCCAAGCTCCATTTTCCTCGAGATTTGTACACTTCTATTAATTTGGACACTTAATTATATATAATGCATGCAGATGAACCGACAATGGATGTACGGTGACAGACACACCGGCAATGGATGTGCATGAGTTTCTCGATGCGGCTGAGGCAAACAAGTAGAATGGGTTTATGTGTTGTCCATGCACTGAATGTGGGAATACGAGGTCTTACTCTAACCGGAAAATCCTTCACTCCCACCTGCTTTACAAGGGTTTGATGCCACACTATAATGTTTGGACGAGGCACGGAGAAATAGGGGTTATGATGGAAGACGGCGAAGAAGAAGAGTACGATGACAACTATGTGCCCCCTGAATACGGTGATGCTGCAACGGGGGGAGCTGGTGAAGATCAAGAGGAACCAGACGATGTGCCCAATGATGCTGCCACGGGTGAAGCTACTGAAGATCAAGAGGAACCAGACGATGTGCCCGATGATGATGATCTCCGCCGGGTCATTGTCGATGCAAGGACGCAATGCATTAGTCAAAAGGAGAAGCTGAAGTTCGATCGCATGTTAGAGGATCACAAAAAAGGGTTATACCCCAATTGCGAAGATGGCAACACAAAGCTCGGTACCGTACTGGAATTGCTGTAGTGGAAGGCAGAGAATGCTGTGGCTGACAAAGGTTTTGAGAAGCTACTGAAAATATTGAAGAAGAAGCTTCCAAAGGATAACGAATTGCCCGACAGTACATACGCAGCAAAGAAGGTCGTATGCCCTCTAGGATTGGAGGTGGAGAAGATACATGCATGCCCTAATGGCTGCATCCTCTACCGTGGTGCATACAAGGATCTGAACGCATGCCCGGTATGTGGTGCGTTGCGGTATAAGATTAGACGAGATGACCCTGGTGATGTTGATGGCGAGCCCCTCAGGAAGAGGGTTCCTGCGAAGGTGATGTGGTATGCTCCTATAATACCACGATTGAAACGTCTGTGTAGAAACGAAGAGCATGCCAAGTTGATGCGATGGCACAGTGAGAACCGAAAGAAAGATGGGAAGTTGAGAGCACCCGGTGACGGGTCGCAGTGGAGAAAAATTGAGAGAAAGTACTGGGATGAGTTTGCAAAGGACCCAAGTTATGTATGGTTTGCTTTAAGCGCGGATGGCATTAATCCTTTCGGGGAGCAGAGCAGCAATCACAGCACCTGGCCCGTGACTCTATGTATGTATAACCTTCCTCCTTGGATGTGCATGAAGCGGAAGTTCATTATGATGCCAGTTCTCATCCAAGGCCCTAAGCAACCCGGCAACGAAATTGATGTGTACCTAAGGCCATTAGTTGAAGAACTTTTACAGCTGTGGAATGGAAATGGTGTACGTACGTGGGATGAGCACAGACAGGAGGAATTTAACCTTAAGGCGTTGCTGTTCGTGACCATCAACGATTGGCCCGCTCTCAGTAACCTTTCAGGACAGACAAACAAAGGATACCATGCATGCACGCACTGTTTAGATGATACTGAAAGTATATACCTGGACAAATGCAGGAAGAATGTGTACCTGGGCCATCGTCGATTTCTTCCGACCAACCATCAATGTCGAAAGAAAGGCAAGCATTTCAAAGGTGAGGCAGATCACCGGAAGAAGCCCGCCATGCGCACCGGTGATCACGTGCTTGCTATGGTCAATGATTTACACTACGTAATCTTTGGAAAGGGTCCCGATGGACTAGCTGTTCCGAATGACGCTGAGGGACACGCACCCATGTGGAAGAAGAAATCTATATTTTGGGACCTACCCTACTGGAAAGACCTAGAGGTCCGCTCCTCAATCGACGTGATGCACGTGACGAAGAACCTTTGCGTGAACCTGCTAGGCTTCTTGGGCGTGTATGGGAAGAGAAAAGATACACCTGAGGCACGAGAGGACCTGCAACATTTGCACGAAAAAGACGGCATGCCTCCGAAGCAGTATAAAGGTCCTGCCAGCTACGCTCTTACAAAAGAAGAGAAAGAAATCTTCTTTGAATGCCTGCTCAGTATGAAGGTCACGACTGGCTTCTCGTTGAATATAAAGGGAATAATAAATATGCCAGAGAAAAAGTTTTAGAACCTAAAGTCTCATGACTGCCACGTGATTATGACGCAACTGCTTCCGGTTGCATTGAGGGGGCTTCTACCGGAAAACGTCCGATTAGCCATTGTGAAGCTATGTGCATTCCTCAATGCAATCTCTCAGAAGGTGATCGATCCAGAAATCGTACCAAGTCTATGGAGTGATGTGGCGCAATGTCTTGTCAGTTTCGAGCTGGTGTTCCCACCATCCTTCTTCAATATCATGACGCATGTCCTAGTTCATCTAGTTGGCGAGATTGTCATCCTGGGGCCCGTATTTCTACACAATATGTTCCCTTTGAGAGGTTCATGGGAGTCCTAAAGAAATATGTCCATAACCGCGCTAGGCCAGAAGGAAGCATCTCCATGGGCCATCAAACAGAGGATGTTATCGGGTTTTGTGTTGACTTCATTCTTGGCCTTAACAAGATAGGTCTCCCTAAATCGCGGTATGAGGGGAGACTAACTGGAAAAGGCACTCTTGGAAGAGACTCAATAATATGCAGGGACGGATATTCTTGGTCTCAAGCACACTACACAGTTCTACAGAACTCTACCTTGGTGACCCCGTATGTCGATGAACACAAGAACAGTTTGTGCTCCAAACACCCGGAGCAGTGCGACGACTGGATTACATGTGAACACATCAGGACTTTCAGCAGTTGGTTGGAAACACGTCTCAGAGGTGACAACACTGTTTGTGATGAGTTGTACTTGTTGTCCAGGGGACCATCTTTGACTGTATTGACTTACAAAGGATACGAGATAAATGGGAATACATTTTACACGATCGCCCAAGATCAAAAGAGCACCAACCAAAACAGCGGTTTCCACTTTGATGCAGCAACCGAGAGCGGAAAGGACACATATTATGGTTAAATAGTGGACATATGGGAACTTCACTACGGACCTGATTTTAAGGTCCCTTTGTTTAAGTGCAAATGGGTTAATCTGTTAGGCGGCGGGGTACAGGTAGACCCACAGTACGGAATGACAACAGTGGATCTGAAAAATCTTGGGTACACTGACGAACCGTTCGTCCTAGCCAATGATGTGGCACAGGTTATCTATGTGAAGGACATGTCTACCAAACCGAGAAAAAGAAAAGATAAGGAAGCGAATACATTATACGATGAGCCAAAGTGCCACATACTTCTTTCAGGAAAAAGGGACATCCTGGGAGTGGACGGCAAGACAGACATGTCTAAAGATTATGAAAAGTTTCATGAAATTCCTCCCTTCAATGTCAAGGCTGACCCAAGCATCCTGATAAACAATGAAGATTATCCATGGTTACGGCGCAATAAGCAAATGACACAAGCGAAGAAAAAGTGAAGACTTTCTCCCGCAATAAGCAAATGCTATGTGGGTGAAATTATGATACCATCCCAACTTTCAACTTTTTCAGAGTTCATTTGAAATGCTTTCATGTCTTATGGTTCGAAACTTTGATACTTCGAAAGTGATTGTCCATTTTGTACACGAAGTGCATCAAGTTTTTGTCGTAACCCTCTCTACTTTTTGGAACATGCTATGTGGGTGAAATGATGATACCATGCCAACTTTCAACCTTTTCAGAGTTCATTTTGAAATGCTTTCCAATTTCAGAGTCATTTAGCTCAAAGAATGAATTAATAGCAAACAGAATGAACTACAAAACTTTTATGAAAATAAAAAAAATCAATTAAAATATTATGTTATGATCAACTAAAATAAAACTATAATATTCTTTAATAGCAAAAAGAATATAATTTTTGTGACCTAAAATCAAACTATAAGTATTTAATTGTAAGTATAAATAAAAAATAAATAGCAAAGAAGAAAAAAATTTCTATTTTTATAGTAAAGTTATTCATAAACTAGTGATTCACACAAATTTTATAAAATTCCAATTTAAACTATTCAAAATTTTAAAACTAATGGCACTAACAGAAAGTTTATAATTTTTGTGACCTAAAATCAAAAAGAAATCACTAAAAAACTATATGTATTTAGTTGTAAGTATAAATAAAAAATAAATAGAAAAATATTTCTATTTTTATAGTAAAGTTATTCATAAACTAGTGATTTACACAAATTTTATAAAATTCCAATTTAAACTATTCAAAATTTTAAAACTAATGGCACTAACAGAAAGTTTATAATTTTTGTGACCTAAAATCAAAAAGAAATCACTAAAAAACTATAAGTATTTAGTTGTAAGTATAAATAAAAAATAAATAGAAAAAAAATTCTATTTTTATAGTAAAGTTATTCATAAACTAGTGATTCACACAAATTTCTAAAAATTCAAATTTAAACTATTCAAAATTTAAAACTAATGGCACTAACAAAAAGTTTATAATTTTTGTGACCTAAAAGCAAAAAGAAATCACTAAAAAACTGTAAGTATTTAGTTTTAAGTAGAAATAAAAAAATAAAAAACCAAAAAAAATGTAGAAATAAAAAAGAAAAAACCAAAAAAATGCCACCTACTGAGCCTCCACGGCCTGAATACGACTAGAAACCCTACATGGGCCAGGATTCAGGCCCGCAGAGGCCCAATAGGCCCACAGGCAGTAGCAAGTTTAGGCCCGAAAGCCTGCATTAAAGAGGAGCTCGAATGGAGAGGCATAGCAGGGCTTATAAACCAGTGCCGGCGCCCTTCCGCTAGCGATGTGGGACTAAACTTTTGGGCGCGGGCAGCACAAGGGCATTGGTCCCGGTTGGTGGCACCAACCGGGACTAAAGGGTGCATTGGTCACGGTTCGTGCCACCAACCGTGACCATTGCACCCCTTTAGTCCCGGTTGGTGCCACCAACCGAGACCAAAGGCCGCCGCTTCCCGCCCTTTGGGCTGCCGAAAATTGGCCTTTGGTCCCGGTTGGTGGCACCAACCGGGACTAATGCCCAGCTTTAGTCCCGGGTTGTGCCACGAACCGGGACTAAAGGCTTTGCTATATAAGTTCAGACTTTGGAAATTTTCACTCCCGTCTCTCGCGGTTGCCGCCCCAACGCCGACGCCGCCAGGCTGCCCCGCCGTCGTCGTCGCCTCGCCCGTGCCCGTCGTCGCCCGCGCCCTCGCCGTCGCCTGCCGTCGCCCGCCGTCGCCCGCGCCCTCGCCGTCGCCCGGGCCCCTGCCCCGGCCCGCCCCTGCCCCGACGCGGCCGCCCCGGCCGGCCCCCGTCGCCGTCGCCCGCGCGCCGCCCCGGCCCGCCCTCGTCGTCGCCCGCGCCCCTGCCCCGACACCATCCTCGCCGCCGACCTCTCCTTAGCTTGGTCCGGCCGCCGGCGCCATCCCTTTGCAAATTTTTGTTCATAGATGATAGAGATCAAATGATGATTTTTTTTTGTTCATAGATGCATGATAGATGATCAAATGATGTTTTTTTTGTTCATAGATGATCATATGATTTTTTTTAGGTTATTTTCATTTGTAGAATTTTTTTATGTATCTAGGAATATTTTTGTTTATAGATGATAGATGATCAAATGATGAATATTTTTGTTCATAGATGATAGACGATCAAATGATGATTTTTTTGTTCATAGATGATAGATGATCAAATGATGTTTTTTTTGTTCATAGATGATCATATGATTTTTTTTAGGTTATTTTCATTTGTAGAATTTTTTTATGTATCTAGGAATATTTTTGTTCATAGATGATAGATGATATATATGATGATCATATATATGATGATGTTTTTTTTTCATATATGCATTTTTTCATATATATGATGATGTTAGTGGAGAGGAAAATGTAAAATAAGGAAAAGGAAAATAAGTAGAGAAAGAAGGAGAAGAAGAAGGAGAAGACGAGGAGAGGAAGAAAAGGAAGAGGAGAAGAAGAAAGGAATAGAGGAGAAGAAGAGAAAATTAGAATATATATTCTATTTTCTCTTTTCTTCTATTTTTTCTTCGACACATGTGGGGGGGTCGAGAACGTCGGATATTCATGAGAGAGGCGGGGAAGAAGGGGAAGAAGAGGGAGAAGAAGAGGAGAGGAAGAAGAGGAAGTCTTCTCCTCTATTCTTTCTTTTCTTATTTTTTTCTTCTTCTTCTTCCTCTTTATTTTATCGGGAACGAGGGTCGTCAAGAGGTCGAGGAGCGGTAGAGGAGAAACCCTAAATAGAAAGTATCGTCGGTGTGAGATACATGTACCGTCGGTGTCGGACACTACACCCACATCCCACAAGTGGCGCGGGCTTCGACGCCCACGTCACTTGTGGGACGTGGATGTAGTGTCCGACACCGAAGGCCACATGTATCTCACACCCACGATACTTCCTAGCTATTTAGGGTTTCCTCTACCGAAAAGAAGAGGAGAAATAAATAAGAAGAAGAAAAAAGAAGAAAAAGAAGAGGAGAAGAAAAAAGGAATAGTGGAGAAAAGAGAATATAGAATAGTGGAGAATAGTCTTTTTTTTCTTCTTTTCTTCTTATTCTTCTTCTTCTTATTAGCCGGAAGTAGAGAGAGGTTTCCTAGTGTCAAAGTATTGAAGAAATCCATGCCTTCATCATTAGCCGGAAGTAACTAGGGCATGTTGGTACGAAGTTCTGCAAAGTTATTCTGGAATTGAGTCCCGGATAGAATAATCCGCTTTTGGGTACGAATTCAGCAAAGGCCTTCCAAATAGCGATATTCGGAAGGCTCTTGCTGAACATTGTACCAAAAAGCGAATTATCCTATCTGGGACTCCGTTCCAGAACAACTTTGAGAGCTTCGTACCATCATGCACATGTTACTTTCGCCTAATGATGAAGACATGGTTTTGTTGAATCCTTTGACACTAGGCAACCTCCCGACCCCTCGGCGATCCTCTCGAACATGAGAGGAAGAAGAGGGTCGTCTAGGGGTCGAGGGTTCCAGGGTCGTCGAGGGTTCGAGGGGTCGAGGATCGCCGAGGGGTCGAGAGAGGTTTCCTAGTGTCAATGTATTTAAGAAATCCATGCCTTCATCATTAGCCGAAAGTAACCAGGGCATGTTGGTACGAAGTTCTGCAAAGTTGTTCTGGAATGGAGTCCCGGATAGAATAATCCGCCTTTTGGTACGAATTCAGCAAAGGCCTTCCAAATAGCGATATTCGGAAGGCTCTTTCTGAACTTTGTACCAAAAAGCGAATTATCCAATCTGGGACTCCGTTCCAGAACAACTTTGAAGAGCTTCGTACCATCATGCACATGTTACTTTCGCCTAATGATGAAGACATGGTTTTGTTGAATCCTTTGACACTAGGCAACCTCCCGACCCCTCCGCGATCCTCTCGAACATGAGAGGAAGAAGAGGGTCGTCTAGGGGTCGAGGGTTCTTCTCCTCTATTCTTTCTTCTCATCTTATTTTTCTTCTTCTTCCTCTTTTTTTTATCGGGAACGAGGGTCGTCGAGGGACATAGATGTAGTGTCGTCGTTGTCGATATATACCCCCTCCCGATAGCTTACTATGATTAGGTAGCTAGTTCTACGTTTGGCACTAATATATCCATCTGCCATGTTTGAATAATAATTGCCATGCTGTAAATATTTGTAGAAACTATGGACACCGCCCTAGACGAAGCAACAAAAGAAGCATTGTTGAGGGACATAATCGCAGAAGGAAGTGATGCCATCTCGTTGTTTCTCAACGAAACCGATGGTCTGGAAGGAGAGGGTGAACAAGCTGGCTACGGTGACCTAATGCCGGTGCAAGAAGAAGAACATGAGGACGGCTCCGGTGACCCAATGCCGGTGCAAGAAGGAGACCGTGATGACGGCTCCGGTGACCGAACCGAGTCCGGCCAGGTATATATATTAGTTAAGCCTATGCTGACTAGCTGATTGATGCATTCATTGTTTTGGTATGTACACATATTAATTAAGTCTTTGTTCTTTTTTCTAGCCCTCCGAATCGAGCACAACTTTGGTAAAGAGACGAGGCCCGAAGAAAAAGTTGAGCTCGGATGAAAAGTTTGAGATCATAGCAATCGCGCCCGACGGCCAACCTATTGAACCCCTCCGGACAAAGAGCGCATTTGTTGCTCAGTGCGGGGTTCTGGTTAGGGACAAGATCCCGATAAGCATCCAGCAATGGTTTAAGCCAGCTACAGAAGACCCTGAGGTGTCTTATGTCAATGATATGCAGAAAAATGATCTTTGGACTGAGCTGAAGTCAAATTTCACCCTACCGCCTGAGGATAATCCAGAGAACCCAGTTAAAGAGAAATTAATCAAGTCTTTTGCTCTGAAGAGGATGGCAGAACTATTCAGGAGGTGGAAGAAAGAGCTGAATAAGTTTGTCGAAAATAATGAGACACCAGAATTCAAGGGCAGATATGAGAAGATCAGAGATCACTGGCCCGCATTTGTGGCCCACAAGACATTAGAAAAGAGTAAGAAGATGTCGGCAACAAACAAGAAAAATGCTGGGAAGAAGAAGCTTCACCATCGCACGGGGTCAGGTGGCTACCTCGTAGCCCGGCCTAAGTGGTCCAAGACTGAGAATGATCTGGTTCATAAAGGGATCGAACCAGAGACAATTAACTGGCCAGACCGTTGCCGGACTTGGTTCTTCGGGGCTGGCGGAACACTGGACCCTGTAACAGGGAAGTGCATTTGGACGAATGATCAAATGGACATAACAGTCAGTAAGCTTAAGCAATATATCGAAGCAGCGCAGGAAGGGACGTTCTTTCCAGACAGAGAGAACGACGAGCTCACAATGGCCCTCGGGAATCCTGAGCACCCTGGACGGACACGAGGCACGCCAGGCTCCATTCCGTGGAAGGTTGGGTTTCCGGACGCAGGCAGTTACAAATCCCATGAGAGGAGGAAAAAAGTGCAGCAGACCCAAATACAGGCGCTGCAAGCAAGGGTAGACGCGATAGAGGAACAAGAAGCAAATCGCAGCAAACGTACTGCCGAAGCCTCCCCCGAAGCTACCCCGCCATCTCAACGCAGAAGCAGCGTGGCTTCCACCGAGATGCTTCAGCTGGAGCATGCCTTGACGGCTCCTGCCAGCTATCCCGTGGATGCTATAATGGAGTCTCAAAACTGCCACCTTATGACGCAATGGATGAATTTGAAGGTCAAGGCGGCTGTTGGGTCTGTTTATCCTACTAAACCCGGCGCAACTTTTCACTGCCAGCCGATTCCAGAAGGATATGCTAGGGTGATGGTGGATGAGATAACGGAGGGATTTGAGGACCTCCAGCTTGACCACCCTACCGGTGAAGGGGAGACTCAGCTGGGGTCTGCTCTGAAGACTCCATGCCTATGGCGGAAGGAGCTCATCAACCTTCCGAACTGGACGCCACCGCCTCCTCCTCCTCCTCCGGCGAGTCAGGGCACTCCGCCTCCACCGCCTTCTCCTCCGGCGAGTGACGATCAGGGCCCTCGGCCGGCTCCTTCTCCGGCGCGTGGCGGCACTCCGCCTCCTTCTCCGCCTGCGCCGACGCGCCCGAGCAGCCCGCCTCCTCCTTCTCCGCCTCGTCAGCAAGGGCGGAAGAGACCTGCCGCCGCTCCAGCTGCTCCGGCGCGTCGTAGTACTTCTCCTCCGCCGCTTAAGCAAGTAAAGAAGACAACCTCTCCGTCTGCTCGGTCGGCGTCTAGCAGTACAACCAGAGGCGGGAGGACATACAGATTCGGTCCTTCTCTGAAGACTCCAGAGAAGTTACCATATGAGAGAACCCTGGAGGAGAACGCCGAGATCGCGCAAGAAGAAGTGAGGAACTTCTTTGAAGGGGTGAAAGCAAAGAAACATCCACCTACGGAGGAGAAGGTAGATCGGGTGAAAGTGAAGCGCACTCTGGCTGCCCTGACAAAACCACCAAAGTCTGATCCGCCGAAAGGAAACTATGACCGCATTATTGGAAAGGAATTTGCCGAAGCGGAGCGGTAAGGAAGTACTGTCAGTGATCAAAGGCTGAAAGAATGACGAGCTGGGAAACAAATTGCCCATCTCGGTGAACAAGCGAAGCAATCGTGCCCCCCGCTCAAGGTGCCTAGCCACAACATCGATAATGATCCGAGGATGGTGCCCGGTTAAAGCAATCTTGCAGATTACCTGCCCGACGAAGTACATTATGAACCCATGGAGGTGCAGATACAAAGATACGAGTACGGGAAGCCTCTCGTCAAAGATGAAAGATCTCTATCAACGATGATGCGAAGATTGCATGATTGGTACTTGAAAATCTGCAGAGACTCTGGGGGAGGAGTACTTTGTATGCGAGAGTTAAACCGGAGCATGACCTCGTTGGAATTGATCTGTTGCCTGTTCCATTTGAGGAGCTCTATCAGTTTTTCAATCAATTGGCCCTCGATAAAACAACGGTCACCTGCTACTGTCTGTAAGTAGTACTACTTCTGTCATTAAGTTTCTCTATATAGCTTAGCTCTTTCATTGCATGTATTTATAATCATCCTCACTATATTATGCAGATTGAAGATCGCCGAATTGAAGAAAAGACAAGTCGGTGATATTGGGTTCATTAACACATATCTCATAGATGCAACTGAGGTTAAACTTCATGCCGCAGCTACCGAGGCCAACTTGCTACGATCGTTCGTAATAAATCAAAACAAAGATATAATACTCTTTCCTTACAACTTCAGGTGAGTGTTACTGTCTTGTGCGTATTCGGTTTCCCTTATATATTAGTCAAGGTTATAGTAATGTAATTGATAAGTTATGCATGTGTGTGCAGTTACCACTATATTCTCCTAGAGATTAAGCTTGAGCAGGGAGTAGTAACCGTCTTGGACTCTAAACGAAAAGATCCCAAGGAGTATGCGGACATGACTGAAATCCTCAAGAAGTAAGTTAAATCGATCATTATCCACCATATCAGCAACTTTGTTCATTTCCTGATATCAAGTAATTGTTTTCTTTGTCCGGCAGGGTTTGGAGAAAATTCACCAAAACAGTTCCGGGACTGCCGAAGGAGCTGGAATTTAGACACCCGGAAGTAAGTACTATAGTAGCATGTTCCGCGCATCTCCTAGTGATTCAAGCGCTAGTTTCATCAATACCATTTAGCATTCTTGCTTATCAGTTTGATTGACCTCTATTTCTTGTAAAGTGGTTGTGGCAGGAACAAGGGAATGATTTCTGTGGATACTACATCTGCGAGTCCATCCGCCACACGACCTGTGAGCGGGGCGGGTACTCTAACGAACAATATGAAGTACGTAAATAACAACATTCACAATTTTATTTTATTACCATAATTTGTGTTGAGTTTCATTCATTTATATATATATATATGTATTGACCCCCTTCTTCAAATTAGATGTTTCGGAAGCGGGATGAACTCCTAGCACCAGCTCGCATGCGAGCAATTCAAGAGGAATTGGTGGCATTCTTTCTTGACCACGTGATCCCTGAAGACTGAGAATTCTATGTGGACCCTGAGTCCGTATGATTATATTTGTAAGAGATAATTATTGTATATATGTAGCCGGTAGTGTCAGATAGATATACGAGAACTTGTTGTTCGACCAATCTCTCGGAGAAGGAGAGGTGGTCGATATCACTTCTCTCTGTATATATGCATATATGTTCATGACGATCTTCTGTTTCCTTCGTTTGCTTACTAGCTAGCTAGCGTGTCTAGTCCTCTCTATATACATATGTATAGTACGTAGCGTCGACCAAGCACGGACATAAGAGAGGACACTTCTCTCTATTAATTATAACTAGCTAACACAATATATGAAACACCTAAATTTACCCCGCAAAACCCCCAACCCCCCCCCCCCCTTTCAAAAAAAAACAAAAACCCCAGCCACAGAAGTGCTGACGCGTGGATGCCTATTGGTCCCGGTTGGTGCCACCAACCGGGACCAAAGGGTCTCCTGACTGGGCTCTGCGCACTGCCCACGTGGAGGGCCTTTAGTCCCGGTTCTGGATTGAACCAGGACTAAAGGGGGGAGGTATTAGTACCGACACTTTAGTCCCGGTTCCGGAACCGGGACTAAAGGCCCTTACGAACCGGGACTATAGGCCCTTTTTCTACCAGTGCCTGGATCAGTAATCCTGACACCACACAGTACTCGGAGGATTTATAGCAGAGTAGCAATCACACACTTATTACATCGTGTCTCAAAAGAGAACTTAAAACAATAAATATGGTTTAAGGCCATCTAATAACGATAACAGCGGAAGGCTTGGAAGAAAAGTGAGTCCATCAACTCCAACGGCATCACTGAGTATAGAACCACAACCTAAAAGTCCTCAATCTTCGTCTGAAAAGTCTACAACATTAACGTTGCAGCCCAAAAACGGGTCAGCACATGGAATATGCTGGCAAGATAACACATAGAGAGTAATGGAATGCAACAACTATACTATATGCATATATGGCTGGTGGAAAGCTCTATGGTTATAGTTTTTGCGTAAAGCCAATTTTTCCCTACTTCAAAGGAATAAAATTAATTACTATCATGGTGGTTGTGAAACATTGAGAATGGTTGACAGCATCCTCAATCCCAATTAAGTAACATCATTAGAATCCCACAAAATCAATTTAGAGTAACATGTTGAGATTCACATGAAAATCCAGGTACAAGATACTCAAGATGTCCATAACCGGGGACACGGCTAACCATGATTAGTTTATACACTCTGCAGAGGTTTGGCACTTTTCCCCACAAGACCCGATCGCCTCTGTTTGGTTTCTCGCACTGCAGGGTGTTTGAGAAGACCGATGACCGAGACATAGTCTTTCAGAAGCGTTTGCACCTTACGATGGGTAGACCGTACCACCTACAACCCCTACATCTGCTAGTCTACCACTGTAAGAGTTCACACGACTTAGTCAACTATGCTAGAGCCCATAATAGCTTGTGGCTGCACACGGAAGTTTCTAGTATGAATAATCTCATGATCCCTTTGGGCCTGGGTGGCGGTCCAAAAGAAAACAGGCAAGTCCTGGATACCCCAGGTGCCTCAATCCACCCAGATGTGTGTTAGGTTGCCACCTTAGATAAACCATTAATTAACAATCTCACATCTGTCATGGATATCACTCACCCAATCCACGTCTACTAGCATAGCATGGCATAATAAGCAAACGTAGAAGTAACTCCCAAAGGTTTGATAATAAATAGGTAATAGGTACTACCTCATCTACTTCCCATCCCACAGTTTAATTAGATCCTAATCATGCAATGTGTGAGGATTGATCTAATGCACAAAAACTGGGTTGTAGAAAAGGTATGATCAAAGTGTTACTTGCCTTGCTGATGATCCGCGAAACCTAGAGATTCAAAGTAACAAGCGGCGCACTCCGGGTATTCTATCGCAGACAAACAACAAGCATACAATAAGTACTCATCTAATGCACAGGTAAAACTCAAATAGAAGATCTAACCAGAAGGTTCAACTTAAGAACTCCGGTTGGCAAAAGAATCAAATCGAACGAAGCAAAAGAAATCAAACGGCGAAAGAAAACAACTTCGTTCTAGTAATCTGGATCTAGGGCAAATTTTACTGTACCAAAAACATGTTTAAGTTGATTATTCGGAAAGAGGGTTTCGAGACGAAACTCCAGGCGCTTGAATCGCCTGATTCCGATAAACGAGCGAAAAGTTATACTAAAACGAAAATCGGATCAGAAATCGCGATCAGAAAATAACCGCGGAAAATCCGACGAAAAAGAAAAATGACGAACAGAATTTTTTTTAAAAAAAAACTGCACGGACAACGAGGCGGCGGCGAACCTCGAAAGTCGCGCGGCTCCGGCGGCGGCGGCGGGACAGGGGCTAGCGTTAGGGTTTAGGTGGTGGCGGGCCTCTCTCTCTCTTGGGCCGGCTCGCGTAGCTTATAAAGGCCCCAGGCCAGGGAGTGCTGGCCGGGTACGGCCCTGAGTCGGTTCCATTTTTTTTAAATCCGCTCGGAAGAAAAACAAAAAGAAATACTAAACCGACTCCAAAAATCACGAAATAAATTTTGCCGGGTTCCTAAAATCAAGCCCGATAAAGTGAACATTTATCTGGGCCCAAAATACAACTTTGAAAAACGCGCATTTTTCCTAAATTCAAATAAAAATACCGAAAAACTCCGAAATAAATCTTATTTGATTTTTTTATTAAATCCTCAATATTTCTATATTTTGGGAAAGTCATTTTATTCCCTCTCTCTTATTTTTGCAATAGAAATAATTGATGATAAAATAAATAAAATCAAATGATCCTATTTACATAATGTGAGAAAACTCAAATATGTAAATAACGAAATCCCCAACTCTCTCCGTGGGTCCTTGAGTTGCTTAGGATTTCCTAGGATCAAAACCAAAGCAAAAATAAATATGATATGCATGATGACCTAATGTATAACATTCCAAATTGAAAATTTGGGATGTTAAAGACCTACCCCCCTTAAGATGAATCTCGCCCTCGAGATTCGGGTTGGCTAGAAAATAGGTGAAGGTGGTCTTTGAGCAAATCTTCCTCTCGCTCCCAGGTGGCTTCATCCTCCGTGTGGTGGCTCCACTGAACTTTGCAAAACTTGATAACCTTGCTGCGAGTAACTCGGCTGGCAAACTCGAGAATCTTGACTAGTTTCTCCTCATAGGTCAGATTGTTATCCAACTGGATTGCTTCCAATGGCACTGTGTCTCTCAATGGTATGTCAGCCATGTCCGCGTGACATTTCTTCAACTAAGAAACGTGAAACACATCATGCACTCCGGCCAATCCTTCTGGCAATTCCAACTTGTAGGCCACTTCTCCCATACGCTCCAAAACACGATATGGTCCTACAAATCGTGGCGCTAACTTCCCCTTAACTCCAAAACGCTTAATCCCTCGAAGTGGGGACACTCGAAGATAAGCTCTATCTCCAACTTCATAAACCGTCTCCTTGCGTTTAGAATCTGCGTAGCTCTTCTGCCTGGACTGGGCTACCTTGAGCCTATCGCGAATCATCTTCACCTTCTGTTCAGACTCCTTAATCAGATCTGGTCCAAACAACTGGCGGTCTCCAACTTCGTCCCATGACAACGGTGTCCTACACCTCCTTCCGTACAAAGCTTCGAAAGGTGCCATCTTCAAACTGGTCTGATAGCTATTATTATAAGAAAACTCTGCATATGGCAAATTATCGTCCCAACTAGATCCATAATCTAGCGCACAAGCTCTCAGCGTATCTTCCAAAAATCTGATTGACTCTCTCAGTCTGTCCATCTGTCTGCGGGTGAAAAGCTGTACTAAATTCTAGCCTGGTACCCAACGTCTCATGCAACTGCTTCCAGAACTTTGAGGTAAACTGGGTTCCTCTATCTGATACGATGCTCCTCGGAACTCCATGCAAACATACGATTCTGGTCATGTATATCTTTGCCAACTTAGCACTTGTGTAAGTGGTCTTTACTGGGATGAAATGTGCTACCTTCGTCAATCGATCAACTACAACCCAAATCGAGTGATAGCCTGAATGAGTCCTTGGTAATCCCGTGATAAAATCCATGCCTAGCTTATCCCACTTCCATTCGAGTATCGGCAATGGTTGCAACAATCCTGCTGGCTTCTGATGCTCTGCCTTTACTCTCTGACATACGTCACAAACTGCTACATACTCCACAATATCCTTCTTCATTCCGGTCCACCAGAAAATATCCTTCAAATCCAAATACATCTTGGTATTTCCTGGGTGAATCGAATACGGTGAATCATGGGCCTCTTGCAGAATCAACTTCCTGATTTCCGGGTTGTTGGGCACGTAAACGCGGTCTTCAAACCATAGGGTGTCATGCTCATCCTCACGAAATCCTTTAGCTTTTTCCTTTGCTCAGTTTCTCCTTTATAGCGGCAATCTCTTTGTCAGTTTTCTGAGCTTCTCTGATTCTATCCATCAAAGTTGACAGAATTTCCAATGCTGCTACATAGCCTCTCGGAACTATTTCTAAACATAGTTCACGAAGATTTCCTTCTAACTCCTTGGGTATTTCTCCCGTCATTAGTGTATTGACATGACTCTTACGGCTCAATGCATCTGCTACTACATTAGCCTTTCCGGGATGATAATGCAATCTCATATCATAATCCTTGATAAGCTCCAACCATCTCCTTTGTCTGAGATTCAACTCCTTCTGCGTGAAAATGTACTTCAAACTCTTATGATCCGTGTACACCTCACAATGGTTTCCGATGAGGAAATGTCTCCATGTCTTCAATGCATGCACTACGGCTGCTAACTCCAAATCATGCGTGGCATAATTCAATTCGTGGGGCTTCAGTTGTCGTGAAGCATACGAAACAACTATTCCTTCCTGCATAAGTACTGCTCCAAGTCCTCGACGTGAAGCGTCGCAATACACCTCATAATCTTTGGTTTGGTCTGGCAAAATCAACACTGGTGAGGTAACCAAACATTTCTTCAACTCCTGAAAACTTGCCTCACACTCCTCAGTCCATTTGAACTAAGTATCCTTTTTCAAAAACTCCGTCATAGGTTTTGCAATCTTTGAGAAATTCTCAATAAATCTCCGGTAGTATCCTGCGAGTCCAAGAAAACTCCGGATCTCTCCAACTGTAGTTGGGGCTTCCCACTTGGTCACGGTTTCAACTTTAGCGGGATCTACTGCTATACCTTCTCCAGATATAACGTGTCCGAGGAATCCTACTTCCTTCAACCAAAATTCACATTTGCTGAACTTGGCATATAATTGGTGTTCTCTGAGCTTTCCAAGTGCCAAGCGCAAATGCTCCTTATGCTCCTCTTCATTCTTCGAATATACCAGGATATCATCAATGAACACTACGACGAACTTATCCAAAAACTCCATAAACACTTTGTTCATCATGTTCATAAAATAGGCAGGCGCGTTAGTCAGTCCAAATGACATAACGGTATACTCATACAGTCCATATCTTGTGGTGAAAGCTGTCTTGGGAATATCCTGTTCTCGAATCTTCAACTGATGGTACCCTGATCGCAAATCGATCTTGGAAAATACTTTAGCTCCTTGCAATCGATCAAACAGATCGTTGATCATTGGCAGTGGGTACTTGTTCTTGATCGTTGCTTCGTTCAATCCTCGATAATAAACAACCATCCTTAACGATCCATCCTTCTTCTCCACTAAAAGTACTGGTGATCCCCAAGGCGAAGAACTTGGGCGAATATATCCCTTACTCATTAACTCCTTAATCTGCTTCTTAATTTCCACCAAATCTGTTGCTGGCATCCTATATGGTCTCTTTGATATTGGCCTAGTGCCTGGTAATAGCTCAATCAAAAACTCAATGTCTCTATCCGGTGGCATGCCTGGCAACTCTTCGGGAAATACATCCGGAAAATCCTTTACCACTGGTACTTCCTCCTGCACAACTCCTGTTAGGCAATTTACTTGTGTCCTTTTTGGTACATGCCGGGATACATACTTGATCCTGCTCCCTTCTGGTGTGGTAAGCAAAATTGACTTACTAGCACACTCAATATTCCCTTCATACTTTCATAACCAATCCATGCCTAATATCACATCCAATCCTTGTGATTCCAATACTATTAGGTCTGAGGGAAAAACATAGTTACCAATCCTTAATGGTAACCGATCACACCATAGACTTGCCACATACTCTGCTCCTGGCGAGGTTACTAACATGGGTGACCTAAGGGCTTGGGTTGGTAGGTTATACTTATCCACAAATCCCCTTGATATGTATGAATGCGATGCACCAGTATCAAAAAGAACGAGTGCAGTAAATGACTTAACCAAAAACTTACCTATTACTGCATCGGGCTGAGCTTCAACCTCCTCCACATTAACGTGGTTCACCTGTCCCCTGTTAAAAGGGTTCGGCTTCTTTCCAGAACTTCCATTGCCGTTTTGGCCTTCAGGACATTCATTTGCAAAGTGTCCGGTCTTCTGACACTTAAAGCAAGTGACGTGGCTCAAATCTTTCTTGGCTGGGGTTGATGGGGTGCTGCGGTTCTGTCCATTGCTTCCTCCATTCCCATTACCATTCTTGGTGCTATTGTGATTGTGCGAGCTACCTACTCCATGGGTATGCTGAAAATGTCCTCCTGGTCTAGGGGTAAAACGAGGCTTCTGCTGAGCTCCTGAATTATACTTTCCTTGTCCATACTTCCTCTTGCGGTTCTCAATTTTCTGCTGCTTCCCTTCAATCATAAGAGCACGATCTACCAACTCCTGGTAGTTGTTGAAGGTGGCTACCATCAACTGCATACTCAACTCATCATTCAATCCTTCCAGGAATTTCTCCTGCTTAGCTGCATCCGTAGCAACGTCATCTGGGGCATAACGTGCTAGCTTACTAAACTCTTCCACATACTGGCCAACTGTCCGTCCTCCTTGGTGCAAGTTACGAAACGCACGCTTCTTCATGGCCATTGCTCCTGCTGAAACATGGGCGGTGCGAAAAGCCTGCTGAAATTGGTCCCATGTGACAGTGTCGATTGGGAAGGTGGCTGTGAAATTCTCCCACCAAGATGCTGCAGGTCCTTCTAACTGATGTGCGGCAAACTTAACCTTCTCCACATCTGTGCATCGTGCTGTGGTCAACTCCCTAGCTATCTTGCGGAGCCAATCATCTGCTACTATCGGCTCGGTGCTACTGGAATTCACCGGCGGATTCAGCCTAAGAAAACGGGCTAAGTGGTCAACAGGTGGTGGTGGTGGTGGATTGTTGTTGTTGTTCCCTTGGTTCTGATTCTGAACTAGCAACTGCATCAAGGTGTTCTGCTACTGGATCAACTGGGTGAGCTCCGGCGGAAAGGCAAATCCGGGGTCACGTCTCGGAGGCATCTGAGGGTTTAGAAAAGATGAGATATAAGAATAGAGGGGGTCTAAAGGGAAAAACACTACCCATATGCACATGAGGCAAAAGCACACAATTCACTTCAATCAATCAAACAAAGGCATACAATCGATCTAGCTATTGCAAAAGTGCTCGGACTACTATATTTACATGGTGGACTGCTACTACTGATGAGGTGGTCTACTAGAAATATTCTATGGTTGTAGACTCCATAATATCTGCTCCTGCTTCATCAAAATAGTCATCATCGCTACTATCTTGTTCCGAGTCGGTGGCGTCAATGATGATGTAGTCTTCCGGGCTAATTTCCTTGGGTTCTTCGTCTTCATCTACTGGTGTCGGGCCTCCCATAAATATTCCAATCTTCTTGATCAGATCGTCATTCTTCTCCACCAATACTTCAATTTCTTCTTCATAACCTTCGCGTGTAGCCTTGAGTTCTTCCTCCAGTTCCTTGATTCTAGTCTTAGCCTTCTTCAGATCTATCATGTCGGCGCACATCTGATTCTCCTGTCATCGAATGTGCTGGTTTAACTCCTGAATAAAAGCTGCAATTGATCTATCTTTCCTGGTGCTGATCATCTCCCAGTGTTCATCTCGGCGTCCGCAAATCTGGTAGATAGTATCCTTGAGATCCTTGCGGTAGACTTCTCCAATGCGTCCCATGGCGATGTGAGCTGCCATGCTCTTTCCTAGACTCCAAGTTGGTGCATCAAAAGAAAACTCTATGGGCTCAGTGACTGGCATGAACGTCCTTCCTGGAACTTGAACTTGAATCATCCAGCGCTCTTCTTCAGGTAAAGTGGCGTTGTAGGTTCCCGTGAAGCTTGGTATTCCTATGTTCAGGTATCTAGTGACTTCCTTCAAGTGGCGTCCAAAGGGTGTATCTTCATCTGGTTGGGTGAACTTGTTCCTTGCATCCGCCATCCTAAAGAGTAGAAAAGATGAGAAGTCAGAAGAGAAGAGAGTGAGTAGTGATCTAGGTCTTTAGCTTAGTGGTCGTGTCCTACAGTCAGCGTGTGCTCTGATACCATCTCTGTAGCGACCAGACCTCAAACAGTCTGATCTCTGTGCTCCGGTGTCATCCCTCACTAGTAGAAAACAGGGCTATGGTCCAGGCCGGCTCAGCCCATTAGTCCCGGTTCAGTGTAGAACCGGGACCAATGTGGGCATTGGTCCCGGTTCGTGAGCCCAGAGGGCCGGCCGGGCCACGTGGGCCATTGGTCCCGGTTCGTCTGGACCTTTTGGTCCCGGTTGGTGGGACGAACCGGGACCAATGGGCCTCGCTCCTGGCCCACCACCATTGGTCCCGGTTGGTGGCTTGATCCGGGACCAAAGGCTCCCCTTTAGTCCCGGTTCATGCCACCAACCGGGACCAATGAGGTTCCTATATATACCCCCTCGCGCAAGAGCAGAGCACAGTGCTCTGTTTTTTCTGGCCGAGGGGGAGAGGGCTTTGTGGTGCTCTAGCTCACCTCCTATGCACATGAGGTGTTCGATGGAATGCCCGAGCCACACTAGTTAAGCTTTCTCCTCTCGAAGCTCGACCTCGAAGCTCCATTTTCCTCGAGATTTGTACACTTCTATTAATTTGGACACTTAATTATATATAATGCACGCAGATGAACCGACAATGGATGTACGGTGACAGACACACCGGCAATGGATGTGCATGAGTTTCTCGATGCGGCTGAGGCAAACAAGTAGAATGGGTTTATGTGTTGTCCATGCACTGAATGTGGGAATACGAGGTCTTACTCTAACCGGAAAATCCTTCACTCCCACCTGCTTTACAAGGGTTTGATGCCACACTATAATGTTTGGACGAGGCACGGAGAAATAGGGGTTATGATGGAAGACGGTGAAGAAGAAGAGTACGATGACAACTATGTGCCCCCTGAATACGGTGATGCTGCAACGGGGGGAGCTGGTGAAGATCAAGAGGAACCAGACGATGTGCCCAATGATGCTGCCACGGGTGAAGCTACTGAAGATCAAGAGGAACCAGACGATGTGCCCGATGATGATGATCTCCGCCGGGTCATTGTCGATGCAAGGACGCAATGCATTAGTCAAAAGGAGAAGCTGAAGTTCGATCGCATGTTAGAGGATCACAAAAAAGGGTTATACCCCAATTGCGAAGATGGCAACACAAAGCTCGGTACCGTACTGGAATTGCTGTAGTGGAAGGCAGAGAATGCTGTGGCTGACAAAGGATTTGAGAAGCTACTGAAAATATTGAAGAAGAAGCTTCCAAAGGATAACGAATTGCCCGACAGTACATACGCAGCAAAGAAGGTCGTATGCCCTCTAGGATTGGAGGTGGAGAAGATACATGCATGCCCTAATGACTGCACCCTCTACCGCGGTGCATACAAGGATCTGAACGCATGCCCGGTATGTGGTGCGTTGCGGTATAAGATTAGACGAGATGACCCTGGTGATGTTGACGGCGAGCCCCTCAGGAAGAGGGTTCCTGCGAAGGTGATGTGGTATGCTCCTATAATACCACGATTGAAACGTCTGTTCAGAAACGAAGAGCATGCCAAGTTGATGCGATGGCACAGTGAGAACCGAAAGAAAGATGGGAAGTTGAGAGCACCCGGTGACGGGTCGCAGTGGAGAAAAATTGAGAGAAAGTACTGGGATGAGTTTGCAAAGGACCCAAGGAATGTATGGTTTGCTTTAAGCGCGGATGGCATTAATCCTTTCGGGGAGCAGAGCAGCAATCACAGCACCTGGCCCGTGACTCTATGTATGTATAACCTTCCTCCTTGGATGTGCATGAAGCGGAAGTTCATTATGATGCCAGTTCTCATCCAAGGCCCTAAGCAACCCGGCAACGAAATTGATGTGTACCTAAGGCCATTAGTTGAAGAACTTTTACAGCTGTGGAATGGAAATGGTGTACGTACGTGGGATGAGCACAGACAGGAGGAATTTAACCTTAAGGCGTTGCTGTTCGTGACCATCAACGATTGGCCCGCTGTCAGTAACCTTTCAGGACAGACAAACAAAGGATACCACGCATGCACGCACTGTTTAGATGACACTGAAAGTATATACCTGGACAAATGCAGGAAGAATGTGTACCTGGGCCATCGTCGATTTCTTCCGACCAACCATCAATGTCGAAAGAAAGGCAAGCATTTCAAAGGTGAGGCAGATCACCGGAAGAAGCCCGCCATGCGCACCGGTGATCACGTGCTTGCTATGGTCAATGATTTACACTACGTAATCTTTGGAAAGGGTCCCGATGGACTAGCTGTTCCAAATGACGCTGAGGGACACGCACCCATGTGGAAGAAGAAATCTATATTTTGGGACCTACCCTACTGGAAAGACCTAGAGGTCCGCTCCTCAATCGACGTGATGCACGTGACGAAGAACCTTTGCGTGAACCTGCTAGGCTTCTTGGGCGTGTATGGGAAGAGAAAAGATACACCTGAGGCACGAGAGGACCTGCAACATTTGCACGAAAAAGACGGCATGCCTCCGAAGCAGTATAAAGGTCCTGCCAGCTACGCTCTTACAAATGAAGAGAAAGAAATCTTCTTTGAATGCCTGCTCAGTATGAAGGTCACGACTGGCTTCTCGTTGAATATAAAGGGAATAATAAATATGCCAGAGAAAAAGTTTTAGAACCTAAAGTCTCATGACTGCCACGTGCTTATGACGCAACTGCTTCCGGTTGCATTGAGGGGGCTTCTACCGGAAAACGTCCGATTAGCCATTGTGAAGCTATGTGCATTCCTCAATGCAATCTCTCAGAAGGTGATCGATCCAGAAATCGTACCAAGGCTAAGGAGTGATGTGGCGCAATGTCTTGTCAGTTTCGAGCTGGTGTTCCCACCATCCTTCTTCAATATCATGACGCATGTCCTAGTTCATCTAGTCGGCGAGATTGTCATCCTGGGGCCCG
The DNA here is from genome assembly GCF_056163025.1 of Triticum urartu. Taxonomy (NCBI): domain Eukaryota; kingdom Viridiplantae; phylum Streptophyta; class Magnoliopsida; order Poales; family Poaceae; genus Triticum; species Triticum urartu. The sequence goes on along the minus strand of NC_141878.1, from coordinate 560,290,745 downwards.
TATTTCTACACAATATGTTCCCCTTTGAGAGGTTCATGGGAGTCCTAAAGAAATATGTCCATAACCGCGCTAGGCCAGAAGGAAGCATCTCCATGGGCCATCAAACAGAGGATGTTATCGGGTTTTGTGTTGACTTCATTCCTGGCCTTAACAAGATAGGTCTCCCTAAATCGCGGTATGAGGGGAGACTGACTGGAAAAGGCACTCTTGGAAGAGACTCAATAATATGCAGGGACGGATATTCTTGGTCTCAAGCACACTACACAGTTCTAAAGAACTCTACCTTGGTGACCCCGTATGTCGATGAACACAAGAACAGTCTGTGCTCCAAACACCCGGAGCAGTGCGACGACTGGATTACATGTGAACACATCAGGACTTTCAGCAGTTGGTTGGAAACACGTCTCAGAGGTGACAACACTGTTTGTGATGAGTTGTACTTGTTGTCCAGGGGACCATCTTTGACTGTATTGACTTACAAAGGATACGAGATAAATGGGAATACATTTTACACGATCGCCCAAGATCAAAAGAGCACCAACCAAAACAGCGGTGTCCGCTTTGATGCAGCAACCGAGAGCGGAAAGGACACATATTAGGGTTACATAGTGGACATATGGGAACTTGACTACGGACCTGATTTTAAGGTCCCTTTGTTTAAGTGCAAATGGGTTAATCTGTTAGGCGGCGGGGTACAGGTAGACCCACAGTATGGAATGACAACAGTGGATCTGAAAAATCTTGGGTACACTGACGAACCGTTCGTCCTAGCCAATGATGTGGCACAGGTTATCTATGTGAAGGACATGTCTACCAAACCGAGAAAAAGAAAAGATAAGGAAGCGAATACATTATACGATGAGCCAAAGCGCCACATACTTCTTTCAGGAAAAAGGGACATCCTGGGAGTGGACGGCAAGACAGACATGTCTAAAGATTATGAAAAGTTTCATGAAATTCCTCCCTTCAATGTCAAGGCTGACCCAAGCATCCTGATAAACAATGAAGATTATCCATGGTTACGGCGCAATAAGCAAATGACACAAGCGAAGAAAAAGTGAAGACTTTCTCCCGCAATAAGCAAATGCTATGTGGGTGAAATTATGATACCATCCCAACTTTCAACTTTTTCAGAGTTCATTTGAAATGCTTTCATGTCTTATGGTTCGAAACTTTGATACTTCGAAAGTGATTGTCCATTTTGTACACGAAGTGCATCAAGTTTTTGTCGTAACCCTCTCTACTTTTTGGAACATGCTATGTGGGTGAAATGATGATACCATGCCAACTTTCAACCTTTTCAGAGTTCATTTTGAAATGCTTTCCAATTTCAGAGTCATTTAGCTCAAAGAATGAATTAATAGCAAACAGAATGAACTACAAAACTTTTATGAAAATAAAAAAAATCAATTAAAATATTATGTTATGATCAACTAAAATAAAACTATAATATTCTTTAATAGCAAAAAGAATATAATTTTTGTGACCTAAAATCAAACTATAAGTATTTAATTGTAAGTATAAATAAAAAATAAATAGCAAAGAAGAAAAAAATTTCTATTTTTATAGTAAAGTTATTCATAAACTAGTGATTCACACAAATTTTATAAAATTCCAATTTAAACTATTCAAAATTTTAAAACTAATGGCACTAACAGAAAGTTTATAATTTTTGTGACCTAAAATCAAAAAGAAATCACTAAAAAACTATATGTATTTAGTTGTAAGTATAAATAAAAAATAAATAGAAAAATATTTCTATTTTTATAGTAAAGTTATTCATAAACTAGTGATTTACACAAATTTTATAAAATTCCAATTTAAACTATTCAAAATTTTAAAACTAATGGCACTAATAGAAAGTTTATAATTTTTGTGACCTAAAATCAAAAATAAATCACTAAAAAACTATAAGTATTTAGTTGTAAGTATAAATAAAAAATAAATAGAAAAAAAATTCTATTTTTATAGTAAAGTTATTCATAAACTAGTGATTCACAAAAATTTTTAAAAATTCAAATTTAAACTATTCAAAATTTAAAACTAATGGCACTAACAAAAAGTTTATAATTTTTGTGAGCTAAAAGCAAAAAGAAATCACTAAAAAACTGTAAGTATTTAGTTTTAAGTAGAAATAAAAAAATAAAAAACCAAAAAAAATGTAGAAATAAAAAAGAAAAAACCAAAAAAAATGCCACCTACTGGGCCTCCACGGCCTGAATACGACTAGAAACCCTACATGGGCCAGGATTCAGGCCCGCAGAGGCCCAATAGGCCCACAGGCAGTAGCAAGTTTAGGCCCGAAAGCCTACATTAGAGAGGAGCTCGAATGGAGAGGCACGGCAGGGCTTATAAACCAGTGCCGGTGCCCTTCCGCTAGCGATGTGGGACTAAACTTTTGGGCGCGGGCAGCACAAGGGCATTGGTCCCGGTTGGTGGCACCAACTGGGACTAAAGGGTGCATTGGTCACGGTTCGTGCCACCAACCGTGACCATTGCACCCCTTTAGTCCCGGTTGGTGCCACCAACCGAGACCAAAGGCCGCCGCTTCCCGCCCTTTGGGCTGCCGAAAATTGGCCTTTGGTCCCATCATGCACATGTAACTTTCGCCTAATGATGAAGACATGGTTTTGTTGAATCCTTTGACACTAGGCAACCTCCCGACCCCTCGGCGATCCTCTCGAACATGAGAGGAAGAAGAGGGTCGTCTAGGGGTCGAGGGTTCCAGGGTCGTCGAGGGTTCGAGGGGTCGAGGATCGCCGAGGGGTCGAGAGAGGTTTCCTAGTGTCAAAGTATTTAAGAAATCCATGCCTTCATCATTAGCCGAAAGTAACCAGGGCATGTTGGTACGAAGTTCTGCAAAGTTGTTCTGGAATGGAGTCCCGGATAGAATAATCCGCCTTTTGGTACGAATTCAGCAAAGGCCTTCCAAATAGCGATATTCGGAAGGCTCTTTCTGAACTTTGTACCAAAAAGCGAATTATCCTATCTGGGACTCCGTTCCAGAACAACTTTGAAGAGCTTCGTACCATCATGCACATGTTACTGTCGCCTAATGATGAAGACATGATTTTGTTGAATCCTTTGACACTAGGCAACCTCCCGACCCCTCCACGATCCTCTCGAACATGAGAGGAAGAAGAGGGTCGTCTAGGGGTCGAGGGTTCTTCTCCTCTATTCTTTCTTCTCATCTTATTTTTCTTCTTCTTCCTCTTTTTTTTATCGGGAACGAGGGTCGTCGAGGGACATAGATGTAGTGTCGTCGTTGTCGATATATACCCCCTCCCGATAGCTTACTATGATTAGGTAGCTAGTTCTACGTTTGGCACTAATATATCCATCTGCCATGTTTGAATAATAATTGCCATGTTGTAAATATTTGTAGAAACTATGGACACCGCCCTAGACGAAGCAACAAAAGAAGCGTTGTTGAGGGACATAATCGCAGAAGGAAGTGATGCCATCTCGTTGTTTCTCAACGAAACCGATGGTCTGGAAGGAGAGGGTGAACAAGCTGGCTACGGTGACCTAATGCCGGTGCTAGAAGAAGAACATGAGGACGGCTCCGGTGACCCAATGCCGGTGCAAGAAGGAGACCGTGATGACGGCTCCGGTGACCGAACCAAGTCCGGCCAGGTATATATATTAGTTAAGCCTATGCTGACTAGCTGATTGATGCATTCATTGTTTTGGTATGTACACATATTAATTAAGTCTTTGTTCTTTTTTCTAGCCCTCCGAATCGAGCACAACTTCGGTAAAGAGACGAGGCCCGAAGAAAAAGTTGAGCTCGGATGAAAAGTTTGAGATCATAGCAATCGCGCCCGACGGCCAACCTATTGAACCCCTCCGGACAAAGAGCGCATTTGTTGCTCAGTGCGGGGTTCTAGTTAGGGACAAGATCCCGATAAGCATCCAGCAATGGTTTAAGCCGGCTACAGAAGACCCTGAGGTGTCTTATGTCAATGATATGTAGAAAAATGATCTTTGGACTGAGCTGAAGTCAAATTTCACCCTACCGCCTGAGGATAATCCAGAGAACCCAGTTAAAGAGAAATTAATCAAGTCTTTTGCTCTGAAGAGGATGGCAGAACTATTCAGGAGGTGGAAGAAAGAGCTGAATAAGTTTGTCGAAAATAATGGGACACCAGAATTCAAGGGCAGATATGAGAAGATCAGAGATCACTGGCCCGCATTTGTGGCCCACAAGACATCAGAAAAGAGTAAGAAGATGTCGGCAACAAACAAGCAAAATGCTGGGAAGAAGAAGCTTCACCATCGCACGGGGTCAGGTGGCTACCTCGTAGCCCGGCCTAAGTGGTCCAAGACTGAGAATGATCTGGTTCATAAAGGGATCGAACCAGAGACAATTAACTGGCCAGACCGTTGCCGGACTTGGTTCTTCGGGGCTGGCGGAACACTGGACCCTGTAACAGGGAAGTGCATTTGGACGAATGATCAAATGGACATACCAGTCAGTAAGCTTAAGCAATATATCAAAGCAGCGCAGGAAGGGACGTTATTTCCAGACAGAGAGAACGACGAGCTCACAATGGCCCTCGGGAATCCTGAGCACCCTGGACGGACACGAGGCACGCCAGGCTCCATTCCGTGGAAGGTAGGGTTTCCGGACGCAGGCGGTTACAAATCCCATGAGAGGAGGAAAAAAGTGCAGCAGACCCAAATACAGGCGCTGCAAGCAAGGGTAGAGGCGATAGAGGAACAAGAAGCAAATCGCAGCAAACGTACTGCCGAAGCCTCCCCCGAAGCTACCCCGCCATCTCAGCGCAGAAGCAGCGTGGCTTCCACCGAGATGCTTCAGCTGGAGCATGCCTTGACGGCTCCTGCCAGCTATCCCGTGGATGCTATAATGGAGTCTCAAAACTGCCACCTTATGATGCAATAGATGAATTTGAAGGTCAAGGCGGCTGTTGGCTCTGTTTATCCTACTAAACCCGGCGCAACTTTTCACTGCCGGCCGATTCCAGAAGGATATGCTAGGGTGATGGTGGATGAGATAACGGAGGGATTTGAGGACCTCCAGCTTGACCACCCTACCGGTGAAGGGGAGACTCAGCTAGGGTCTGCTCTGAAGACTCCATGCCTATGGCGGAAGGAGCTCATCAACCTTCCGAACTGGACGCCACCGCCTCCTCCTCCTCCTCCGGCGAGTCAGGGCACTCCGCCTCCACCGCCTTCTCCTCCGGCGAGTGACGATCAAGGCCCTCGGCCGGCTCCTTCTCCGGCGCGTGGCGGCACTCCGCCTCCTTCTCCGCCTGCGCCGACGCGCCCGAGCAGCCAGCCTCCTCCTTCTCCGCCTCGTCAGCAAGGGCGGAAGAGACCTGCCGCCGCTCCAGCTGCTCCGGCGCGTCGTAGTCCTTCTCCTCCGCCGCTTAAGCAAGTAAAGAAGACAACCTCTCCGTCTGCTCGGTCGGCGTCTAGCAGTACAACCAGAGGCGGGAGGACATACAGATTCGGTCCTTCTCTGAAGACTCCAGAGAAGTTACCATATGAGAGGACCCTGGAGGAGAACGCCGAGATCGCGCAAGAAGAAGTGAGGAACTTCTTTGAAGGGGTGAAAGCAAAGAAACATCCACCTACGGAGGAGAAGGTAGATCGGGTGAAAGTGAAGCGCACTCTGGCTGCCCTGACAAAACCACCAAAGTCTGATCCGCCGAAAGGAAACTATGACCGCATTATTGGAAAGGAATTTGCCGAAGCGGAGCGGTAAGGAAGTACTGTCAGTGATCAAAGGCTGAAAGAATGACGAGCTGGGAAACAAATTGCCCATCTCGGTGAACAAGCGAAGCAATCGTGCCCCCCGCTCAAGGTGCCTAGCCACAACATCGATAATGATCCGAGGATGGTGCCCGGTTATAGCAATCTTGCAGATTACCTGCCCGACGAAGTACATTATGAACCCATGGAGGTGCAGATACAAAGATACGAGTACGGGAAGCCTCTCGTCAAAGATGAAAGATCTCTATCAACGATGATGCGAAGATTGCATGATTGGTACTTGAAAATCTGCAGAGACTCTGGGGGGAGGAGTACTTTGTATGCGAGAGTTAAACCGGAGCATGACCTCGTTGGAATTGATCTGTTGCCTGTTCCATTTGAGGAGTTCTATCAGTTTTTCAATCAATTGGCCCTCGATAAAACAACGGTCACCTGCTACTGTCTGTAAGTAGTACTACTTCTGTCATTAAGTTTCTCTATATAGCTTAGCTCTTTCATTGCATGTATTTATAATCATCCTCACTATATTATGCAGATTGAAGATCGCCGAATTGAAGAAAAGACAAGTCGGTGATATTGGGTTCATTAACACATATCTCATAGATGCAACTGAGGTTAAACTTCATGCCGCAGCTACCGAGGCCAACTTGCTACGATCGTTCGTAATAAATCAAAACAAAGATATAATACTCTTTCCTTACAACTTCAGGTGAGTGTTACTGTCTTGTGCGTATTCGGTTTCCCTTATATATTAGTCAAGGTTATAGTAATGTAATTGATGAGTTATGCATGTGTGTGCAGTTACCACTATATTCTCCTAGAGATTAAGCTTGAGCAGGGAGTAGTAACCGTCTTGGACTCTAAACGAAAAGATCCCAAGGAGTATGCGGACATGACTGAAATCCTCAAGAAGTAAGTTAAATTGATCATTATCCACCATATCAGCAACTTTGTTCATTTCCTGATATCAAGTAATTGTTTTGTTTGTCCGGCAGGGTTTGGAGAAAATTCACCCAAACAGTTCCGGGACTGCCGAAGGAGCTGGAATTTAGACACCCGGAAGTAAGTACTATAGTAGCATGTTCCGCGCATCTCCTAGTGATTCAAGCGCTAGTTTCATCAATACCATTTAGCATTCTTGCTTATCAGTTTGATTGACCTCTATTTCTTGTAAAGTGGTTGTGGCAGGAACAAGGGAATGATTTCTGTGGATACTACATCTGCGAGTCCATCCGCCACACGACCTGTGAGCGGGGCGGGTACTCTAACGAACAATATGAAGTACGTAAATAACAACATTCACAATTTTATTTTATTACCATAATTTGTGTTGAGTTTCATTCATTTATATATATATATATATATATGTATTGACCCCCTTCTTCAAATTAGATGTTTCGGAAGCGGGATGAACTCCTAGCACCAGCTCGCATGCGAGCAATTCAAGAGGAATTGGTGGCATTCTTTCTTGACCACGTGATCCCTGAAGACTGAGAATTCTATGTGGACCCTGAGTCCGTATGATTATATTTGTAAGAGATAATTATTGTATATATGTAGCCGGTAGTGTCAGATAGATATACGAGAACTTGTTGTTCGACCAATCTCTCGGAGAAGGAGAGGTGGTCGATATCACTTCTCTCTGTATATATGCATATATGTTCATGACGATCTTCTGTTTCCTTCGTTTGCTTACTAGCTAGCTAGCGTGTCTAGTCCTCTCTATATACATATGTATAGTACGTAGCGTCGACCAAGCACGGACATAAGAGAGGACACTTCTCTCTATTAATTATAACTAGCTAACACAATATATGAAACACCTAAATTTACCCCGCAAAACCCCCAACCCCCCCCCTTTCAAAAAAAACAAAAACCCCAGCCACAGAAGTGCTGACGCGTGGATGCCTATTGGTCCCGGTTGGTGCCACCAACCGGGACCAAAGGGTCTCCTGACTGGGCTCTGCGCACTGCCCACGTGGAGGGCCTTTAGTCCCGGTTCTGGATTGAACCAGGACTAAAGGGGGGAGGTATTAGTACCGACACTTTAGTCCCGGTTCCGGAACCGGGACTAAAGGCCCTTACGAACCGGGACTATAGGCCCTTTTTCTACCAGTGCCTGGATCAGTAATCCTGACACCACACAGTACTCGGAGGATTTATAGCAGAGTAGCAATCACACACTTATTACATCGTGTCTCAAAAGAGAACTTAAAACAATAAATATGGTTTAAGGCCATCTAATAACGATAACAGCGGAAGGCTTGGAAGAAAAGTGAGTCCATCAACTCCAACGGCATCACTGAGTATAGAACCACAACCTAAAAGTCCTCAATCTTCGTCTGAAAAGTCTACAACATTAACGTTGCAGCCCAAAAACGGGTCAGCACATGGAATATGCTGGCAAGATAACACATAGAGAGTAATGGAATGCAACAACTATACTATATGCATATATGGCTGGTGGAAAGTCTATGGTTATAGTTTTTGCGTAAAGCCAATTTTTCCCTACTTCAAAGGAATAAAATTAATTACTATCATGGTGGTTGTGAAACATTGAGAATGGTTGACAGCATCCTCAATCCCAATTAAGTAACATCATTAGAATCCCACAAAATCAATTTAGAGTAACATGTTGAGATTCACATGAAAATCCAGGTACAAGATACTCAAGATGTCCATAACCGGGGACACGGCTAACCATGATTAGTTTATACACTCTGCAGAGGTTTGGCACTTTTCCCCACAAGACCCGATCGCCTCTGTTTGGTTTCTCGCACTGCAGGGTGTTTGAGAAGACCGATGACCGAGACATAGTCTTTCAGAAGCGTTTGCACCTTACGATGGGTAGACCGTACCACCTACAACCCCTACATCTGCTAGTCTACCACTGTAAGAGTTCACACGACTTAGTCAACTATGCTAGAGCCCATAATAGCTTGTGGCTGCACACGGAAGTTTCTAGTATGAATAATCTCATGATCCCTTTGGGCCTGGGTGGCGGTCCAAAAGAAAACAGGCAAGTCCTGGATACCCCAGGTGCCTCAATCCACCCAGATGTGTGTTAGGTTGCCACCTTAGATAAACCATTAATTAACAATCTCACATCTGTCATGGATATCACTCACCCAATCCACGTCTACTAGCATAGCATGGCATAATAAGCAAACGTAGAAGTAACTCCCAAAGGTTTGATAATAAACAGGTAATAGGTACTACCTCATCTACTTCCCATCCCACAGTTTAATTAGATCCTAATCATGCAATGTGTGAGGATTGATCTAATGCACAAAAACTGGGTTGTAGAAAAGGTATGATCAAAGTGTTACTTGCCTTGCTGATGATCCGCGAAACCTAGAGATTCAAAGTAACAAGCGGCGCACTCCGGGTATTCTATCGCAGACAAACAACAAGCATACAATAAGTACTCATCTAATGCACAGGTAAAACTCAAATAGAAGATCTAACCAGAAGGTTCAACTTAAGAACTCCGGTTGGCAAAAGAATCAAATCGAACGAAGCAAAAGAAATCAAACGGCGAAAGAAAACAACTTCGTTCTAGTAATCTGGATCTAGGGCAAATTTTACTGTACCAAAAACATGTTTAAGTTGATTATTCGGAAAGAGGGTTTCGAGACGAAACTCCAGGCGCTTGAATCGCCTGATTCCGATAAACGAGCGAAAAGTTATACTAAAACGAAAATCGGATCAGAAATCGCGATCATAAAATAACCGCGGAAAATCCGACGAAAAAGAAAAATGACGAACAGAATTTTTTAAAAAAAAAAACTACACGGACAACGAGGCGGCGGCGAACCTCGAAAGTCGCGCGGCTCCGGCGGCGGCGGTGGGACAGGGGCTAGCGTTAGGGTTTAGGTGGTGGCGGGCCTCTCTCTCTCTTGGGCCGGCTCGCGTAGCTTATAAAGGCCCCAGGCCAGGGAGTGCTGGCCGGGTACGGCCCTGAGTCGGTTCCATTTTTTTTAAATCCGCTCGGAAGAAAAACAAAAAGAAATACTAAACGGACTCCAAAAATCACGAAATAAATTTTGCCGGGTTCCTAAAATCAAGCCCGATAAAGTGAACATTTATTTGGGCCCAAAATACAACTTTGAAAAACGCGCATTTTTCCTAAATTCAAATAAAAATACCGAAAAACTCCGAAATAAATCTTATTTGATTTTTTTATTAAATCCTCAATATTTCTATATTTTGGGAAAGTCATTTTATTCCCTCTCTCTTATTTTTGCAATAGAAATAATTGATGATAAAATAAATAAAATCAAATGATCCTATTTACATAATGTGAGAAAACTCAAATATGTAAATAACGAAATCCCCAACTCTCTCCGTGGGTCCTTGAGTTGCTTAGGATTTCCTAGGATCAAAACCAAAGCAAAAATAAATATGATATGCATGATGACCTAATGTATAACATTCCAAATTGAAAATTTGGGATGTTAAAAACCTACCCCCCTTAAGATGAATCTCTCCCTCGAGATTCGGGTTGGCTAGAAAATAGGTGAAGGTGGTCTTTGAGCAAATCTTCCTCTCGCTCCCAGGTGGCTTCATCCTCCGTGTGGTGGCTCCACTGAACTTTGCAAAACTTGATAACCTTGCTGCGAGTAACTCGGCTGGCAAACTCGAGAATCTTGACTAGTTTCTCCTCATAGGTCAGATTGTTATCCAACTGGATTGCTTCCAATGGCACTGTGTCTCTCAATGGTATGTCAGCCATGTCCGCGTGACATTTCTTCAACTAAGAAACGTGAAACACATCATGCACTCCGGCCAATCCTTCTGGCAATTCCAACTTGTAGGCCACTTCTCCCATACGCTCCAAAACACGATATGGTCCTACAAATCGTGGCGCTAACTTCCCCTTAACTCCAAAACGCTTAATCCCTCGAAGTGGGGACACTCGAAGATAAGCTCTATCTCCAACTTCATAAACCGTCTCCTTGCGTTTAGAATCTGCGTAGCTCTTCTGCCTGGACTGGGCTACCTTGAGCCTATCGCGAATCATCTTCACCTTCTGTTCAGACTCCTTAATCAGATCTGGTCCAAACAACTGGCGGTCTCCAACTTCGTCCCATGACAACGGTGTCCTACACCTCCTTCCGTACAAAGCTTCGAAAGGTGCCATCTTCAAACTGGTCTGATAGCTATTATTATAAGAAAACTCTGCATATGGCAAATTATCGTCCCAACTAGATCCATAATCTAGCGCACAAGCTCTCAGCGTATCTTCCAAAAATCTGATTGACTCTCTCAGTCTGTCCATCTGTCTGCGGGTGAAAAGCTGTACTAAATTCTAGCCTGGTACCCAACGTCTCATGCAACTGCTTCCAGAACTTTGAGGTAAACTGGGTTCCTCTATCTGATACGATGCTCCTCGGAACTCCATGCAAACATACGATTCTGGTCATGTATATCTTTGCCAACTTAGCACTTGTGTAAGTGGTCTTTACTGGGATGAAATGTGCTACCTTCGTCAATCGATCAACTACAACCCAAATCGAGTGATAGCCTGAATGAGTCCTTGGTAATCCCGTGATAAAATCCATGCCTAGCTTATCCCACTTCCATTCGAGTATCGGCAATGGTTGCAACAATCCTGCTGGCTTCTGATGCTCTGCCTTTACTCTCTGACATACGTCACAAACTGCTACATACTCCACAATATCCTTCTTCATTCCGGTCCACCAGAAAATATCCTTCAAATCCAAATACATCTTGGTATTTCCTGGGTGAATCGAATACGGTGAATCATGGGCCTCTTGCAGAATCAACTTCCTGATTTCCGGGTTGTTGGGCACGTAAACGCGGTCTTTAAACCATAGGGTGTCATGCTCATCCTCACGAAATCCTTTAGCTTTTTCCTTTGCTCAGTTTCTCCTTTATAGCGGCAATCTCTTTGTCAGTTTTCTGAGCTTCTCTGATTCTATCCATCAAAGTTGACAGAATTTCCAATGCTGCTACATAGCCTCTCGGAACTATTTCTAAACATAGTTCACGAAGATTTCCTTCTAACTCCTTGGGTATTTCTCCCATCATTAGTGTATTGACATGACTCTTACGGCTCAATGCATCTGCTACTACATTAGCCTTTCCGGGATGATAATGCAATCTCATATCATAATCCTTGATAAGCTCCAACCATCTCCTTTGTCTGAGATTCAACTCCTTCTGCGTGAAATTGTACTTCAAACTCTTATGATCCGTGTACACCTCACAATGGTTTCCGATGAGGAAATGTCTCCATGTCTTCAACGCTTGCACTACGGCTGCTAACTCCAAATCATGCGTGGCATAATTCAATTCGTGGGGCTTCAGTTGTCGTGAAGCATACGAAACAACTCTTCCTTCCTGCATAAGTACTGCTCCAAGTCCTCGACGTGAAGCGTCGCAATACACCTCATAATCTTTGGTTTGGTCTGGCAAAATCAACACTGGTGAGGTAACCAAACATTTCTTCAACTCCTGAAAACTTGCCTCACACTCCTCAGTCCATTTGAACTAAGTATCCTTTTTCAAAAACTCCGTCATAGGTTTTGCAATCTTTGAGAAATTCTCAATAAATCTCCGGTAGTATCCTGCGAGTCCAACAAAACTCCGGATCTCTCCAACTGTAGTTGGGGCTTCCCACTTGGTCACGGTTTCAACTTTAGCGGGATCTACTGCTATACCTTCTCCAGATATAACGTGTCCGAGGAATCCTACTTCCTTCAACCAAAATTCACATTTGCTGAACTTGGCATATAATTGGTGTTCTCTGAGCTTTCCAAGTGCCAAGCGCAAATGCTCCTTATGCTCCTCTTCATTCTTCGAATATACCAGGATATCATCAATGAACACTACGACGAACTTATCCAAAAACTCCATAAACACTTTGTTCATCATGTTCATAAAATAGGCAGGCGCGTTAGTCAGTCCAAATGACATAACGGTATACTCATACAGTCCATATCTTGTGGTGAAAGCTGTCTTGGGAATATCCTGTTCTCGAATCTTCAACTGATGGTACCCTGATCGCAAATCGATCTTGGAAAATACTTTAGCTCCTTGCAATCGATCAAACAGATCATTGATCATTGGCAGTGGGTACTTGTTCTTGATCGTTGCTTCGTTCAATCCTCGATAATCAACAACCATCCTTAACGATCCATCCTTCTTCTCCACTAAAAGTACTGGTGATCCCCAAGGCGAAGAACTTGGGCGAATATATCCCTTACTCATTAACTCCTTAATCTGCTTCTTAATTTCCACCAAATCTGTTGCTGGCATCCTATATGGTCTCTTTGATATTGGCCCAGTGCCTGGCAATAGCTCAATCAAAAACTCAATGTCTCTATCCGGTGGCATGCCTGGCAACTCTTCGGGAAATACATCCAGAAAATCCTTTACCACTGGTACTTCCTCCTGCACAACTCCTGTTAGGCAATTTACTTGTGTCCTTTTTGGTACATGCCGGGATACATACTTGATCCTTCTCCCTTCTGGTGTGGTAAGCAAAATTGACTTACTAGCACACTCAATATTCCCTTCATACTTTCATAACCAATCCATGCCTAATATCACATCCAATCCTTGTGATTCCAATACTATTAGGTCTGAGGGAAAAACATAGTTACCAATCCTTAATGGTAACCGATCACACCATAGACTTGCCACATACTCTTCTCCTGGCGAGGTTACTAACATGGGTGACCTAAGGGCTTGGGTTGGTAGGTTATACTTATCCACAAATCCCCTTGATATGTATGAATGCGATGCACCAGTATCAAAAAGAACGAGTGCAGTAAATGACTTAACCAAAAACTTACCTATTACTGCATCGGGCTGAGCTTCAACCTCCTCCACATTAACGTGGTTCACCTGTCCCCTGTTAAAAGGGTTCGGCTTCTTTCCAGAACTTCCATTGCCGTTTTGGCCTTCAGGACATTCATTTGCAAAGTGTCCGGTCTTCTGACACTTAAAGCAAGTGACGTGGCTCAAATCTTTCTTGGCTGGGGTTGATGGGGTGCCGCGGTTCTGTCCATTGCTTCCTCCATTCCCATTACCATTCTTGGTGCTATTGTGATTGTGCGAGCTACCTACTCCATGGGTATGCTGAAAATGTCCTCCTGGTCTAGGGGTAAAACGAGGCTTCTGCTGAGCTCCTGAATTATACTTTCCTTGTCCATACTTCCTCTTGCGGTTCTCAATTTGCTGCTGCTTCCCTTCAATCATAAGAGCACGATCTACCAACTCCTGGTAGTTGTTGAAGGTGGCTACCATCAACTGCATACTCAACTCATCATTCAATCCTTCCAGGAATTTCTCCTGCTTAGCTGCATCCGTAGCAACGTCATCTGGGGCATAACGTGCTAGCTTACTAAACTCTTCCACATACTGGCCAACTGTCCGTCCTCCTTGGTGCAAGTTACGAAACGCACGCTTCTTCATGGCCATTGCTCCTGCTGAAACATGGGCGGTGCGAAAAGCCTGCTGAAATTGGTCCCATGTGACAGTGTCGATTGGGAAGGTAGCTGTGAAATTCTCCCACCAAGATGCTGCGGGTCCTTCTAACTGATGTGCGGCAAACTTAACCTTCTCCACATCTGTGCATCCTGCTGTGGTCAACTCCCTAGCTATCTTGCGGAGCCAATCATCTGCTACTATCGGCTCGGTGCTACTGGAATTCACCGGCGGATTCAGCCTAAGAAAACGGGCTAAGTGGTCAACAGGTGGTGGTGGTGGTGGATTGTTGTTGTTGTTCCCTTGGTTCTGATTCTGAACTAGCAACTGCATCAAGGTGTTTTGCTACTGGATCAACTGGGTGAGCTCCGGCGGAAAGGCAAATCCGGGGTCACGTCTCGGAGGCATCTGAGGGTTTAGAAAAGATGAGATATAAGAATAGAGGGGGTCTAAAGGGAAAAACACTACCCATATGCACATGAGGCAAAAGCACACAATTCACTTCAATCAATCAAACAAAGGCATACAATCGATCTAGCTATTGCAAAAGTGCTCGGACTACTATATTTACATGGTGGACTGCTACTACTGATGAGGTGGTCTACTAGAAATATTCTATGGTTGTAGACTCCATAATATCTGCTCCTGCTTCATCAAAATAGTCATCATCGCTACTATCTTGTTCCGAGTCGGTGGCGTCAATGATGATGTAGTCTTCCGGGCTAATTTCCTTGGGTTCTTCGTCTTCATCTACTGGTGTTGGGGCTCCCATAAATATTCCAATCTTCTTGATCAGATCGTCATTCTTCTCCAGCAATACTTCAATTTCTTCTTCATAACCTTCGCGTGTAGTCTTGAGTTCTTCCTCCAGTTCCTTGATTCTAGTCTTAGCCTTCTTCAGATCTATCATGTTGGCGCACATCTGATTCTCCTGTCATCGAATGTGCTGGTTTAACTCCTGAATAAAAGCTGCAATTGATCTATCTTTCCTGGTGCTGATCATCTCCCAGTGTTCATCTCGGCGTCCGCAAATCTGGTAGATAGTATCCTTGAGATCCTTGCGGTAGACTTCTCCAATGCGTCCCATGGCGATGTGAGCTGCCATGCTCTTTCCTAGACTCCAAGTTGGTGCATCAAAAGAAAACTCTATGGGCTCAGTGACTGGCATGAACGTCCTTCCTGGAACTTGAACTTGAATCATCCAGCGCTCTTCTTCAGGTAAAGTGGCGTTGTAGGTTCCCGTGAAGCTTGGTATTCCTATGTTCAGGTATCTAGTGACTTCCTTCAAGTGGCGTCCAAAGGGTGTATCTTCATCTGGTTGGGTGAACTTGTTCCTTGCATCCGCCATCCTAAAGAGTAGAAAAGATGAGAAGTCAGAAGAGAAGAGAGTGAGTAGTGATCTAGGTCTTTAGCTTAGTGGTCGTGTCCTACAGTCAGCGTGTGCTCTGATACCATCTCTGTAGCGACCAGACCTCAAACAGTCTGATCTCTGTGCTCCGGTGTCATCCCTCACTAGTAGAAAACAGGGCTATGGTCCAGGCCGGCTCAGCCCATTAGTCCCGGTTCAGTGTAGAACCGGGACCAATGTGGGCATTGGTCCCGGTTCGTGAGCCCAGAGGGCCGGCCGGGCCACGTGGGCCATTGGTCCCGGTTCGTCTGGACCTTTTGGTCCCGGTTGGTGGGACGAACCGGGACCAATGGGCCTCGCTCCTGGCCCACCACCATTGGTCCCGGTTGGTGGCTTGATCCGGGACCAAAGGCTCCCCTTTAGTCCCGGTTCATGCCACCAACCGGGACCAATGAGGTGCCTATATATACCCCCTCGCGCAAGAGCAGAGCACAATGCTCTGTTTTTTCTGGCCGAGGGGGAGAGGGCTTTGTGGTGCTCTAGCTCACCTCCTATGCACATGAGGTGTTCGATGGAATGCCCGAGCCACACTACTTAAGCTTTCTCCTCTCGAAGCTCGACCTCCAAGCTCCATTTTCCTCGAGATTTGTACACTTCTATTAATTTGGACACTTAATTATATATAATGCACGCAGATGAACCGACAATGGATGTACGGTGACAGACACACCGGCAATGGATGTGCATGAGTTTCTCGATGCGGCTGAGGCAAACAAGTAGAATGGGTTTATGTGTTGTCCATGCACTGAATGTGGGAATACGAGGTCTTACTCTAACCGGAAAATCCTTCACTCCCACCTGCTTTACAAGGGTTTGATGCCACACTATAATGTTTGGACGAGGCACGGAGAAATAGGGGTTATGATGGAAGACGGTGAAGAAGAAGAGTACGATGACAACTATGTGCCCCCTGAATACGGTGATGCTGCAACGGGGGGAGCTGGTGAAGATCAAGAGGAACCAGACGATGTGCCCAATGATGCTGCCACGGGTGAAGCTACTGAAGATCAAGAGGAACCAGACGATGTGCCCGATGATGATGATCTCCGCCGGGTCATTGTCGATGCAAGGACGCAATGCATTAGTCAAAAGGAGAAGCTGAAGTTCGATCGCATGTTAGAGGATCACAAAAAAGGGTTATACCCCAATTGCGAAGATGGCAACACAAAGCTCGGTACCGTACTGGAATTGCTGTAGTGGAAGGCAGAGAATGCTGTGGCTGACAAAGGATTTGAGAAGCTACTGAAAATATTGAAGAAGAAGCTTCCAAAGGATAACGAATTGCCCGACAGTACATACGCAGCAAAGAAGGTCGTATGCCCTCTAGGATTGGAGGTGGAGAAGATACATGCATGCCCTAATGACTGCATCCTCTACCGCGGTGCATACAAGGATCTGAACGCATGCCCGGTATGTGGTGCGTTGCGGTATAAGATTAGACGAGATGACCCTGGTGATGTTGACGGCGAGCCCCTCAGGAAGAGGGTTCCTGCGAAGGTGATGTGGTATGCTCCTATAATACCACGATTGAAACGTCTGTTCAGAAACGAAGAGCATGCCAAGTTGATGCGATGGCACAGTGAGAACCGAAAGAAAGATGGGAAGTTGAGAGCACCCGGTGATGGGTCGCAGTGGAGAAAAATTGAGAGAAAGTACTGGGATGAGTTTGCAAAGGACCCAAGGAATGTATGGTTTGCTTTAAGCGCGGATGGCATTAATCCTTTCGGGGAGCAGAGCAGCAATCACAGCACCTGGCCCGTGACTCTATGTATGTATAACCTTCCTCCTTGGATGTGCATGAAGCGGAAGTTCATTATGATGCCAGTTCTCATCCAAGGCCCTAAGCAACCCGGCAACGAAATTGATGTGTACCTAAGGCCATTAGTTGAAGAACTTTTACAGCTGTGGAATGGAAATGGTGTACGTACGTGGGATGAGCACAGACAGGAGGAATTTGACCTTAAGTCGTTGCTGTTCGTGACCATCAACGATTGGCCCGCTCTCAGTAACCTTTCAGGACAGACAAACAAAGGATACCACGCATGCACGCACTGTTTAGATGACACTGAAAGTATATACCTAGACAAATGCAGGAAGAATGTGTACCTGGGCCATCGTCGATTTCTTCCGACCAACCATCAATGTCGAAAGAAAGGCAAGCATTTCAAAGGTGAGGCAGATCACCGGAAGAAGCCCGCCATGCGCACCGGTGATCACGTGCTTGCTATGGTCAATGATTTACACTACGTAATCTTTGGAAAGGGTCCCGATGGACTAGCTGTTCTGAATGACGCTGAGGGACACGCACCCATGTGGAAGAAGAAATCTATATTTTGGGACCTACCCTACTGGAAAGACCTAGAGGTCCGCTCCTCAATCGACGTGATGCACGTGACGAAGAACCTTTGCGTGAACCTGCTAGGCTTCTTGGGCGTGTATGGGAAGATAAAAGATACACCTGAGGCACGAGAGGACCTGCAACATTTGCACGAAAAAGACGGCATGCCTCCGAAGCAGTATAAAGGTCCTGCCAGCTACGCTCTTACAAAAGAAGAGAAAGAAATCTTCTTTGAATGCCTGCTCAGTATGAAGGTCACGACTGGCTTCTCGTTGAATATAAAGGGAATAATAAATATGCCAGAGAAAAAGTTTTAGAACCTAAAGTCTCATGACTGCCACGTGATTATGACGCAACTGCTTCCGGTTGCATTGAGGGGGCTTCTACCGGAAAACGTCCGATTAGCCATTGTGAAGCTATGTGCATTCCTCAATGCAATCTCTCAGAAGGTGATCGATCCAGAAATCGTACCAAGGCTAAGGAGTGATGTGGCGCAATGTCTTGTCAGTTTCGAGCTGGTGTTCCCACCATCCTTCTTCAATATCATGACGCATGTCCTAGTTCATCTAGTCGGCGAGATTGTCATCCTGGGGCCCGTATTTCTACACAATATGTTCCCCTTTGAGAGGTTCATGGGAGTCCTAAAGAAATATGTCCATAACCGCGCTAGGCCAGAAGGAAGCATCTCCATGGGCCATCAAACAGAGGATGTTATCGGGTTTTGTGTTGACTTCATTCCTGGCCTTAACAAGATAGGTCTCCCTAAATCGCGGTATGAGGGGAGACTGACTGGAAAAGGCACTCTTGGAAGAGACTCAATAATATGCAGGGACGGATATTCTTGGTCTCAAGCACACTACACAGTTCTAAAGAACTCTACCTTGGTGACCCCGTATGTCGATGAACACAAGAACAGTCTGTGCTCCAAACACCCGGAGCAGTGCGACGACTGGATTACATGTGAACACATCAGGACTTTCAGCAGTTGGTTGGAAACACGTCTCAGAGGTGACAACACTGTTTGTGATGAGTTGTACTTGTTGTCCAGGGGACCATCTTTGACTGTATTGACTTACAAAGGATACGAGATAAATGGGAATACATTTTACACGATCGCCCAAGATCAAAAGAGCACCAACCAAAACAGCGGTGTCCGCTTTGATGCAGCAACCGAGAGCGGAAAGGACACATATTATGGTTACATAGTGGACATATGGGAACTTGACTACGGACCTGATTTTAAGGTCCCTTTGTTTAAGTGCAAATGGGTTAATCTGTTAGGCGGCGGGGTACAGGTAGACCCACAGTACGGAATGACAACAGTGGATCTGAAAAATCTTGGGTACACTGACGAACCGTTCGTCCTAGCCAATGATGTGGCACAGGTTATCTATGTGAAGGACATGTCTACCAAACCGAGAAAAATAAAAGATAAGGAAGCGAATACATTATACGATGAGCCAAAGCGCCACATACTTCTTTCAGGAAAAAGGGACATCCTGGGAGTGGACGGCAAGACAGACATGTCTAAAGATTATGAAAAGTTTCATGAAATTCCTCCCTTCAATGTCAAGGCTGACCCAAGCATCCTGATAAACAATGAAGATTATCCATGGTTACGGCGCAATAAGCAAATGACACAAGCGAAGAAAAAGTGAAGACTTTCTCCCGCAATAAGCAAATGCTATGTGGGTGAAATTATGATACCATCCCAACTTTCAACTTTTTCAGAGTTCATTTGAAATGCTTTCATGTATTATGGTTCGAAACTTTGATACTTCGAAAGTGATTGTCCATTTTGTACACGAAGTGCATCAAGTTTTTGTCGTAACCCTCTCTACTTTTTGGAACATGCTATGTGGGTGAAATGATGATACCATGCCAACTTTCAACCTTTTCAGAGTTCATTTTGAAATGCTTTCCAATTTCAGAGTCATTTAGCTCAAAGAATGAATTAATAGCAAACAGAATGAACTACAAAACTTTTATGAAAATAAAAAAAATCAATTAAAATATTATGTTATGATCAACTAAAATAAAACTATAATATTCTTTAATAGCAAAAAGAATATAATTTTTGTGACCTAAAATCAAACTATAAGTATTTAATTGTAAGTATAAATAAAAAATAAATAGCAAAGAAGAAAAAAATTTCTATTTTTATAGTAAAGTTATTCATAAACTAGTGATTCACACAAATTTTATAAAATTCCAATTTAAACTATTCAAAATTTTAAAACTAATGGCACTAACAGAAAGTTTATAATTTTTGTGACCTAAAATCAAAAAGAAATCACTAAAAAACTATATGTATTTAGTTGTAAGTATAAATAAAAAATAAATAGAAAAATATTTCTATTTTTATAGTAAAGTTATTCATAAACTAGTGATTTACACAAATTTTTAAAAATTCCAATTTAAACTATTCAAAATTTTAAAACTAATGGCACTAACAGAAAGTTTATAATTTTTGTGACCTAAAATCAAAAAGAAATCACTAAAAAACTATAAGTATTTAGTTGTAAGTATAAATAAAAAATAAATAGAGAAAAAATTCTATTTTTATAGTAAAGTTATTCATAAACTAGTGATTCACACAAATTTTTAAAAATTCAAATTTAAACTATTCAAAATTTAAGACTAATGGCACTAACAAAAAGTTTATAATTTTTGTGACCTAAAAGCAAAAAGAAATCACTAAAAAACTGTAAGTATTTAGTTTTAAGTAGAATTAAAAAAATAAAAAACCAAAAAAAATGTAGAAATAAAAAAGAAAAAAACCAAAAAAAATGCCACCTACTGGGCCTCCACGGCCTGAATACGACTAGAAACCCTACATGGGCCAGGATTCAGGCCCGCAGAGGCCCAATAGGCCCATACGCAGTAGCAAGTTTAGGCCCGAAAGCCTGCATTAGAGAGGAGCTCGAATGGAGAGGCACAGCAGGGCTTATAAACCAGTGCCGGCGCCCTTCCGCTAGCGATGTGGGACTAAACTTTTGGGCGCGGGCAGCACAAGGGCATTGGTCCCGGTTGGTGGCACCAACCGGGACTAAAGGGTGCATTGGTCACGGTTCGTGCCACCAACCGTGACCATTGCACCCCTTTAGTCCCGGTTGGTGCCACCAACCGAGACCAAAGGCCGCCGCTTCCCGCCCTTTGGGCTGCCGAAAATTGGCCTTTGGTCCCGGTTGGTGGCACCAACCGGGACTAATGCCCAGCTTTAGTCCCGGGTTGTGCCACGAACCGGGACTAAAGGCTTTGCTATATAAGTTCAGACTTTGGAAATTTTCACTCCCGTCTCTCGGGGTTGCCGCCCCAACGCCGACGCCGCCAGGCTGCCCCGCCGTCGTCGTCGCCTCGCCCGTGCCCGTCGTCGCCCGCGCCCTCGCCGTCGCCTGCCGTCGCCCGCCGTCGCCCGCGCCCTCGCCGTCGCCCGGGCCCCTGCCCCGGCCCGCCCCTGCCCCGACGCGGCCGCCCCGGCCCACCCCCATCGCCGTCGCCCGCGCGCCGCCCCGGCCCGCCCTCGCCGTCGCCCGCGCCCCTGCCCCGACGCCATCCTCGCCACCGACCTCTCCTTAGCTTGGTCCGGCCGCCGGCGCCATCCCTTTGCAAATTTTTGTTCATAGATGATAGAGATCAAATGATGATTTTTTTTGTTCATAGATGCATGATAGATGATCAAATGATGTTTTTTTTTGTTCATAGATGATCATATGATTTTTTAGGTTATTTTCATTTGTAGAATTTTTTTATGTATCTAGGAATATTTTTGTTTATAGATGATAGATGATCAAATGATGAATATTTTTGTTCATAGATGATAGATGATCAAATGATGATTTTTTTGTTCATAGGTGATAGATGATCAAATGATGTTTTTTTTGTTCATAGATGATCATATGATTTTCTTTAGGTTATTTTCATTTGTAGAATTTTTTTATGTATCTAGGAATATTTTTGTTCATAGATGATAGATGATATATATGATGATCATATATATGATGATGTTTTTTTTTCATATATGCATTTTTTCATATATATGATGATGTTAGTGGAGAGGAAAAAGTAAAATAAGGAAAAGGAAAATAAGTATAGAAAGAAGGAGAAGAAGAAGGAGAAGACGAGGAGAGGAAGAAAAGGAAGAGGAGAAGAAGAAAGGAATAGAGGAGAAGAAGAGAAAATTAGAATATATATTCTATTTTCTCTTTTCTTCTATTTTTTCTTCGACACATGGGGGGGGGTCGAGAACGTCGGACATTCATGAGAGAGGCGGGGAAGAAGGGGAAGAAGAGGGAGAAGAAAAGGAGAGGAAGAAGAGGAAGTCTTCTCCTCTATTCTTTCTTTTCTTATTTTTTCTTCTTCTTCTTCCTCTTTATTTTATCGGGAACGAGGGTTGTCAAGAGGTCGAGGAGCGGTAGAGGAGAAACCCTAAATAGAAAGTATCGTCGGTGTGAGATACATGTACCGTCGGTGTCGGACACTACACCCACATCCCACAAGTGGCGCGGGCTTCGACGCCCACGTCACTTGTGGGACGTGGATGTAGTGTCCGACACCGAAGGCCACATGTATCTCACACCCACGATACTTCCTAGCTATTTAGGGTTTCCTCTACCGAAAAGAAGAGGAGAAATAAATAAGAAGAAGAAAAAAGAAGAAAAAGAAGAGGAGAAGAAAAAAGGAATAGTGGAGAAAAGAGAATATAGAATAGTGGAGAATAGTCTTTTTTTTCTTCTTTTCTTCTTATTCTTCTTCTTCTTATTAGCCGGAAGTAGAGAGAGGTTTCCTAGTGTCAAAGTATTGAAGAAATCCATGCCTTCATCATTAGCCGGAAGTAACTAGGGTATGTTGGTACGAAGTTCTGCAAAGTTATTCTGGAATTGAGTCCCGGATAGAATAATCCGCTTTTGGGTACGAATTCAGCAAAGGCCTTCCAAATAGCGATATTCGGAAGGCTCTTGCTGAACATTGTACCAAAAAGCGAATTATCCTATCTGGGACTCCGTTCCAGAACAACTTTGAAGAGCTTCGTACCATCATGCACATGTTACTTTCGCCTAATGATGAAGACATGGTTTTGTTGAATCCTTTGACACTAGGCAACCTCCCGACCCCTCGGCGATCCTCTCGAACATGAGAGGAAGAAGAGTGTCTTCTAGGGGTCGAGGGTTCCAGGGTCGTCGAGGGTTCGAGGGGTCGAGGATCGCCGAGGGGTCGAGAGAGGTTTCCTAGTGTCAAAGTATTTAAGAAATCCATGCCTTCATCATTAGCCGAAAGTAACCAGGGCATGTTGGTACGAAGTTCTGCAAAGTTGTTCTGGAATGGAGTCCCGGATAGAATAATCCGCCTTTTGGTACGAATTCAGCAAAGGCCTTCCAAATAGCGATATTCGGAAGGCTCTTTCTGAACTTTGTACCAAAAAGCGAATTATCCTATCTGGGACTCCGTTCCAGAACAACTTTGAAGAGCTTCGTACCATCATGCACATGTTACTGTCGCCTAATGATGAAGACATGATTTTGTTGAATCCTTTGACACTAGGCAACCTCCCGACCCCTCCACGATCCTCTCGAACATGAGAGGAAGAAGAGGGTCGTCTAGGGGTCGAGGGTTCTTCTCCTCTATTCTTTCTTCTCATCTTATTTTTCTTCTTCTTCCTCTTTTTTTTATCGGGAACGAGGGTCGTCGAGGGACATAGATGTAGTGTCGTCGTTGTCGATATATACCCCCTCCCGATAGCTTACTATGATTAGGTAGCTAGTTCTACGTTTGGCACTAATATATCCATCTGCCATGTTTGAATAATAATTGCCATGTTGTAAATATTTGTAGAAACTATGGACACCGCCCTAGACGAAGCAACAAAAGAAGCGTTGTTGAGGGACATAATCGCAGAAGGAAGTGATGCCATCTCGTTGTTTCTCAACGAAACCGATGGTCTGGAAGGAGAGGGTGAACAAGCTGGCTACGGTGACCTAATGCCGGTGCTAGAAGAAGAACATGAGGACGGCTCCGGTGACCCAATGCCGGTGCAAGAAGGAGACCATGATGACGGCTCCGGTGACCGAACCAAGTCCGGCCAGGTATATATATTAGTTAAGCCTATGCTGACTAGCTGATTGATGCATTCATTGTTTTGGTATGTACACATATTAATTAAGTCTTTGTTCTTTTTTCTAGCCCTCCGAATCGAGCACAACTTCGGTAAAGAGACGAGGCCCGAAGAAAAAGTTGAGCTCGGATGAAAAGTTTGAGATCATAGCAATCGCGCCCGACGGCCAACCTATTGAACCCCTCCGGACAAAGAGCGCATTTGTTGCTCAGTGCGGGGTTCTAGTTAGGGACAAGATCCCGATAAGCATCCAGCAATGGTTTAAGCCGGCTACAAAAGACCCTGAGGTGTCTTATGTCAATGATATGTAGAAAAATGATCTTTGGACTGAGCTGAAGTCAAATTTCACCCTACCGCCTGAGGATAATCCAGAGAACCCAGTTAAAGAGAAATTAATCAAGTCTTTTGCTCTGAAGAGGATGGCAGAACTATTCAGGAGGTGGAAGAAAGAGCTGAATAAGTTTGTCGAAAATAATGGGACACCAGAATTCAAGGGCAGATATGAGAAGATCAGAGATCACTGGCCCGCATTTGTGGCCCACAAGACATCAGAAAAGAGTAAGAAGATGTCGGCAAGAAACAAGCAAAATGCTGGGAAGAAGAAGCTTCACCATCGCACGGGGTCAGGTGGCTACCTCGTAGCCCGGCCTAAGTGTTCCAAGACTGAGAATGATCTGGTTCATAAAGGGATCGAACCAGAGACAATTAACTGGCCAGACCGTTGCCGGACTTGGTTCTTCGGGGCTGGCGGAACACTGGACCCTGTAACAGGGAAGTGCATTTGGACGAATGATCAAATGGACATACCAGTCAGTAAGCTTAAGCAATATATCGAAGCAGCGCAGGAAGGGACGTTCTTTCCAGACAGAGAGAACGACGAGCTCACAATGGCCCTCGGGAATCCTGAGCACCCTGGACGGACACGAGGCACGCCAGGCTCCATTCCGTGGAAGGTTGGGTTTCCAGACGCAGGCGGTTACAAATCCCATGAGAGGAGGAAAAAAGTGCAGCAGACCCAAATATAGGCGCTGCAAGCAAGGGTAGACGCGATAGAGGAACAAGAAGCAAATCGCAGCAAACGTATTGCCGAAGCCTCCCCCGAAGCTACCCCGCCATCTCAGTGCAGAAGCAGCGTGGCTTCCACCGAGATGCTTCAGCTGGAGCATGCCTTGACGGCTCCTGCCAGCTATCCCGTGGATGCTATAATGGAGTCTCAAAACTGCCACCTTATGACGCAATGGATGAATTTGAAGGTCAAGGCGGCTGTTGGCTCTGTTTATCCTACTAAACCCGGCGCAACTTTTCACTGCCGGCCGATTCCAGAAGGATATGCTAGGGTGATGGTGGATGAGATAACGGAGGGATTTGAGGACCTCCAGCTTGACCACCCTACCGGTGAAGGGGAGACTCGGCTGGGGTCTGCTCTGAAGACTCCATGCCTATGGCGGAAGGAGCTCATCAACCTTCCGAACTGGACGCCACCGCCTCCTCCTCCTCCTCCGGCGAGTCAGGGCACTCCGCCTCCACCGCCTTCTCCTCCGGCGAGTGACGATCAGGGCCCTCGGCCGGCTCCTTCTCCGGCGCGTGGCGGCACTCCGCCTCCTTCTCCGCCTGCGCCGACGCGCCCGAGCAGCCAGCCTCCTCCTTCTCTGCCTCGTCAGCAAGGGCGGAAGAGACTTGCCGCCGCTCCAGCTGCTCCGGCGCGTCGTAGTCCTTCTCCTCCGCCGCTTAAGCAAGTAAAGAAGACAACCTCTCCGTCTGCTCGGTCGGCGTCTAGCAGTACAACCAGAGGCGGGAGGACATACAGATTCGGTCCTTCTCTGAAGACTCCAGAGAAGTTACCATATGAGAGGACCCTGGAGGAGAACGCCGAGATCGCGCAAGAAGAAGTGAGGAACTTCTTTGAAGGGGTGAAAGCAAAGAAACATCCACCTACGGAGGAGAAGGTAGATCGGGTGAAAGTGAAGCGCACTCTGGCTGCCCTGACAAAACCACCAAAGTCTGATCCGCCGAAAGGAAACTATGACCGCATTATTGGAAAGGAATTTGCCGAAGCGGAGCGGTCAGGAAGTACTGTCAGTGATCAAAGGCTGAAAGAATGACGAGCTGCGAAACAAATTGCCCATCTCGGTGAACAAGTGAAGCAATCGTGCCCCCCACTCAAGGTGCCTAGCCACAACATCGATAATGATCCGAGGATGGTGCCCGGTTATAGCAATCTTGCAGATTACCTGCCCGACGAAGTACATTATGAACCCATGGAGGTGCAGATACAAAGATACGAGTACGGGAAGCCTCTCGTCAAAGATGAAAGATCTCTATCAACGATGATGCGAAGATTGCATGATTGGTACTTGAAAATCTGCAGAGACTCTGGGGGAGGAGTACTTTGTATGCGAGAGTTAAACCGGAGCATGACCTCGTTGGAATTGATCTGTTGCCTGTTCCATTTGAGGAGTTCTATCAGTTTTTCAATCAATTGGCCCTCGATAAAACAACGGTCACCTGCTACTGTCTGTAAGTAGTACTACTTCTGTCATTAAGTTTCTCTATATAGCTTAGCTCTTTCATTGCATGTATTTATAATCATCCTCACTATATTATGCAGATTGAAGATCGCCGAATTGAAGAAAAGACAAGTCGGTGATATTGGGTTCATTAACACATATCTCATAGATGCAACTGAGGTTAAACTTCATGCCGCAGCTACCGAGGCCAACTTGCTACGATCGTTCGTAATAAATCAAAACAAAGATATAATACTCTTTCCTTACAACTTCAGGTGAGTGTTACTGTCTTGTGCGTATTCGGTTTCCCTTATATATTAGTCAAGGTTATAGTAATGTAATTGATGAGTTATGCATGTGTGTGCAGTTACCACTATATTCTCCTAGAGATTAAGCTTGAGCAGGGAGTAGTAACCGTCTTGGACTCTAAACGAAAAGATCCCAAGGAGTATGCGGACATGACTGAAATCCTCAAGAAGTAAGTTAAATCGATCATTATCCACCATATCAGCAACTTTGTTCATTTCCTGATATCAAGTAATTGTTTTCTTTGTCCGGCAGGGTTTGGAGAAAATTCACCAAAACAGTTCCGGGACTGCCGAAGGAGCTGGAATTTAGACACCCGGAAGTAAGTACTATAGTAGCATGTTCCGCGCATCTCCTAGTGATTCAAGCGCTAGTTTCATCAATACCATTTAGCATTCTTGCTTATCAGTTTGATTGACCTCTATTTCTTGTAAAGTGGTTGTGGCAGGAACAAGGGAATGATTTCTGTGGATATTACATCTGCGAGTCCATCCGCCACACGACCTGTGAGCGGGGCGGGTACTCTAACGAACAATATGAAGTACGTAAATAACAACATTCACAATTTTATTTTATTACCATAATTTGTGTTGAGTTTCATTCATTTATATATATATATATATATGTATTGACCCCCTTCTTCAAATTAGATGTTTCGGAAGCGGGATGAACTCCTAGCACCAGCTCGCATGCGAGCAATTCAAGAGGAATTGGTGGCATTCTTTCTTGACCACGTGATCCCTGAAGACTGAGAATTCTATGTGGACCCTGAGTCCGTATGATTATATTTGTAAGAGATAATTATTGTATATATGTAGCCGGTAGTGTCAGATAGATATACGAGAACTTGTTGTTCGACCAATCTCTCAGAGAAGGAGAGGTGGTCGATATCACTTCTCTCTGTATATATGCATATATGTTCATGACGATCTTCTGTTTCCTTCGTTTGCTTACTAGCTAGCTAGTGTGTCTAGTCCTCTCTATATACATATGTATAGTACGTAGCGTCGACCAAGCACGGACATAAGAGAGGACACTTCTCTCTATTAATTATAACTAGCTAACACAATATATGAAACACCTAAATTTACCCCGCAAAACCCCCAACCCCCCCCCTTTCAAAAAAAAACAAAAACCCCAGCCACAGAAGTGCTGACGCGTGGATGCCTATTGGTCCCGGTTGGTGCCACCAACCGGGACCAAAGGGTCTCCTGACTGGGCTCTGCGCACTGCCCACGTGGAGGGCCTTTAGTCCCGGTTCTGGATTGAACCAGGACTAAAGGGGGGAGGTATTAGTACCGACACTTTAGTCCCGGTTCCGGAACCGGGACTAAAGGCCCTTACGAACCGGGACTATAGGCCCTTTTTCTACCAGTGCCTGGATCAGTAATCCTGACACCACACAGTACTCGGAGGATTTATAGCAAAGTAGCAATCACACACTTATTACATCGTGTCTCAAAAGAGAACTTAAAACAATAAATATGGTTTAAGGCCATCTAATAACGATAACAGCGGAAGGCTTGGAAGAAAAGTGAGTCCATCAACTCCAACGGCATCACTGAGTATAGAACCACAACCTAAAAGTCCTCAATCTTCGTCTGAAAAGTCTACAACATTAACGTTGCAGCCCGAAAACGGGTCAGCACATGGAATATGCTGGCAAGATAACACATAGAGAGTAATGGAATGCAACAACTATACTATATGCATATATGGCTGGTGGAAAGCTCTATGGTTATAGTTTTTGCGTAAAGCCAATTTTTCCCTACTTCAAAGGAATAAAATTAATTACTATCATGGTGGTTGTGAAACATTGAGAATGGTTGACAGCATCCTCAATCCCAATTAAGTAACATCATTAGAATCCCACAAAATCAATTTAGAGTAACATGTTGAGATTCACATGAAAATCCAGGTACAAGATACTCAAGATGTCCATAACCGGGGACACGGCTAACCATGATTAGTTTATACACTCTCTAGAGGTTTGGCACTTTTCCCCACAAGACCCGATCGCCTCCGTTTGGTTTCTCGCACTGCAGGGTGTTTGAGAAGACCGATGACCGAGACATAGTCTTTCAGAAGCGTTTGCACCTTACGATGGGTAGACCGTACCACCTACAACCCCTACATCTGCTAGTCTACCACTGTAAGAGTTCACACGACTTAGTCAACTATGCTAGAGCCCATAATAGCTTGTGGCTGCACACGGAAGTTTCTAGTATGAATAATCTCATGATCCCTTTGGGCCTGGGTGGCGGTCCAAAAGAAAACAGGCAAGTCCTGGATACCCCAGGTGCCTCAATCCACCCAGATGTGTGTAGGGTTGCCACCTTAGATAAACCATTAATTAACAATCTCACATCTGTCATGGATATCACTCACCCAATCCACGTCTACTAGCATAGCATGGCATAATAAGCAAACGTAGAAGTAACTCCCAAAGGTTTGATAATAAACAGGTAATAGGTACTACCTCGTCTACTTCCCATCCCACAGTTTAATTAGATCCTAATCATGCAATGTGTGAGGATTGATCTAATGCAAAGAAAACTGGGTTGTAGAAAAGGTATGATCAAACTGTTACTTGCCTTGCTGATGATTCGCAAAACCTAGAGATTCGAAGTAACAAGCAGCGCACTCCGGGTATTCTATCGCAGACAAACAACAAGCATACAATAAGTACTCATCTAATGCACAGGTAAAACTCAAATAGAAGATCTAACCAGAAGGTTCAACTTAAGAACTCCGGTTGGCAAAAGAATCAAATCGAACGAAGCAAAAGAAATCAAACGGCGAAAGAAAACAACTTCGTTCTAGTAATCTGGATCTAGGGCAAATTTTACTGTAGCAAAAACATGTTTAAGTTGATTATTCGGAAAGAGGGTTTCAAGACGAAACTCCAGGCGCTTGAATCGCCTGATTCCGATAAACGAGCGAAAAGTTATACTAAAACGAAATCGGATCAGAAATCGCGATCAGAAAATAACCGCGGAAAATCTGACGAAAAAGAAAAAGGACGAACAGAATTTTTTTTTTAAAAAAACTGCATGGAAAACGAGGCGGCGGCGAACCTCGAAAGTCACGCGGCCCCGGCGGCGGCGGGCGGCGGCGGCGGCGGGACAGGGGCTAGGGTTAGGGTTTAGGTGGCGGCGGGCCTCTCTCTCTCGGGCCGCCTCGGGCGGCTTATAAAGGCCCTAGGCCAGGGAGTCCTGGCTGGGTATGGCCCGGAGTCGGTTCCGTTTTTTTTAAATCCGCTCGGAAGAAAAATAAAAAGAAATACTAAACGGACTCCAAAAATCACGAAATAAATTTTGCCGGGTTCCTAAAATCAAGCCCGATAAAGTGAACATTTATCTGGGCCCAAACTACAACTTTGAAAAACGTGCATTTTTCCTAAATTCAAATAAAAATACCGAAAAACTCCGAAATAAATCTTATTTGATTTTTTATTAAATCCTCAATATTTCTATATTTTGGGAAAGTCATTTTATTCCCTCTCTCATATTTTTGCAATAGAAATAATTGATGATAAAATTAATAAAATCAAATGATCCTGTTTACATAATGTGAGAAAACTCAAATATGTAAATAACGAAATCCCCAACTCTCTCCGTGGGTCCTTGAGTTGCTTAGGATTTCCTAGGATCAAAACCAAAGAAAAAATAAATATGATACGCATGATGACCTAATGTATAACATTCCAAATTGAAAATTTGGGATGTTACACCTTCGGAAATCATCTACCTCAACCTTCGAAAAGCATCCGTTATACAAGTTATGGCAATACTCCCAACTCCCAGCCCAGTACTGGGTGGCGTCGAGGTTATCTCACGAACAACTGCATAAAAGAGATTTTCGATGTCGGCGAACTAAACTCAAGTATTCCAGAACTGCAACGATAAAATTGTGATGACAACACCTCGGAGCTCAACTCCCCGGGACACTGCCACAACCCCTAAATGACAGGAGGCACCAAGAACAATGTTCTCGTCACCAAACCATCGGAACGATTCCAAGATACCCGCGTGATCCTAAATTTTTTTTTGTGAAATTTGAGAAGAGAAGAGACAAAACTCTACGTCAGGATGCCTTACCAGAGCGATGAAGGGACGGGGGAGTAAAAAGAATTCCTAAACTCTCTGATATATAATTCCTAAATGACTGAAAACATTTTTCTAGACTCAACTCGTCTAGTAATTCGATCAAGCAGTGGGGGCTCCTAAGGTCGGGGAAAGCTCTGATACCAACTTGTAACGCCCTCGATGCGGCTATATCTCCTACGTGTCGAAGCACAACTTAGAGGCATAACGTCATTGAAAGCAATGTCGCAAGTAAGGCAATCTTCACACAACCCATGTAATACATAAGGGAAAGATACATAGTTGGCTTACAATCGGCACTTCACACAAATACATGAATAAAGCATTACATCAACCAGATAAAATCAAGGTCCGACTACGGAACCAAAATAAAAGAAGAACCACAAATGCGACAAGGTCCCCGATCGACCCCAACTAGGCTCCACTACTGATCAACTAGAACGGAACAACATAAAGAACAAGATCTTCATCGAGCTCCTCCTTGAGCTTGGTTGCGTCATCTGCACGGACCCATCGGCACCTGCAAGCTGGTTTTGCAAGTATCTGTGAGCCACGGGGACTCAGCAATCTCGCACCCTCGTGATCAAGACTATTTAAGCTTATGGGTAAGGTAAAGGTATGAGGTGGAGCTGCAGCAAGCGACTAGCATATATGGTGGCTAACAGACGCAAATGAGAGCGAGAAGAGAAGGCAAAGCATGGTTGATAAAAGTATGA
Organism: Triticum urartu; assembly: GCF_056163025.1. Classification (NCBI taxonomy): domain Eukaryota; kingdom Viridiplantae; phylum Streptophyta; class Magnoliopsida; order Poales; family Poaceae; genus Triticum; species Triticum urartu. The sequence goes on along the minus strand of NC_141878.1, from coordinate 560,259,056 downwards.
TCAAGAAGTGATCCTAAAACAACCTACGTCAAGCATAACTCCAACACCGTGTTCACTTCTCAAACTCCGCCGAAAAGAGACCATCACGGTTACACACGCGGTTGATGCATTTTAATTAAGGTCAACTTCAGGTTTTCTATAACCGGACGTTAACAAATTCCCATCTGCCCATAACAGCGGGCACGGCTTTTGGAAGTTCAAATCCCTGTAGGGGTGTCCCAACTTAGCCCATGACAAGCTCTCACGGTCAATGAAGGATATCCTTCTAGCGGGAAGACCCGATCAGACTCGAAATCCCGGTTACAAGACATTTCGACAATGGTAAAACAAGTCCAGCAACACCGCTCGAATGGGCCGACAAATCCCGATAGGAGCTGCACATATCTCGTTCTCAGGGCACACTCAGATTGTCCAAACTTTCGGTAGGCCAGCCCAAAGTTGCCCCTGGTGGCCACCGGCGGCTGACAGTTTGGACCAACACTCAGAGGAGCACTGGCCCGGGGGGTTAAAATAATGATGACCCTTGAGTTTGCAGAACCCAAGGGAAAGAAAAGGCTAGGTGGCAAATGGTAAAACCAAGGTTGGGCATTGCTGGAGGAGTTTTATTCAAGGCGAACTGTCAAGGGGTTCCCATTATTACACAACCGCGTAAGGAACGCAAAATCCGGGAACATAACACCGATATGATGGAAACTAGGGCGCCAAGAGTGGAACAAAACACCAGGCATAAGGCCGAGCCTTCCACCCTTTACCAAATATATAGATGCATTAATTAAATAAGATATATTGTGATATCCGAACAAGTAAACATGTTCCAACAAGGAATAACATCTCCATGTTCCAACAAGGAACAAACTTCAATCTTCACCTACAACTAACAACGCTATAAGAGGGGCTGAGCAAAGCGGTAACATAGCCAAACAACGGTTTGCTAGGACAAGGTGGGCTAGAGGCTTGGTTGAACAATATAGGAGGCATGATAAGCAAGTGGTAGGTATCGCGGCATAGGCATAGCAAAGGAGCGAGCAACTAGCAAGCAAGGATAGAAGTGATTTCGAGGGTATGATCATCTTGCCTGAGATCCCGCAAGGAAGAAGAACGAGTCCATGAAGAAGACGAACGAACGTAGACGAACGGGTCCTCGCAAACGCGACGTTACCGGAACCAACCCGAATAAGCAAACACCGGAAAGAAGCACACAACATAGTAAACAACCAACACATGAACATGGCATGATATGCAGGATGCGGTATGCGATGCATATGCATGATTTGACGAGGAATGATTGAACTTGGCCTCAACTTGGAAATCCAAGAGTGCCACTGGAAAGTTGAGGTGATTTCGGTTGAAATCGATATAAAGATCACCGGAATCGGATGCACGGTTTGGAAATGGCAAGCAAGACAAATATGACACCGGTCTGCGATATACAGCAAGTAACCATCTAAATGCATCAAGACAAACATGCTACATCACCCAAACATGGCAAAAAAATACATGGCAGGGATCCACTCATAATGCTTGACAAAAGATGAACAATGAGCTTCGGCAAATTCATCCATTAACAGGTTCAAACAAGCATGGCACAAGTGCAAACGATAAACATGTTTCAGACTTAGTGAAAATAACACAATCCTGGAATTTCAGATCAGGTAGCACACTTTGGAGCAAGAAAACTATATGCTAATGGAACTTAACATGGCAAAGCAAGGCATGGCATGGAGCTACTCAAAGAGATTAACAAAAGTCCCTTAGTGACCTTGAGCCAAAAGGGATCATAAAATACAATTGCAAGCATGTGAACATGGCAAAAACATAATCAGATCTCAGACTTAGTGAAAAACTGGAGCATGCAAATCAGATATCAAGTAGGCATGTTTACGAGCTCGATGCACTCACTACAGAGCAAGGCATGCCAAACTAAGCATACACCCATCAAGAATACACATTATATAAGCTAGAAATGGCAAGAACAACAACATAGCATGAATGGAACAACTACAACATCCTCGGCAAAATCGCTAACAAGTAGACAATCTGCCCAGATTCACGAAATAGCAAAAGTAGAGCTCGATTGACTCAAGCTAGGATGCTCCACAATTGCAAACAAAGACATGTATGGATAGAGCACCACAAAGTTAACAAATCATCCTTACTGATCATCCTCAAAAGAGGCACGGATCACTAGGAAACAACATGAACATATGGCATATTAATAAGAACAGCTCAAGTCCGTGAAATCAGCATTAACGAATGCACCACTTTGCAAGATTGTGCTAGTCACCACACACATCACAAAAATACATGGTTGACACCTCTGGAAAGATGGCAAAGCATATAAGAAAACTCATGTAGAGCTCAGGGTCATATCATGCACACATTAAACAAGGCAAAAATGACAAATAGCTATTTGATGCAGCAGATCGGACAATTATCTCAAATGGCTCTCTTCTAACAGCATTTCGGGCATCAAGATAAACTCAAATGAAAATGATGCAATGAGATGAAATGATGTACTCTCTGAGTCGAACATTTTGATATGCTACACGCATGGATCGGAGCTACAGATGCAAAGTTACGGCATGATGAACAAGGGCATTTGAATCAGGAAATCTCGGGAACTTAGTGGAATTCTCACCCCGGGAAAAGTCAACGGGCGGAGTGGATCGGGTCGGACGAGGCGGAGCGGATCGGGCCGGGCCGAGGAGGACCCGAGCGACGGAGACGGCGGCTCCGCCGAGGCTGTCGCCGGCGGGGCGGCGGATCCGGCCGGGCTCGGGCTCCCATGGCCGGATCTGGCGGCGGTCGGCGGCGGAGCTCCTCTGAGGGGGCGGGGCGGTGATGCGGCAAGGCGAACGGCGGCGGTGGTCACCGGTCAAGGAGATGGACGGCGGGGTAGAGCGCCACGGCGAGCTCGCCGGCAGGAGGTAGTGCGGCGGCGCACGGGCGAAGGCAGCCGGCCCGGTTTGGGCGGGACGCTCGCGGGGCGCGGCGGCGGCGAGAACGGGCCGAGAGGGCCCGTGATGGGCTCCAGCGGGCCCGCACGGCTGGGGCACTGACGGAGACACATGGCGATGCGGGAGTGGCGGAGGGCGCCGGCGGGGCTGAGGTGGCACGCTCCCATTGGACGGGGCGATGTGGCGGCGGAGTGGACGCGTCCGCCGGCGAGACGGACATGTCCGGCGGCGCTGAGGGAGGAGTTTTTAGGGTTTCGGGGAAAGGATCCGAAAACGAAAACGAAGGGGTCTATTTATAGAGGTTGAGGGAGCTAGGAGAGTCCAAATGAGGTGCGGTTTTCGGCCACGCGGTCGTGATGGAACACTCTAGATGATGGAGGAGGTTTAGGTGGGTTTTGGGTCAAATTGGAAGGCTGTTGGGATGGAACACACACGAGGCCTTCTTGGTCCCTCGGTTAACCGTTGGAGCATCAAACGAAGTCCAAATGGTACGAAACTTGACGGGCGGTCTACTGGTAGTAAACCAAGGCCGCTTGACAAGTCTCGGTCCAATCCGGAAATTTGTAAACCCCACACACGAAAGAAAGGTAGAAAGGACCACCGGAGGAGATAGGGGCGCCGGAATGCAAAACGGACAACGGGGAAAATGCTTGGATGCATGAAACGAACACGTATGCAAATGAAATGCACATGATGACATGATATGCAAAGCATGACACGCAAGCAATGACAAGGCAACAACAACGAATAACTGGAGGACACCTGGTACATCGGTCTCGAGGCGTTACACACTTCCTTGCTGCGGGCGTGGACCCAGCTGTCAGCCTCTCCACGTACAGTCCACGTCTGATGGAAGTCGTTCCTTGACCATGTTGACCATGCCGCACCGAGAGCACTAGGGAGATGGAAGATGGCGAGGCCTAGGAAGGGGAAGACGCGGCAGTGGAAGCCCGCGCGGAGAGGAGTACGAGGGTTCACTGGTTCGGCTGCGGTGTGAGGCTGTCGTCGCCACAGGGCCTGGCCAGCGGTGGGAATAGTAGGGGGCGGTGAGGCCTCCGCGGAAGCACAGCCGGCCACGGGAGGCAGGAGCATGCGGCACAACCGGCGCTGCTTTGGGCGGTTGGAGCAAGAAGACCAGAGGTTGAAGAAGCACTATGGCCGTTGGATGGACATCGTACGGTCACTGGAGCTAGAATCGTTCATATTGACTAAAGTTGACAAAGGCCCCCGTCCCAGTCAACTTAGTAGGCCCACAAGTCAGCCTCCAACCATGGTGGGTCCCAGCTAGCAGGGGGAGTATTCATTTTTTTTGTGCATAATAAGGAGGCACTTCCGGCGGGTCCGAGCTGACAGCGGGGGGAACGTTTTTTTTTGCGAAATACGCTGGCCCATCCGGTGGGTCCAAGAAGTCAGGGGGGAAACGTTTTTTTCATGAAATAAGGTGGCCCGTCCGGTGGGTCCCTGCTGTAAGGTGGAGGAATAATTATTTTGCACGTAATAAGGAGGCACTTCCTTGCGGCCACCTGGACCCAGCTGTCAGCCTCTCCACATACAGTACTCTTCCGATGGAAGTCGGTCGTTGACCACGCCGCGCCGAGAGCACCAGGGTGGTGGTCTGGACGACGGCGAGGCCTAGGAAGGGGACGACGCGGAGCCGGGGAAGACACAGCAGTGGAAGCCCGCGCGGAGAGGAGTACGAGGGTTCACTGGCTCGGCTGCGGTGTGAGGCTGCCGTCGCCGCCGAATAACAGGGGGTGTGGGTGAGTGGAGGGATGGCCTGGCAGCGGTGGGAGTAGTATGGGGGCGGTGAGGCCTCTGCGGCAGCACAGCTGGCCATGGGAGGCAGGAGCAGGCGGCACGACCGACGCTGCTTTGGGCGGCTGGACCATGAAGACCAGAGGTTGAAGAAGCACTACGGCTGTTGGGTGGACATCGTACGGTCACTGAAGCTAGAAACGTTTATTATTGACTAAGTTGACAAAGCCCTTGGTACGCTCCAACTTAGTAGGCCCACAGGTCAGCCTCCAAAACGGTGTGCCCTAGATGTCAGGGTGAGGAATCATTTTTTGGGCGGCCGAAGCTAAGAATATCCGAGATTGAAGAAGAAGCACGACATCCGTTGGATAGACATCCAACGGCCACTGCTGCTAGAACCGTGTGTTGACTATAATAAGTTGGCAAAGCCTTGCATACGCGTCAACTTCTATTTTTAGGGGACGCGTCACTTAGTAGGCCCACAAGTGTGTGGCAGAGAACTTATATCCCATTTGCATTTTGTAAGAATGTACAGCCCATTTTGGAATTCTAATGGAATTTACAACAGCCCATTTATAGTTTGTTAAAAGTACAGCCCATTTTCTAGCTAGGACAATGATTAATAATTTCAACCAACCGTTGAAGACCGAATTCAATAAAAATTTCCCACATTTTGATAGGCTTCGAAATATTTTTATCCCAAAATTTCTAGTCAGATTAAATATAAATTTGTATTACGTAAAAATCCAACGAAACATTGCGCGTGCAACAATGAAAATTTAAGATTTTCAAAATCGATAAATAATATTTTATAAACTAACTTCGTGTTTGGTGCATATTTTTATAGTTACTGCCCAGTTTTTATAATTACATCCCATTTATTATTTTTTAAAGCCCATTTTCTAGTTAAGCCTAATGCATCCCTCCTAGGAAAGATTTGCAGCCCAGCGGGGCGGAGAATAACAAGTTGACCTTGCCTGGGTATTCCTCAAAAAGACGTATAGCTGGGCTAGCCATTTTCATCTTGAAAAAATTAGTACCTGAGCTGGATATTTGGCCTGGGCTAGACGGGCCACAGCCCGCCCAGTTAATTCCCTGCTCTCCTCTGAACAACAACGAAAGCATCGCCAAGAAAAACTCTGCAGTGCTCACGCCTCAAAAACACAAATACTGCTCGAGCTGCTTGGTCCCAGCTGTCGGGCGCACCTTGTGCAATTATCTCGTTTATATTGACTACATAGGTTGACAATGGTGTGGGACCATGATGTCAAGAAACTAGGAGAAAGCAAAAAAATATAGTTGTACATAATAAGGAGGCACTTGCGTACGTATGGCTATGGCCCTAGTGGGTCCCTAGTGTCATCCAGTCAAAGTAAAGTCATCTCCTGAATCCCCATGTTCATTGACGATGTTAACAATCCTCGGCGCCACGGCGAGTGCAACAACTCGAAGGACAACGGAGAGGGCCTCGCGGGCCCTACGGATGGTCTGATACAGCGCCCGCTACTCATTCAGGAAGCCGGGATCATCGGACACCTATGAGCACCTTCGAGAAACTGAGACGGCATGAAACGGTAAGGCCGCGCTTGGGAGCTCTGGTTTATTTCAAACCTGTATTAACATACAAGTGTAATTTACTCATCATCGAAAACAACGCGTAAAATACAGGCATAATGAAACTGAGGGCCCGAGGTATGTAAGTAAAACCGGCGGGTTACGCGTGTAATTTGAGAGACCAGTGTATATTTTATGAGCATTGCTATATGGACGACATTACCAGACGATACATGCACGACGTGTGTATCATGCCATCCATGGGCAAGGCTGAAACAGCAGCTAACGGCTGGATTAGCAATCGTCCGAGTGTCGTTCAACGTTTTTATCATGTGTCAAGTACTTCCGATATTTTACTAGTCGAAATCGACCAACCAAGCGCCTTCGCCCGAGACCATATGCTTTAATTTACAAGCTTCAGTTTTACAAGCGGTTTTGGTTGGAAAACGATGATCCAATCACGGCCTAATATCATGAGTTGGTCGGAAGATCATATGGTTTCACGTCTAACCTACCCGACTTGTCGTATAGGCTATGAATGAAACATCAGACGATGAACTTCTTAAGCACAGAAACAACAGAAGAGGATGATCTTCTTAACAAGCAAATCACTGGCATTAGATCAACATGCAAAACAATACGAAGCATTATTCTCAGGAGGCACGGTGAACAGCTCGTGATGCGGCATGCCACAACATTCCAAGCTCAACTTTGCAATCAAACACAAGGTGTCGTGGAATTGTCACGGCAGATATCCTAATGTAAGGACTTAGTCGCGAGGCCAACGCATCTATGTGGTAGCTTGAAGGGGTTGAGCGGAATCGAGAGACGCAACACGCAAGACGAAGATTTAGACAGCTTCGGGCGCCGAGAAACATCATCCGGTAATAACCCTACATGCTGTTTGTGGCTAGGTCTCATTATGATCATGAGGAAGTCACCGGTAAGCCGGCTCTCCTCTTTGTGTCTAGCCCTAGATATTGTTTCTTGTTGCCTGCCCTCTTTTGGGGAGCCCTGCCCCTCCTTATATAAGTTAGAGGGGCGGATTACATGTGGAGTCCAAATAGGATTAGGACTAGCCTATCATCTACTACAAGCCGGATACAAGTCCGGTTCTTGATTCCTTGTAAGGGAGATATTCCTCATGCCTTTCCTCTTAAGCCGGCCTACCATAACGTAAGCCGGCCTTCTGGGCCTTGAGCCTCCTGGGCCCCCGGGTCTTGTCGCTTCTCTGATCCACTTGCCAGGTCACCATAAGTCGCCGGGATCGGGCGGGTCACTTAGTGTGTCATCCAGTCAGGGCGGGTCATTAGTGAGTCACCAAGTACGGCTCGGTAATACATCCAGCTGGGTCATACCGCGGGGTATATCCCCGACATTAGGCCCCAAGTTTAATTTGGATTTATCCATGTTAAACTGATCTGCAACATAAACACGAGAATAACTTTGACAGGTTGTGTTCCGGGTTAAACATTTTTTGTAAGCTGGCACTTGATCATCCTTAAGTCGTTGTCATCTCCTTCTTGATATGTATCCATAATCTCATAGCAAGCAGATATGTTCAAATTTTGCCAATGCAAAAAATCCAAATACTTCCTTTGAAAAATCCGGCTCAACAGGCTAGCTTCAGAGTTAATTTGCTGACATTGGTCTCTTGTTGAGAAATATTGTAAGAGATAATCCACTTGAGTCGGCTTTCAATGCTCTGACTTGACAAAAATATTGGCCTTCAAATATTCGACTTATATTTAGCCGGCTTGAAGATATAAAACTTGCCGGTTTATGATTACCAAAATTGCCGGGTTATAAATAGATGATGCCGAGTCATAATTGTCACTAACGCCGGTTTATGATTTTTGCAGACACCGGGTTAATCTGATTTACTCAAACTAAGAATTTGAAGATATTTCTCCCTTATATCCATATTACCTGTAGCCCCCAAGGGCTGGTTTAATCAGCATGAATAAGCCGGGACTTATCACCATGGCTTTAAATAAAATCCAGCTGTGTAGCCCCCATGAGTCGGCTATAGTCATAGTAGTGTAGCCGGGTCATCCTTGAAATTTTGACAGTAGCAATTGGTAGCCCCCAAGGGCCAACTCATTTAGAATGTGATGAGTCGGGTCTTCAATAAATTGAGCAAAGATGACTTTGCATTAGCCCCCAAGTGCCATGGTGCATGCTGGCAGTGACATGGGACTTGCATATTTGATATAATCCCAATCTGAATAATGTAGCCCCCAAGTGCCGGGTCGTAAGCTTGCAGCGACTCGGGACTATTCCTTCCATTGTAGAATAAATCATCTCCATTGATAAAAATAATAGCCTTTGCGCTAAAGCAACTTTGAAAACCTCAATTATAACACTGGTTATTGATAATCACAATAGAAATCCAGCCATGTTGGCTATTCAAGATTTGAATAATATAACCCGATATGAAAACCTCAATCATTCAATGTCATCATGAAAATCCAGCCAGTTTTGGCTATTTAAAGATTTGAATACCTCATTGGTTGACAAGTAAATCCGGAGTTTAAATACCTGGCGGCTCTTGGCCGATGATGACTTTATGCGCATTCATTGTAAGCCGGAATTTTTGTAACCCGGTGGCCTATAGCCCTTGAGAAAACCAATAATTGATAACCCTTTTGAGACACCAATTTCAGTGATGAGCTTGGACTGAAGCATTTATTTAAGTCATAATTCTGCAAATCCTGCACAGAGTTTAAACAACATATGCCCTGGCAACTTAACGTCAAGAGCCAGGGCGGGTAACGACCCAAATGTAGTCTTACCCTGCACACAAGTAGATCACAAGAACCCTTGGCGGTTTGTCGCAGGGCGGGTCATAATACCTCACATATAACCACTGTGATATTGAATTTGTACTGTCGGTTTACATGACCTATGCAGTAAGGGTGATAACCCAATCCTTAGAAGCCAATGCTTCCACATAGATGATGATTGTCATAAGCTGGCGACTTATAGTCAAAAGTCAAGCCGGGTTAAGCATAAAACACTTATATCTATTTGAGATATAATCCCAAAAAGGTCTCAAGTTAAGTAATTGTGGCTGCAATAAACTTTACCAGAGACAGAATAAGACTTTTTGAGGTTTCTGATTCGGATACGATCAGTAAACCATTCCAAAGGGGTTAAGCTAAGATTCGAATACGATCATATAGCCCCCAGTGGCTTTGGCGATGCCGATCAAGAGGGTATTGACAGCTATGTTCTCTTTGGTTCGAATACGACCTATGTTTGAACAGGAAGCCCCCAAATGACCTTGAGAGTTGTTTAACGACGCTGATTTGAATACGATCCATGTCGGACCCAAAGGGGTTGAGCTATGATTCGGATACAATCAAGAAGCCCCCTAGTGGGTTTGGCAGTATGCCAATCAAAAGGGTTTCGACAGCTATGTTCTCTTTGGTTCGAATACAACCTATGTTTGAACAGGAAGCCCCCAAGTGACCATATAAATTTTGGCATTGCGCCAATCAAGAGGGTACTGATAGCTATGGTCGATGAGCAAGAAGCCCCCAAGTGATCATAACAAAATAAGCCGTAAGGCAGGATACCTATGTTTTGAACCGTGCATCATGGCAGCAAGTTCTCTTTGGTAACCATTAATTTGTCCGAGAATTCAAACTTGCAAGAGATTAATTCTTTTTGAACCGGAAATTCTTAAACCGGATATTGAGAACCTCAAAGCTTTGTAAGGGACCAATTTACCTTGAGCCGAATGTTGAACCGGTTTTGAGAGTTTCAAAGCTTTGCGGGAGAGAGATGTCTCTTGAGCTATATTTTAAACCGGAATCTTCATTGAGCCGGAAATTTTCTGATGACCTTTAAATAGTTGCCAATAAACTGTAGCCTCCAGGGCCTAGTTACCTTCCCTTCAATGACCCGGAGTTTTTGAATTCATTGAAACCGGCTAATTTTGCCGAGCCATACCATTGTAGCCCCCGAGTCTCAAGATGACTCGAAGAGTTGGCTTGAGATTATCCATTTTTGACCATAGCAGAAGGTCTATATCATTAGCGTTGATAACATGATGTGAATCCACAGAAGGTTGAGGTGACCGCGGTGGGTTATAAATGATCCTGTATGAGCCGTGTCAGCAACTCGGCCAATGGTTCCTTCCAACTGGTTGTTTAAAGCTTAACCAAACTGTAGTGGTGGTGATTTGTGCGCCTGCCCATTGAGCCATCCAGTGCAGACGGCGGTTGATAATATATGATAATTTGCCTCCAATTTGTTGGAAGAGAAAACCGGGCTTCCCAAGCAGTGACTTGCTCATACTCAATAAACAGCTCATGCAGACAGGTGCGGCCTGTGTGTTGATGTAGACCAGGCTGTGAGAGACGGACGGTAAAGACGACCACAATATTAGAGGCAGCTCGGACAGATGAGTCGACCGCGGCATTGTAAGCCGGCGCGGACGAGCGAGTTAATTCGCAAGGATGGTCCCGGTGGGTTGAAGTAGTCCGGGCTGCAAGGGCGGCTTGCACATATATTCATCGAGCTTGATTGCACGTTAAGATACTAGTGCCTTATAATGGTGGCGCGAGTTATTCATCAATGACACAGCCATAACCTTTGCAGTGAATAATTTTCCTGTATAAACAATATTGCAGAACAAGGCAAAGATAAACTGCTCTTTGACAAAATAATATGTGCTAATAAAATATATTTTAGATGGATATCACCTGATTGTGTTTAGGCCGAAAATAATCCACCATGAAGTTGATGATCACCGGATGAAGCTGAAATCAATCACGATTGAACCGGCTACAGTGTGGTAATCCAGTATGGACGGGTGAGTCGGTCGTGACATTTGTAAGCCGGTGCGGACGGAGAGAATCGGCCACGGTGTTGTAAGCCGGTGCTGATGAGAAAGTCGGCCGTATGTTGATGCAGACCGGACTGTGGGGACAGCGGCTTGCATGTGTCCATTGAGCAGTGACACGGTCGAATGCTAGTGTAAACTCATACTAGCGCGCTCCGTAACCGTGATACAATACCACCTTTTGTAATGGATAAGTATCCTGCAGGTCAAAATAAATCAAAGCAATTGTTCTTTTGACAAAAATAATATATGCTAATACAAAATAGACGTTGGATGGGTATCACCTGATGTTTGTGAACGAGAGAGGATCTCGTCGTGTCTCCATAAACAGTGAGCCCTTGTCCTGTTTACCCGGACAAAAGATGACCGATGTGTACGTCCGCCCGAATGTCCCTTGAATGCATCAAAACAAGCTCGAGTCCAAAGAACATGTTGATCCAGATCAGGCAAGAACTCCATAACGCCAGGGCTCAGTTCGGCTCCGTGACCCTGGGGCAGCAGGAGGGACGGCGGCGGTGCAAGTGAGCCAGGTGGATGTAGGAGTTACACCGACGGCTCATTGTAGAAGCAAGGCCGGGGGAACAGCAGCTCGTTGCAGCACCGGCGGTTTTTTGGAAGCGTGATCTTGCGACAGCTGAGGCGCGAATCGGCGGCAATGGAGGTGCAGCAGGTCAACAGAGCAGCTCCAAGGCGGGCCGGTTCTCCCGCAGCAGAACACGTCGATGGACGAGGCCCTGGTCAAGCTTAGAAGAGACCGGACACACGGACGCAGCGACCGGCGGCGGGTCATAGCCCGCGGGCGAGCGTCGGAGCGGAGCAGACCCGGCAGGGTAGTTCAAATGAGCCCGCAGGATGCCAGTGAGGGCGTCTCGGACTCGGGTGTTAGCCGGGCGGATTTTCGGACGGACGCAGCACTGGAAGCCAGCAGCGGCGACTTTCGGCGGCACTGCAGCAGAGGTGGTGACGATAAAGTTGCGGTCACGCAGCCTGAAGGCAACTGACAGTTCAGCCAAGACGGCGGCTCGGCGGTGAGGGAGGAGACTGACGAGGAGATTCCCCGCGGCTTAGGGACCTGAAAGGCAGCGACCGGCAGAGGTGGCTCAGCCACCGGGGCGCACTGGCGGAGACCGGCGACTCGACCTGAGTTTCGGCGCAGGGGCGGCTCAGAAGCGAGACCACAGCGGCGGTGACCGGATCCAACTCCCCTCCACGTCCTTGTCCTGTTCGTCCTTGGTTTGACCATCCACGTTGTCTCTTTCCGTGGATTAGTAGTACTAGCACAACCTCTGCTAATTGATCTTTCCGTGGACTTTTCCTTTGACGTATTCAAACTACACACAACCTCTGCTAATGGATCTACAGGGTGGATGTAATATTTGAATAGAAAATAAATCTTTTATTTATTCCTCCTGGCACGTTGAAATTGATGAGGACAACTAGGGGCGGCCAGCGTCGCGCGCATCCGTCGAGCGGCGACTTGTAATCGACCACTTAGGCTGCCTTCAACCTGTTAATATGAACCGGACATAGGGACAGCGGGCTGTGCGTTCGTCCCAGGGTAGTGGTACTTGTAATTGATTTTCAGGCCTCGATCTCCATGCCTCGGAGTAGTAGCGGTGGATTTGGACTTGATCTTTGGTCAACAACAGCTGATGTAGACGTCAAAAGCAGCCGCAATCGGACTCGACCGTAGAAATCAAGGCGGCGGTTTCAACGGAATATTGCAATATAGTATGTTTGATCCGACGGAAACTCTTGTCGGTCTCGACCACAATGAACTCTACGTGACCTGTGTTGTCGCCCGAGCTTTTTCCAATTTTTGAGCGACGAACTTCAGAGTTGATGTAGATCCTCCGTACCATCTTTTCGTCATCCGGTTGTTTGCAAGATTCTTGATCCCTGAGAGAGATCCCTCCAAGAATTCAACACCACCATGCGCCAGCCCCACGGTGGGCCAACTGTCGTGGAATTGTCATGGCAGATGTCCTAATGTAAGGACTTAGTCGCGAGGCCAACGCATCTATGTGGTAGCTTGAAGGGGTTGAGCGCAATCGAGAGACGCAAGACGCAAGACGAGGATTTAGACAGCTTCGGGCCCCGAGAAACATCATCCGGTAATAACCCTACATGCTGTTTGTGGCTAGGTCTGATTATGATCATGAGGAAGTCGCCGGTAAGCCGGCTCTCCTCTTTGTGTCTAGCCCTAGATATTGTTTCTTGTTGCCTGCCCTGTTTTGGGGAGCCCTGCCCCTCCTTATATAAGTTAGATGGGCGGGTTACATGTGGAGTCCAAATAGGATTAGGACTAGCCTATCTTCTACTACAAGCCGGATACAAGTCCGGTTCTTGATTCCTTGTAAGGGAGATATTCCTCACGCCTTTCCTCTTAAGCCGGCCTACCATAACGTAAGCCGGCCTTCTGGGCCTTGAGCCTCCTGGGCCCCCAGGGCTTGTCACTCATCTGATCCGCTTGCCAGGTCACCATAAGTCGCCGGGATCGGGCGGGTCACTTAGTGTGTCGTCCAGTCAGGGCGGGTCATTAGTGAGTCACCAAGTCCGGCTGGGTTATACATCCAACCGGGTCATACCGCGGGGTATATCCCCGACACAAGGCCTGTCATTACATAGACAATATTCAGAACAAACTCTTAACACAGGAATATCTCAGCAGAGTAACTATTTACTTCTAAACTGAACATAGGAATAGGAAAAAACACTCGACGCTGCTCACAACAAGGGCGTCCCACCCAAAAATATCAAATGCATGTCTTCTGGCTAACATCAATGAGCAAATTTTGGCAAGGTTTTCCAATTCCAATATATTAAACTAACATCTTATTCCTAACATCAATGATTAAACTTTGACAAGCTTTTCCCATTCAAAATATGTAATGCCTATGATCATGGAGTCCGATCGTAGCTTTTGTACTTGTTTGGGCACTTTTTCCCAGGGCACTCCATGTGTCTTTAAATTGCCAATGGTCCCTGCAGACTAGTCATGTCACCGGTGTCTAATAATACTCTGTAAAGCTTCTCGGTCATTCCTTCTGTAATGTAGCGCAAACAGTGACTACTTCTTTCTGCAAAGTGGAATGACCAACTAGACCCAGTAATGCAGCAGTTTGCCTTACACATTGGCTCCTTTTGTGCAGTTCAACTAAAATTGAAGTCGGAATAAAACCGAGCTTTAATTTTGATATCCCTGTAAGCAACAATAGGTATAAGGGAAACAATTACTAAGAAATAACGGTTGATGACTTATACTCCAGAAGAAAAGCATCTACTGATCTACTTTATCTTAATGGGAAACAAAGCAGGAGAGTAGCAATTCTCCATCAGTGTGATTCATTCATATTGACCGAGACATTATCTTAACAATGCCTTGTTTCAACTTGTATAAAGAACGACAAAGCTTATAAAGGGGGTGATGCTGAATTTGTTGTAACAAAGCAACAAGCATCACGTCTGGGTTGGTCCCATTTTTGTTCACTACTTAATGGGAAAAGACAGCAATACAATAGCTTCAATTCATCATTTATTCAAAATAGTACCAATACAAGTAGCACAGCATCTCAAAACACACTGCACGATCATGTGGATGAACGCAAGTACCAACCTGTCATGACGCACACAAGATCACGTAGGAATCTTCCAACACGAATAGGAAATCCAATCTCAATTTGTGCAGTTGCACTGAAATCAAGCAAAGTCTTTCGCATAGCGAAGCAAAATGTCACAATAGCAACAAGTTGAATAGATATCCCTATATAAACAGAGGCAAAAATATAATCAATTACTGGCTAATAACGGAGGATGAAACATGCGCCCACAAAAATGGTAATCCCGCCAATCCCTAACAAGTGTTGCAGTTTTGAAATAAGATTCAGTAGTTAATTATGAGAGTGGCATCAATTACTAGCTTATAAAGGGGGTGATGCTGAATTTGTTGTAACAAAGCAACAAGCATCATGTCTGGGTTGGTCCCATTTTTGTTCACTACTTAATGGGAAAAGACAACAATACAATAGCTTCAATTCATCATTTATTTAAAACAGTACCAATACAAGTAGCACAACATCTCAAAGCACACTGCACAATCATGTGGATGAAGGCCTGTATTGACCTTTCATGAGACGACCAACATAAAATAGGAATCTACCAACACGAATTGGAAATCCAATCAAGTTTTGTGCAGTTGCACTGAAATCAAGCAAAGTTGCTAGTGTGACATTTAAGTTTTCTATAGCAACAAGTTGAATAGATATCCCTGTTTTACGAGGCAAAAAAGAAAACAATTACTGGCCAATAAAGGAGGATGAAACATGCGGCCACAAAAAGAAGCATCTACCTTATCTTGATGAAAAACGAAGTATAGGACAGTAGCATTTCTAAAACGGTTGCATTGATTCATATTAATAGAGAAATTCTTTTAAAACAGATCAGTAGTTAATTCTGAGATTAACAACAGCAAAATAGCTACATGGGACATGCCAGCACCATGTGCGTCCACACGTATAAATGGGTGATGCAGAATATGTAGCCAAGCAGCATATGTGCGTTGGTCCCATATTTGTTCTCTTTGAACCTTCTTCCTATGTGAGGGCAGCAAATCTAGTCGTGCACAAACTACCCGACCCCCCAGTTTCTTTCCCTTTTCAACAAAGAGATTGGTTCCTTACAGATGTGTGTACTCGGTTAGCCCTTTTTCCCTTTTCGACCTACAAAGCGGCTGGATAGCCAGTCTATACTACTTTCCGCCCCTCCTTTCCTCATTGAACCACGTCCTAGATTCTTGCTCCAGCCCACCGCACCCTTCTTTCCTCTTTGAACCAAGACCTAGATTTGACTACAGATCAAAAAAGATCCACATGCAGCTAGAGCAACGATGGTTTCAAAGAAACTTATACCTTAGGGTCGTCGGGATGTGTCAAGGCATGCGGCGGGAGGCTGGATCTTCCCACACTATGTACGGCAACGAGGAAGAAGGGGTCGGTGGCCCTCCCACACAGGCGCTGGGTGAAAGAGAACAGCGCAGCCGGCAGTGGATTGCCTCCCTCGCCGAAGGCGATAGAGTGAACGCTACACCTCCTCCCCTTCCTGGTGCGACAGGATATAGACGCCTCCTTCACTAGCTGTGAGGGGGGAGAGAGAGACAAGAGGCCAACGCAGTCTTGTTTAGATCTGGTGAAGAGAGAGTGAGAGAATGTGAATATAGCAAACCCTAGCAAATGAACGTTGAGCCTCCAGCGTGTAACATATATGTAGTGCGGCGAGCGTGTGGAGAGTGCAAACCCTAGCGAACAAGCATTGAGGCTCCCGCTTATATATATACTACTGTAGTACGGACTGAGCTCCGTTGCCTTCACTGCACCTGCTTTTGGTTGTATGGCAGGTGAGACAGCCACATTTTGGGCCCACCTGTCGTAAAACCCTAGCAAAAATTGCACCAACGTGAAAGACGACTTTGTCTCCAACGCAACCAAGGTGAACTGACGAAGGATATCATCTTTGTGCGTAACAAGCAAAGAGCAGTGATGGAAGACAACTTGTTTTTCGGTGAAAATCGATCAGCTTCACCAGACGACGCAACCATGAGGCGCAACCATGAGCATCGATAGGTCATCGTCGTGATGCATCATCCATTTGGCATCAAGTTTGGGTGAGGCACCTAAGAAGTTCGACAAATCCTCACTGTGGTCTGTTTCTTCTCAGTAATCAAGCTCGAGGAAGGAAGAACCACGTGGCAGAGGACAGTGAGGCGGAACGACAATGGCCATCCAATTTTGTGCAGTTCCAGAGGAAGACATGCTCGGGTATGGAGACACGCATCGCTGTTTCTAAAAATATAAAAAAGGGTTAGCAACGACATCTCAATTGTCAATAAGAATTAATGAAAAGTACACCAACAAACATAAGCATCATAATTATCTTGATGGGAACTAAACTAGGATACCCGAGAAAAAAAGCATTTCTTCATTTAACTAGTGATAGTACTACCACCATATGGACAATGACCGCACAACCACCATGTACTTTTTGTCGAAACAACATGTATACCTCCACCGAGGCATAAATCAGGACAACTTTTTGAGTGGCATTTCCTCTATAATAGTACCAGTAGGTGATGTTGGACCAGCCGACGAACCCTAGCTACTATGCATGGGGAGCTGGGGAGTAGTCGCATAGAAGAAAACCTGCACGCAGCGACCTGGGGAGCCGGACCAGTACAAGAAGTTATACCTCAGGTGGGCGAGATGTCGTTTAGGCGGGCGGGCAGGATCTGCCCACACGACGGCAGCGAACAAGGGCGCGGAGGATCTTCGTCCGCGGCAGCGTCAGCTCCGAGAGGACGGTGCGCATCGGCTTCCTCCGTCGCCGACGGCGACAACGTCAACGCTGCACCTCCTCACCTCCCACAGCGGAAGGGATTTGGCCGGATCTGTGACCACCGGTGAGGAGAGAGATAGAGTGGACACTGTCATCTTGTTTTGATATGGAGAGGGTGAGAGAGCGAGACGCGAGAAACTCTATCAAACAAGAGGCTATAATGGAGTAAAAAATCTCTCCATAGTAGTGGTTTTAAATAGAATACGCGTGTTCTCGAAAAAAGAAACGAAAACTGGCGGATAATGTTTTAAGGGTCTGTCTAGGACACATCTAGATGTGACATAGTTATGTCACATATAAGTTGATGTCCACTCTGTTTGTGGTCTTTTCCTAGTTTTTTTTTGTTTCTTGTTGCTACATTATATACTTGTGGGAGCTTAGATGTGATATCCTTAAATAACATCTAGATGTTAATTAGACAAACTGATTTTCTAACGTACCAAGAAAGAAAACTTGATCAAAAACACGCCCCCGATTCCAGGTCGCGAGAGTCCTCGCGCACACACACACATAGACATAGACATGCATATCTGTGTTTACGTAAAATTCCATTTCCATCTCCATCTCCAATCATATTTGTCCAACTGGCACATTATTTACATTGTTAATTATATATGGAGCAATATTAACGTACAGCATCTCTTGTTTGTGCACGTCCGGACCGCTGCCACGGCCGGTCCTGACCAACCCGAACCCTCTTCATCACCTGCGCGTGCTTCCCGCCCGAAACGGTCAGTGCCGCATTCATGCCCGGCCAGAGCGGACGCGACCTCTCACTGGCGTCGGCATTGATTGCGGCGCGCTGGCCGAGAGAGCGTCGCCCGCGCCGCTTCCGGGTGCACGCGGCTGCTCCGCGTTCAAAGGTCGCAATAGCCGGCTACGACATGCGCGATCTCTTCCGCGTTCAAAAAAGTTGTGAGAGCGTGTACGATAGAAAAACTACTGATGGGGTCACTACGACTTAAACCCTAAACCCTAAACATGATTTAATTTCCTGGCCAAGTAGAACCTATTGAAGGAATGTGCTAGAGGGAGATTCTTTAGTGAGAATGTCAGCAACAATAGAAGCAGCACTCTTTGGTTCTCCACCTTCTAGCACCTCTTGTTCCATAGCACTTTCCATGTCGGGAAGGAAAGACGGCTAGCACCCTCGGATCATACGATGCTTTTGTGAAGTTCCACTAAAATCGACCTGAGCATCCCTGATGGCAAAGATATTGAAGAAGTGTGATTAGAATAATAGTACTGGGACTAGTTCATGAGACATAAACTCATCACAAATAGAATCCGGTAGAAGTAGAGAAAGATCGACATGGAGATGGAGCTACGGCAGTGGAGCAAGCCGGCTCCAAAAGGAAGATGGACTACCTGGGACGTTGGGCTGTAGCCAGAAGGGCGGTTGGGACGCGGCATCGGCCCATACCGCAGTGACCCTCGATTGGGATGCACCGACTGTGGGTTTTCTCCCTCGCCGATGTCGACCACGTCTACGCAGAACATTGTTCCCTTCCCCCAGCTGCGGGATCAGGCCCGTCGTTCTATGCTTGTGAAGAGAGCAACCTAAGCAAGCAGGCTTGTAGCTTAGGCTCCTGCTAGTGTATATATAGTGGTTTTCTTTTTCTCTCCATATCAACCATTTTATATTGCGTACGTGTCATTCAAGAGTGAAATGATGGTTGCTTCTTCCGACTAACTTACTGTGTGATTTGACTGCTCCTTAGTGGCCCCTACACGTACTACCCCTACGTGTATGCAAGAGTCACACATACACATGGACGCAAGAACGCGCGCGATGCCCTAATGCATGCATGTCCGAGCACACGACGGAACACACACGGTCACGCTCAAGTGCTCAACCTACACGTGCATGCACACACATACTCAGTCAGGGTGAGCTAGTGACCGTATGAACACCGGAAAATATATGTATTGAGCGCAATGAGTGTATTTTGAAGTCCAATGACCGTATTTTTACAAATATACAGTGACAGACAGTGTATTTATCTTGTTTGAAATTAAGCCATATTAATCGGAGAGGAGGCAGCATGGACTAGCATTACTTTGCTTTGTCCCGTCAATTTGCCGAATGAGGAGAAGGTTGCAGGACGGGAGAAGCTTGCGCGCGGTGGCTCATAGGACAAGGAGAAACTTTTGACTAATGCAACCTCTCTCTCGCTCAGGCGGTGGACATGCAACAGTTAATTCGGTGTCAGATTGCCAGAAGCATACACTATACTACTAGTGCTATTATTGTTCGACTTCCTGAACAGCCAAGCGCTAAGTTTACTAGTACTACTACTATAGTCCATAAAGGTACGTACTATACTAGTACTAGGAACCGGATGGAGGAGCGTCTGCACTCTTATTATAATTTTAAAATGTGATAAAGTAATCTTCAACACATTTGGTTCTCTTCGAGGGTTCTCGCATGTGATAATGGAAGTTGATTGCATGGAACACTCGCCACAATTCTCACTTAATTCTGGATCATATCCTGTTACAAATAGTAGCGCTCAGTAATATTTCCTCTTTTTTTGTTATTCAGCATGTAAATAGGTCAGCAAACCATGCGGCGCATCTTCGTGCGAACCGTTCTTGCTGCACTTTGAATGTGGCCGAGAGCTGGCTTGATGAAACACCTTGCTGCCTACTTATTTTTTTTGCGGGGTACCTCGCTTCCTAGTGACCAGTGTCTTGGCTGATCGTCCTAAGAATGCTTATATATGAATAAAGCTCTCTCATTTACCCGCAAAAAATATTAAGCCATATTAACCGGAAAGGAGGGAGTATGGACTAGCACTACTTTTTGGTGTGTCCCGTCAACTTGCAGAATGAGGAGAAGCTTGCAGGACAAGGTGAAGCTCGCTTACGCCTTTTGACTAATGCAACCTACCCTCGGTGGACATGCATCAGTCCATTCGGTGTGATATTGTCAGAGGCATACACTGTAGTACCCAACATGCGGAGTACCATCATTGTTCGACTTCATGAAGGGGCGAAGAGCCAAGCGCAGTAGTACGCGTACTTGGTTTTGCACCTTCATACTACTCCACCCTCCGTCACAGTTTACAGGGCGCGCTTCATTATGATGCATTTCTCTCAACGCATTTCCACCATCAGAGAGACTTTAGACGCGTTTGGTTTAATGCTCAATTAATTAGGGCGTGGTAACCGCAATCAAGTCCACAATTTTCTCTCCATCTCCTGTACTACTACGGAGTGCATGCATGTGTGTACCCGGTGGAAGCACTGCATGCATGTGTGTATGCATTATTCCCTCTAGTAATAGACGCCGTGCTATAACTACGAATGCTATTTTTCAGGCCGATCGCTAGTCGCCTTGGTCCCACAGATTTTTTTTCTTTTTTCTGAAGCGCGCTGTATAAACAGTGACGGATGGAGTAATATGGGCGGATTCAAAGAAGAGCGTATTGATGGTTGCTTATTCAGAGCAACTTACAATGGGAAAGGTGGGGCTTATGATTTGACTACTCATTACTCACTATTAATGCGGCGCAACGACCGGGCTGAGTCTCCCATGCGGTTGTGCACTACCCCCTCAGTTCTTAAATATACTCTGGAGTATTTGTCTTTCTAGAGATTTCAACGAGTGACTACTCAAATATTTGTCTTTTTAGAGATTTCAAATGGACTGGCACATACGGATGTATATAGACATATTTTAGAGTGTAGATTCACTCATTTTGCTCCGTATGTAATCACTTGTTGAAATCTTTGTTAAGATAAATAGAATATTTAGGAACGGAGGGAGTACACATACGAAGCAAAGTGTGTGAATCTACACTCTAAAATATGCCCGTTTGAAATTTGTAAAAAGAAAATATTTAGGAACGAAGGAGTATAATTTTGTGCATGGCACATGGACCCGCATGATGAAGAGGCTTCTGGCAATGCTATCAAGCTTCCATCATTTGTTTACATAATTGACGTACTATACAAATAATTTTCCAGCGACATGAAATTGTACAATGGTATGAGCTTTCAGCTTTTGTTTCGCGTGTCTTGCCATCGATGCTCTTTCGGAAACAATAAAAAACTAACTTCCTTGCTAATGCATGTCAATTATTAGCAGATCAGAGCTAACAATTACATCACAACTGAAGGCAAAGTTGTGAGAAGGTGTTAAATTAAAATTGATCCATGCTTTCATTGGCAGCAACGTCCCCCCAGCTCTGTCTAAATCAACAAGGCATGTTGGGAAAAAAGTAGCTGTCTGGAGCATGCAACATTCCGATCATTTTGTGCAGTTCCACTAAAATAGAGCTGAGCGTCCCTATTCCAAAGATATCAAGTGTGATTACGATAATAGAGGACTGCTGATGAAACAATAAACACACAAATACAAGTCGGTCACCTTTGCAGTCTCTCTTAGGACTAACTAGTTGCAGAAGATTAGGCTCGGAGTTGGATGAGGAGGATAGAGCAAAACCAATCTCCCTTTGTGCAGTCACACTGAAATGTAGAGACATTGCCCGTATGACATTTTAGTACAACTACACAAAACACACTTAAGAAAAAAAGTGATTTGTGCAGTTCACCAAAAGGTCGCAATAGAAACAACGTGAAATGGATAGCCCTGTTTGCAAAGAAGAGGTAGAAAGGAAACAATTACTGGCCAATAACAGTTGATGACACATGCGACGACAAAAAAGAAGCATATTCATTGTCCTAAGGGAAGATAACAACACGGTTGTGTTTGACTAAAACGGTGTGAGGACGAGAATGCAATATGGAAAGTATGCCAGACGAGCTACGTTCTGGGCAAAGACTATGGAAGATCCACATGCAGCGACGTGGGAAAACGGGCAGTGGAGCAAGGCCGGAGGTGATACCTGGAGGTCGTCGGGATGTAACTAGGTGAGCGGCGGCGGGCGGAATCTGCGAGCAGGTGGCATAGGCCCTGCCGCGCCGGAGCTTGGTCAGAGAGAATGGTGTGTACCGCAGATCGGGACGTGCTGCCTCGGAGCCGTCTGAAAGGATCGAGAAGAGGTGTCTAGAGGGGGGTGATTAGACACTAAGTGCCAAAAGTTGTAGTTTTTAATATTCTTAAGTTTAAGTGGAGTTTAAGCACAAGTTTAATAAACACAATACATATCAAGGAAGCATGCAATGAGTATATGAGCAGCGGAAAGTAAAGCATGCAACTTGCAAGAATGTAAAGAGAAGGGTTTCGAGTATTCAAACGCATTTGGAGACACGGATGTTTTTGCCGTGGTTCCGATAGGTGGTGCTATCGTACATCCACGTTGATGGAGACTTCAACCCACGGAGGGTAACGGTTGCGCGAGCCCACGGAGGGCTCCCCCCACGAAGGGTCCACGAAGAAGCAACCTTGTCTATTCCATCACGGCCGTCGCCCACGAAGGACTTGCCTCACCAGCGGTAGATCTTCACGAAGTAGGAGATCTCCTTGCCCTTACAAACTCCTTGGTTCAACTCCACAATCTTGTCGGAGGCTCCCAAGTGACACCTAGCCAATCTAGGAGACACCACTCTCCAAGAAGTAACAAATGGTGTGTTGATGATGAACTCCTTGCTCTTGTGCTTCAAATGATAGTCTCCCCAACACTCAACTCTCTCTCACAGGATTTGGATTTGGTGGAAAGAAGATTTGAGTGGAAAGCAACTTGGGGAAGGTTAGAGATCAAGATTCATATGGTTGGAATGGAATATCTTGACCTCAACACAAGTGTAGGTGGTTCTTTCTCAGAAAATGTGTATTGGAAGTGTAGGTATGTTCTGATGGCTCTCTCCACGAATGAAGAGTGGGTGGAGGGGTATATATAGCCTCCACATAGAATCTAACCGTTACACACAATTTGCCAAACTCGGTGGGACCGAATGGTTAAACTCGGTCGGACCGATTCAGCAAACCTAGTGACCGTTAGGATTTTTGGTGGGACTGAGATGCAACTCGGTAGGACCGATATGGTTAGGGTTAGGGCATAACGTAATATCGGTCTGACCGATTACGCAAACTCGGTGGGACCGATTTTGGTAATAAGCTAACCAGAGAGTTGGTCAGGTAAACTCGGTGGGACCGATTCGCTCATCTCGGTGAGACCGAAATGTTACAAAAGGGAAACAGAGAGTTTACATTGCAATCTCGGTGGGACCGATCGCTCGTCTCGGTAAGACCGAAACGTTACAAAGGGAAAAAGAGAGATTACAATCCCATATCGATGAGACAGAGGTCCCTATTGGTGAGACCGATTTGCCTAGGGTTTGTGGCAGTGGCTATGGCATTTGAAACTCGGTGGCGCCGGATAGAAAGAATCGGTGGGGCTGAGTTTGACTTTTGGTTTAGGTCATATGTGGATGTGGGAGAGTAGTTGAGGATTTTGGAGCATATCACTAAGCACTTTGAGCAAGCAAGCCATTAAGCAACACCTCATCCCCTCTTGATAGTATTGGCTTTTCCTATAGACTCAATGTGATCTTGGATCACTAAAATAGAAAATGTAGAGTCTTGATCTTGAAGCTTGAGCCAATCCTTTGTCCTTAGCATCTTGAAGGGGTTCCACATCCTCTAGTCCATGCCACTCCATATTGTTGAACTTATCTGAAACATACTAGGTAAAAGTGTTAGTCCAACAAGAGATATGTTGACATTAATTACCAAAACCACCCAGGGAGCACTTGTGCTTTCAATCTCCCCCTTTTTGGTAATTGATGACAACATACATCAAAGCTTTAGATAAAGATAGAGAGAATAGCAAGTAAAGCTTTGGAAAGACATGTAACATGCATAGGCTCCCCTACATGTATGCAATTATGTGAATATTGAATATAGGAGCATGTGAATGCGTAAACATGACAGAGTAAGCAATGCGTTACATGTATCTTGGCTATATGCATCAGAGCAAATGATGTGAATGTGAGAAATGTACCTTCATGCACATGAGTCCTTCTTGCAAACAGTATGTTCATCAGTAAGAACTTCTCATTCACATGACTGTGATGCATATACTTACCTTGTGGTCTTGAGTTGGCTTAGGATGGCATGAACCTACACAAACAAGGTTAAATAACACAGATGAACCTACCGACCAGAGCAAGCAAGAGAAACCACAAGAGAACCAAGACTGGGATGACATGTAGAGTGAGTACTAAGTACCACATTCGATATAGACATGTCCCCAAAGGTAAAGATATGCAATAAAATCAAAGATTTCCTTCCCTTAGATGTCTTGCTCCCCCTGAATCGGCATGGGATATTGGGAGAAGATAGGGAATAGAAAATCAGAGCAACAAAAAGGAAACAACAGAGCTTGAGCTAAAGCAAGCAACCAAACATGTCTTTCCCCTCTTAAAGACATGTGACATCTTGTCGGGGATATACACCGCGGTGTAAACCGGCCGGAAGTTAACCCGGCCGGACTTGGTGGTTTATCTGAAGACCCCGCTGACACTTGGCGAGTTACTGGCGACCCGCCCTGACCTGGCGGTTTACAAGCAACCCACCTGGTCATTATGACTCACTGGTGATCCGGCGTGCGGGATCGACGGATGACAAGGCCCAAATCCCAGAAGGCCAGTTCACGTTTAACGGTGGGCCGATTTAAGAGGAAAGGCATGAGGAACATTATTTTACAAGGAGCTAAGACCTGGACTTGTATCAGGTTTGTATTAGAGATAGACTAGTTCTAATCCTAATAGGAATCCACATGTAAGCCGCCCTTCAACATATATAAGGAGGGGCAGGGCTCTCCAAAGGGGGACAAGATTCACAAGTTCCACAAGTTGGACAAGTTAGGTTTAGACAATAGCTCTCGAGATAGAGCACTTTTGTAACCGTGGTCATCATCATCAATATCAATGAAGCAGGATGTAGGCTTTTACCTCCACCGTGAGGGGCCGAACCTGGGTAAAACATCGCGTCTCTCGTCCCGCTCAACCCCTCTCAAGCTACAACATAGATGCATTGGCCTCGCGCTAAGTCCTGACACTAAGGACATCTGCCGTGACAATACCACGACAGTTGGCGCCCACCGTGGGGCTGGCGCACGGTGGTGTTGAGTTCTTGGAGGGATCTCCAAGGATCGAGAAGTTTGTGATATACCGGAAAAAGAAGAGAACTCGCGGAAGGTTCTACGGGCTCGACGAACAGTCGTATTGGCATGTACGGAATTGAGATCAAAAGTTAGGGTTGCATCTGTGATCCGTTTAATCCGACAGCAATTAATTTTCGCTGCTGCGCAACCTACGAAGCCTCCAGGTTGAACATTCTCTACGACTTGGTCCAAGACTAAGTGGAATCAGTTTTTAATTAAATCCGCTCGGGCTGTTAGTCGTTGTTTACGCGTATATACGCAGTGTCACGCGCGCCTGACCACGGCTGCATATTCCACGAGTAATCTACTGGATCAGATACCGAGGTGTGTGGGTCCTGAAGCAACAAGGATTCACCGCAATGAGTATTACCGCTACTTCACGTCAATTGATTCAAGCAGGAGTACTTCTCATGTGAAGACAAGGACAGGGTTATTGAGTGGACTTGATGGCTATTGCTTATGTGAAGGACAGAAGACCCGTGCTAGATAAGCATTAGATCGGATTTGTTTTTCTACATCTAGCCAAAGCATATTACCAGCAGTTGAAAGTTACTACGAATAGCAACTGGAAGGATTGATCTCCACCTCGGTCTTTGTTTTCGAGCCGGTTGCAAGTCACCTAGCCCTACCCTCCGACCCGGCACCGCTGCTGGAGTTGCCTCTCCTGCTTGCGGCCTCGTCGGGCCACCCCGTCACCGCGTTTCCGTTCACCGGCCGTTGCTCCATCAACCTAGGCTTCCTGTTTCTAGTCGCCCCGGCCTCTGCTCAAACCGTCGCCACGCGCCGAGTTGTCGGCTTGTCACTACCTTCACTGTAACCCGCCGTGTTGCGCCTGTGATGCGGCTCCACCATGGCCGTCCATTGCTGCTGCCCTTCATTTTGAGCCGGCCGGTGCTGAGCTGCCCCGCATCACGCTGGCCTTGCTGCCTCGAGTCTCCTGGCCTCCTCCGCGAGTCGGCCTCGTCTTCACTGCTTCAATGAGTCGCTGTCACTCCTGCATTGAGCTAGCATGGCACTATTTTTCTGGTTGTTTCAGCCAGAGGACTGCTGCATCTGCACATGAAAATCAATGCGGCAATGGATAAAGGAACATGGGTTACAGTGCTAGGGCTACATCAGAATATGTTTTTGATCCCTAGTATCATACGTTCATCCAAAAAAAATTCAGGTGCTATCCTTTCTACGTATTTTATCAGTATATATTAAATTGTTTGAGAACAATAATTCTGGCTTATATCTTTTTTATACAGGACAAGTGCTCACTATGAAAGTGATGCCCTAATGCGGACGGCGCGCGCTAGCTGTTCTACACCGGCATCTGCGCATGTCGCATTGATAAACAAGAGCACAAACCGCTGCCCACGCAGTTTGGATTACATTAACAATACCGCGGCTGACTCTCTTGTCCACGTCGACTTACAATGCCACGGCCGACTCATCTGGTGTTCGGGCGAATTAGGTGATATCCTTCTAAATATAATTTAGCACATATTGTTTAGTCAGAGAGCAATTACTTTGGTCTTTGCATTTTATATGTAGGACAATTGGTCATTGCAAAGCCGATGGCCAGATCATGGATATATGAATTGCGTAATTACTGTCATGTGCTAGCATATGACCGTGCCACAATGATCAAAGAGTATGTGTGCAAGACGCTGCCCTTGTGGCCCGGACTACTTCGACTCACCGGGACCGCACCCGCGATTAACCCGCCCGTCTGTGCCGGTTTACAACACCGGTGAAGATTTTCCCCGTCCGCACCGGTTTACAATGCCGCGGCCGATTCAAATATCCGAGTTGCCTCTGATGTTGCGGTCGCTTTTGTCGTCCCTCTCTCGCGGCCTGGACTACATCAACATACCGGGCCGCACCTGTCTGCATGAGCTGTTTATTGGGTATGAGCAAGTCACAGCTGGGGTAGCCCGGTTTTCTTTCAAATTGGAGACAAATTATCATCAAACCACCGTTTGCACTGGATGGTTCAATGGGCAGGCGCACAAGTCGCCGCCACTACAGTTTTAACTTCAAATCGTCAGTTGGAGGAAACCATTGGCCGAGTTGCTGGCACGGCTCATATGGGATCATTTACAACCCGCCGCAGTCACCTCAACCTTCTATGGATTCACATCGTGCTATCAACGCCAATGATATACAAGTTATGCCGGTTTATATCACGGTCAAATATGGGGAGTCTCAAGCCAGCTCCTCGAGTCACCTTTGAGATTTGGAGGCTACAATGACATGACTCAAAGAATCTTGCCAGTTTCAGCAAATTTAATAACCCCAGGACGATGGAGGGAAAGATAACCCAGTCCCGGAGGCTACTGTTATATTGATGAAAGTATAAAGGCCGTCCGAAAATTTCCGGCTTAGAAAGTATATGACAGTTATAAAATCCCGGCTCGATGAAGTTCCAGGTCATCAGAAATGACTCCGGTTTGCAATCCGGTTCAAGAAAAATATTCTCCTACAAAGCTCTGAAGCGCTCAAATCTGGTTTAACAATGTCCGGTTCAAAAGGGAATTAACTTCTCGCAAGTTCGAGTTTAAAGGCTGTCAGAAAATTTCCGGCTAAAAATGAAGATTCTGGTTTAAAATCTGGTTCAAGGGAAAGATGTCTCCCATAAAGCTTTAAAGCTCTCAATATCTTGTTTAACATCCGGTTCAAAGAAGAATTTATCTCTTACAAAAAGTTAAAAATTGCTGAAAGAGGACCTGCTGCCACGATGTGCGGTTCAAACATGGATATTCCGCCTTACTGGCCTGACATATTATTGATCACATGGGGGCTTCTGCTTCATAAAGCGGGGTCTCTGGTCTTTTACATCATGTGAGGTTACACGGAGTTTCTCTAAAGCGGCCTCCAGTTTACCCCTTGAGTTCGCTTTGCTAAAAGCATCATGTTATATCACTTGGAGGATTGGTCGTGTCCGAACCAATACCATGCCTCTTGATAGGCGAGAGCCACCAGATCACTTGGGGACTTGGTCATGTGTGAACCAGTCATGCCTCTTGGTCGGCCTAAGGCCACAGAATCACTTGGGGGCTTGGTCAAACCCGAACCATGACCACGCCATTTGGTCGGTATAAATGCCACAGAATCACTTGGGGACCTGGCTGACTAGAACCATAGTTACACCTAACGGGAGCTTGGTCGTGTTTGGCGATGGTAACGCCATTTGATCAGCTTAAATAAACCTTTTTTGGCAAACGTTTTTGTCGTTGCTTTTGCTTCACACTTTTCTTTGAAGGGGGGTTTTTGCTTTTCATTGTGTTTTTTAAACCGACAAAGTTTTTTAACCAATCAATTGACGGAACACAGTTCACATCAATCCGAAGACTATTTGCCCGGTTTGATCCTTGTTGTTAACATCCTCTTATGGAGTAACACGGTGTTTATCACAACCCGGCACGGTTTTATCATAAACCGGCACAATATGGAAGGAGTTATCAGTACTCGAGATTTGGGTTATCACCCTTACTAAAAAAGAAGTTGGTAAACCAACGATGTGATTCAATGTCACAGGTATGATATATTTCATATTTCATTATTCTAAATGCAGCCTTGGTTATAAACCCAGGTTATATGTTGGGCATTATGACCCGTTCGGTGGTAAACCGCTAGGACACTTTAAACTTGTTGTATGCAGAAACAGGTTGAATAAAGCATGATTATAAATCACCGGTGTTTATTAAACCAGTAGTATGATTCGGTGTTTATTAAACCGGCCTGGCTTTGGACTATAAGTCGCCAGTATATATTTGGATTGCGCCATTGGAATCACGCGCTTATAAATCATTGGGTTATATTATTCAAATAGCCAAACTTGGCTGAAATTTCATTATGATATTGAATGAATAAGGTTTTCATACCGGATTATATTATCTTGAATAGCCAACATGGCTGGATTTGTTAAGGTTTTCAAAGTCGCTATAGCGCAATGTCTACTCTTTTATCAAAGGATATGATTTATTCTACAATGGAAGGAATAGTCCCGAGTCGCTGCAGGCTTACAACCCGGCACTTGGGGGCTACATTATTCAAATTGAGATTACATGCAAGTCTCATGTCGCTGCAAGCATGCACCATGACACTTGGGGGCTAATGCAAAGTCATTTTACTAGTCTTATTGAAGACCCGACTAATCATATTATAATGAGCCGGCCCTTGGGGGCTACCAATTGCTCCTGTCAACAATTCAAGTTACACAAGTTTTCATCCATAATATTGAAGAATCCATTGCTTAGTTGGTAAAGCACAAAGCTCTTAACCTTGTGGACGTGGGTTCAAGACCTACGATGGAAGCTACATTATAATATGTTATTTTCATTAAAGTATATATATCAAGTCCCGATTCAGTATTATCTTACTAAGCCGGCCCTTGGGGGCTACACATTGCTGTTCAAAGTTTACAAGATTATACTTACAAAGTCTCTGCTCATTATTGCCTAATGACCCGGCCCTTGGGGGCTACACTGATTGAAGTTTTTATAAGCAATTGCAAGTTCCAGGTTGCTGCAAGCATGACAACCCAGCACTTGGGGGCTACATATATGGAGTATTCAATTTATATGATTGAGATGAACAAACCGGATTTCGTCAAGGTTGAAACACTTATTGGAGCAAGTCTTAAGTTATCACTATGTTCTCCTCTTAAGACTTGGGGGCTACATGTATTATCCATATAAAGGAGGAACATCTTCATTTTATCAGTTTTGCGCAAATCAGGAAGATCAATTACATGACCCGGTGTCGACAACAATTATGACCCGGCGCCATCAATATTTATAAACCGGCTATTTTGGTAATATTAAACCGGCAAGTTTTAAGTCTTCAAACCAGTTGAATATCAGATAAGTATTTTCAGACCCATGTTTCTTAAACCGGCGCTTTCGGAGCTGAGTCAAAGGAGTTATTCTTCACGATATTTCTCGGTGACAAACCAAGGTCGGCAAATTGATTATGAAGCTGGTCTGTTGACCCGGATTTCCCAGAAGGAGGAAATAACAAGGACTTAAGGATGATCAGGTACCGGTTTACAAATTTTTTTAACCCGGAGCATAACCTGTCAAATTTGTTCTTGTGTTTATTTTGCAGCATAAGTTTACCATGAATAAATCCAAGCTAAACTTGGGGGCTAATGTCGGGGATATACCCCGCGGTGTAAACCGGCTGGAAGTTAACCCGGCCGGACTTGGCGGTTTATCTGAAGACCCCGCTGACACTTGGCGAGTTACTGGCGACCCGCCCTGACCTGGCGGTTTACACGCAACCCACCTGGTCATTATGACTCACTGGTGATCCGGCGTGCGGGATCGACGGATGACAAGGCCCAAAGCCTAGAAGGCCGGTTCACGTTTAACGGTGGGCCGGTTTAGGAGGAAAGGCATGAGGAACATTATCTTACAAGGAGCTAAGACCTGGACTTGTATCCGGTTTGTATTAGAGACAGACTAGTCCTAATCCTAATAGGACTCCACATGTAAACTGCCCCTTCAACATATATAAGGAGGGGCAGGGCTCCCCAAAGGGGGACAAGATTCGCAAGTTCCACAAGTTGGACAAGTTAGGTTTAGACAATAGCTCTCGAGATAGAGCACTTTTGTAACCATGGTCATCATCATTATATCAATGAAGCAGGATGTAGGCTTTTACCTCCACCGTGAGGGGCCGAACCTGGGTAAAACATCGCGTCTCTCGTCCCGCTCAACCCCTCTCAAGCTACCACATAGATGCGTTGGCCTCGCGACTAAGTCCTGACACTAATTAAGGACATCTACCGTGACAATTACACGACACATCTCTCCTCTTGAACACCAAGCATCCGAGGTATTTGATGATATTACTTTCTCCTAGTTGAGAAACTCTCTCCCCCTGAGTATTCTCTCTTTCTCCCGCTATAGGAAGGATTAAGCTTTGATGTGATCTCTCCCTCCCCCTTTGACATCAATTTCCACGAAGGGCTCTTCTGGACATGTGAAACAAATGGGTTGGTCCTCGAGTCACAGAGCAAAGCAGCATGTCTAATATGATGCTGGTAGAGGACAAGAATCATTGAGTGGAGCTGGAGCAAACAGAAATCAGGAATTAGTGGCAAGTTGGTTTTCCTGTGGTGGAATCGGTGACTCCGAGTTGTGTGCTTCGGTTGCACCGAAAGATTTCGGTTGGGCCGAAGAGAACAAACCGGTGTGACCGAGTTCATCAGAGTGAAACCACTTGTCACCTCAGCTCACTAGACAAGTAAGATCTCACAAGGATATGCAAGGAATTAACTAAAAGATTTGCAATGAATTGGATGCAGAAAATGCAGAACAAAAAGGAAAGAAAAGAAACTAAAAGTTCTAGATGAAGTTTTTGTTTTGAAAGGGGAAACAAATATGCAAATGCAAAAGCACGGAGAAACACTAGAGAACTTCATCTAGAAATGGTCGGTGACAAAGTCACCTATGTTAGAGTATATTGACTTAGGAGTCAAGTTAGAGCACTTGATCATAGGTCATACTCATCGTTTAAGCTCAAAATGGGGTAACCATTTTTCGTTTAAGCATCTTGATGTATTCACATCTTGTCGAGTTGCTTTGGTTCATGACTTGGAGTAAAGCTTCTCTAAGATGGAATAACATACCTTGGGTGGTGGTGTTGATCTTGCACATGTAGTTGAACTTGTGTCGGTTGCTCAAGATTGATGTAGTTCATCAAGAGTTGGGAGCACCACTTGGAGTTTGAGTTCATCTACCTACATGGGTTAGCTTTGCCAGGAAGAGCACTTGTGTATCCAAAATGACAATCATGAGACTCAACACAGAATTTGCCAAAGGATATGTTTGAATGGTTTCGTGCTTCCTTGTCTTCAACCACCATTGTGTAGAGACTTGGTGATGTAGAGATTGCTCAATATGTGAGTGAGTTGCAATCTCATAGATTTAGATTCAACCAAGTACCTACACGGGTTAGATAACATGCAAGGTACAAATATATCCAAGACATATGAATAGCATCATAAGAGAAATATCAAGGATTAGTCATAGGCTCATGCCCCGCATGTATCAAATGGAGTTCCTACTCCAAGTTTGAAGCATCAATGATGTTCAATTCACCTCTCAACCTGCAAAACACTTTGTCATCAAGTGGTTTAGTGAATATATCCGCCAATTGCTTATCGGTGCAAACATGCTTAAGGTTAATGTCCCCTTTGGCAACATGATCTCGAATGAAATGATGACGAAATTCAATATGCTTGGTTCGATCATGTTGCACGGGATTGTGAGCAATCTTAATAGCACTTTCATTGTAACATAGCAATGGAACATGTTTCACATATATCCCATAATCTTTAAGAGTTTGGGTCATCCAGAGTAATTGAGCACAACATGAACCAGCGACAATGTATTCCACTTCGGCGGTGGATAAGGATAGCGAGTTTTGTTTCTTGGAATACCAAGACATAAGAGATCTACCAAGGAATTGACAAGTACACGAAGTTGATTTTCTATCAACCGTGTCTCCGGCATAGTCCGAATCGGAGTAGCCAACAAAATCAAAAGAGGACCTCTTAGGATACCAAATGCCAAAATTTGGTGTATGGATTAGGTATCTCACTCTCCTTTTCACAGCCTTAAGATGACACTCTTTAGGAGCAGCTTGATATCGTGCACACATGCACACACTTAGCATAATATCGGGACGAGAGGCACATAGATATAACAATGAACCAAACATAGAGCGATAAACCTTTTGATCAACCGGTTCACCATCTTTGGTCAAATCAAGATGTCCACTAGTAGGCATGGGTGTAGTCATACCTTTGCATTCTTGCATATTGAACTTCTTGAATAAGTCCTTGGTGTACTTCGTTTGAGAGACAAAGGTACCTTCCTTAGTTTGCTTGATTTGCAAACCGAGAAAGAATTTGAGTGCACTCATCATAGAAATCTCAAACTTCTCCGACATTAGCTTTCCAAACTTCTCACTAAAATGAGGGTTAGTTGAACCAAATATGATATCAACAACATAAATTTGGCACACAAATAGTTCTCCATTAACCCTTTTAGTAAAAAGAGTAGAATCAATTTTACCAATTTCAAAGCCTTTTTCAATAAGGAACTTGGTCAATCATTTATACCATGCTCTAGGAGCTTGTTTAAGACCATAAAGGGCTTTGTGAAGTTTGTAAACATGATTAGGTTTCTTAGGATTGACGAAGCCGGGAGGTTGCTTAACATAAACTTCCTCCTCGATTTTGCCATTTAGAAAAGCACTTTTAATGTCCATTTGGTACAAGGTGATATTATTGTGATTAGCATAAGCAAGTAAGATGCGAATGGACTCAAGTCTAGCAACGGTAGCATATGTCTCACCATAGTCCATACCTTCAACTTGTGTGTAGCCTTGGGCGACGAGATGTGCTTTGTTGCGAACCAGTTGTCCATCTTCATCTTGCTTGTTGTGAAACACCCATTTGGTACCAATGATGTTGTGGTTGTTTTCGGGCTTCTCGACCAATGTCCACACTTGATTTCTCTCAAAGTTGTGTAGCTCTTCATGCATAGCATTTATCCAATCCGGATCCTCCAATGCTTCTTCAACCTTCATAGGTTCAATGCTAGAGATGAATGACTAATGTTCACAAAAGTTAGCTAAACGAGTTTTAGAGCGAGTGATTCTCCCGGTTTGGATATCATTGTAGATTTGCTCGACGGGATGATCCTTAGCAATTCTTGCTCGAACTCGTGAAAACTTTTGCTTGGGTCGGGGTGGAACATCCTCTTCATCTTGTTCTTCTTCTTGGCCTTCTTCATTGTTGACGTTGTCGTTCTCTTGTCGTGGTGGAGAAGGAGGTTGTTGATGTTCATCTTGGTGCGCTTCCTCATTTTCTTCATCTTGTCCTGTCCCACTTGTGGATGCTTCCGTATCAACTCTTGGTTCACCTTGTCGTGAGGTAGAAGCTTCCACTTGGATGGCCGAGGTACTCTCCTTCACTTACGTTGGACGAATCTTGCCAATGGACAAGTCTTGAATTGCTTCCGAAGGGTCTTTGTCTCCTACGTCAATTGGCAATTGCTCTACTTGCGAGCCGTTAGATTCATCAAACTTCACGTCTACCGTCTCTTCAACCTTTCGGGTGAAATTGTTGTAGACACGGTAAGTGTGAGAGTTTGAGCCATAACCAAGTAGGAAACCTTCATGAGATTTAGGAGAAAATTTAGAACGACGATGCTTATCAAGAATGTAGCACTTTGAGCCGAATACTCGAAAGTATCCAACTTGGGGTTTGTTACCGGTGAGGAGATCGTATGCCGTCTTGCTGAGTAGCTTGTGAAGATACAAGCGATTTGTTGCATGACAAGCTGTCTCAACCGCTTCCGCCCAAAAGTGCTTTGGCGTTTTGTACTCATCAAGCATCGTTCTTGCCATCTCGATAAGAGTCCGGTTCTTCCTTTCAACAACTCCATTTTGTTGAGGTGTGTACGTAGCCGAGAGCTCGTGTGAAATCCCTTCTTCGTCAAGAAAGGTGTCCACATTTGCATTCTTGAAATCCATTCCGTTGTCTCTTCGAACCTTCTTGATCTTCACATCAAACTGATTTTGGGCCTTCCTAGCAAAGTTTTTGAAGGTCTGTTGGACCTGCGATTTGTCATCAAGAAATAACACCCACGTAAATCTTGAAAAATCATCAACTATGACTAGACCAAATGAGTTACCACCGAGACTCTTGTAGGCATTTGGACCAAAGAGATCCATGTGAAGTAGCTCGAGTGGTCTTCTTGTGGTCATGATGTTCTTCGCGCGGTGACTTCCTCCAACTTGTTTCCCTGCTTGACAAGCACTACAAAGTCTATCCTTGTCAAATATGACATCTTTTATTCCAAGGATATGATCACCTTTAATAAGCTTATCAAGATTTCGCATACCAACATGACCTAGTCTTCTATGCCACAACTAGCCTTTAGAAGATTTGGCAATTAAGCAAGTTTTAGGTTGAGCCTTTTTAGTGAAATCAACAATGTAAAGATCTCCTCTACGTATACCGGTAAAGACCATTTTATGATTGTCTCTACAAAACACTTGGCAATCTACTTCAGTGAATAAGACATTGAAA
Source organism: Triticum urartu (assembly GCF_056163025.1). Taxonomy (NCBI): domain Eukaryota; kingdom Viridiplantae; phylum Streptophyta; class Magnoliopsida; order Poales; family Poaceae; genus Triticum; species Triticum urartu. The sequence goes on along the minus strand of NC_141878.1, from coordinate 560,223,377 downwards.
CCGAAATCAGCAAGTCTAGATACTGAAAGTAAGTTGTAGCCAAGAGATTCAACGAGCATGACATTTTGTATGGAGCTATCATGTGAGATGGCAAACTTACCAAGGCCAACCACCTTACCAAGGCTATCATATGACATACTTTCGAGGGCCGTCATTTTCAGCAAGCTCATGGAACATGTCTTTATCTCCGGTCATATGATCAGTACATCCACTATCAAGGACCCATTCCTTTCCTCTAGCCATGTAGCCGCGAAGATTTGCCATAAGACCAAAGTGTCTCATCGCATCATCAAGATCATAGTCACTATCATCATCATCATCATCCGAGTATTCATGTTCAACATCATCTTGTGATTGATCAATTCCTAGAGAGGGCAATTCATTAGATAAATGATCATTTCTATAGTTATCTTTATGAATTATAATAGCTCTGGAAATGATATTGCTAATGATTCCAACATCTCCTTTGGCACTCGTAAGATTAGTAAGCTCAAATAAGCAGTCACCAAATTTGGGATCATTGGAACTCATCTTAATCAAAGCAATAGACTTATGGAGGATTTCATCTAGATCTTTCAAGGAGTAATTAGGAAAGAGTTCCTCAAGAAATTTCCATATGGTGTAGGCACACTTAAGAGTCGGCAAACATCCAATCAAGTTTCTAGGCAAGCCTCTAGTGATAAGATTAACAGTTATAAGATTGCGAATCATGTCAATTGATTCATCAAGGGTAGGATGCATGGGATCAACATGAGGTGCACAAGGGCTAGTAATGTACTTGTTCAAATGATATTCATTGAAAATCTCAAGCATTTCATTTTTTCACTCATGAAAATACTCTCCATCAAGAATAGGCACTCTATGTCTAAGACTCCCCAAAGTAGACACATCCATCTTCCTCCAACGGTGTTTAAACCAAGGCAATGGAGACCAATGCTCTGATACCAATTGAAAGGATCGAGAAGAGGTGTCTAGAGGGTGGGGTGATTAGACACTAAGTGCCAAAAGTTGCAGTTTTTAATATTCTTAAGTTTAAGTGGAGTTTAAGCACAAGTTTAATAAACACAATACATATCAAGCAAGCATGCAATGAGTACATGAGAAGCGGAAAGTAAAGCATGCAACTTGCAAGAATGTAAAGAGAAGGGTTTGGAGTATTCAAACGCATTTGGAGACAAATATGTTTTTGTCGTGGTTCCGATAGGTGGTGCTATCGTACATCCACGTTGATGGAGACTTCAACCCATGGAGGGTAACGGTTGCGCGAGTCCACGGAGGGCACCACCCACGAAGGGTCCACGAAGAAGCAACCTTGTCTATTCCATCACGATCGTCGCCCATGAAGGACTTGCCTCACTAGCGGTAGATGTCGGAGTAATGGGCCACGGGTAGGCTAACCCGAGCCCCAGAACCTTTCAAGACATCGGGGCAGGCTGCGCCCCTCAAGATCCCAGGACACGGAGCCGCCTTTGGAGAAGTCGGCGGCAAGGCAACCGACTAGCCACTCGCGGCCGAGTCCCAGAAACGACTTCAGGATAAGCCGACTCCTGACAGCCGACTTCCCAAGAAGCCAACCTCGGGGAGTCGGACCGCGACCCCAACAAACCCCATATCCTCATCAGGAGGGACAGGACCGGGGAGTGGCTACAGTAAAGCCCGCTCCCGCCCTTTACCAAGGGTAGGCATGGCCACAACACGCCGTACCCGGGAAGATCTCCGTGCGGCGTGGCACTGTTGCCGTGCCGGCCCTGACATCAGCACTGAAGGACCGAATCCTGCGCCCACGACGGCTTGTCTGTACGACCCTGGGGCGGCGGGTGCCACCAGCCAGTGGGACCCCAGGAGACGGCAAGTGCGCCCCAGTCGGACCCGTTGGGAGTCGGCCCCCGAGAGTCGGCCAGCTCCTCTCCCGGGGCCCACGCGCCATTAACCAGATGTGACGGAGAGTGGCAATAGTGATCGTCCGCCAGGCGGCGGGGCTGTTGCCACGACTCCATGAACAAGCCCGCGTCATCAGAAGCACGGCTACAGTAATCAGTAGCCGGCAAGACCCGCCCGCGGAGGACGCGGCCTGTCGGCTCCGTACCTAGCCAGTCGGGGGGGCCCACCAGTCGGCGGGCCCCAGCAGTCGGCGGAGAAGACGGAGGCTAGAGGCACTGACGGCTGGACCCGCGTCCAGCCGGATTACCATTGTACCCCTGGGGGGTAGGCCTATAGAAACCCCCCAAGGCACGAGTGCAAAGGGTTGGGAACCATTAGCTCTAGACCAGATCATATAGGAGGGAGAGAGCTAGCCTTGCCCTCTCCTACCTCCAGGAAATAGCTCAAGGAGCAATCGTGTAAACACTCTGCCATAGTGATCATGCGGAGACCCCGTAGAGCAGCAGTAGGGGTATTATCTCGCCGGAGAGCCCTGAAGTTGGGTAAGATTCGTCGGCGTGCATGTCTACGCCTCATCCCGTTTCCAGGCACCGGCGACGTTCTACTCACCCCCACCTTGATAAGCCATCCTTTGGCATATGTCGCACCCAACCCCTGACATTTGGCGCCCACCATGGGGCCTGGTGCACCGTCGTCCGGAGACCTGTTCTGGATGGGAACCCTTTTCCTCCCTGGCGAGCGTAGACAGTCAGGCACGCCAGACGGAGTTTGCGCCGATGCACTGCACGGCGTTGAGATCGCCTGCGCAGCTAGCCGCCTCGCCGAACTTGTCGGCGAGGTTCGCATCTTCGACGAACCTGCATCCGACGCAGGCACGGGCGGCTCCGAGAGCCTCCTCGCGGGCCTCCTCGATCAACTCCACGTCGCCGACGAGCCTGCCGTGGACTTGGAGTCTGTAGGTTCCACTGACCCGATGCTGGTCAACTCCGACACCGCGTCGCTCGACGTGTTCCCCACTAATGTGGTGGTCTACGACGAGCCTCTCCCTCATGCGAAGAGCGGCGGAAGCACCGTAACCGAGGTGCTCGTCATCAGTCATGACGAGCTCCCCGGAGGAGGAGCGCATGACCCACTTGGCGCGGCACTACAAGACCTGACTACGCCCATTCCGGATGACTCTGATGCGGAGACGTTGGAGGCGCGCCGCCTTCAGCTCGTCGAAGGTGCGAAGAAGCTGGCTAGCATGAGACGCTTGTCAGAAGCCTACCAGCGAGAGATGGATCGCGCTATTGGTGGCTCGTCAGCCCCAGCTAGGCCCAGCCGCCTTGGCACGGTCCAGCAGCACGACGTAGTCATCGCCAACCTGTTCGGGGGAAGTCGCCCTGTGTACGCTACACCTGCGGAGAACATTCGAGCCGCCTAGGCGGCGGCGGACGAGCTAGACAATTTCAAGGGCGAAGAGCGCCGCCTGATGATGGAGCTAGTCCAGCGGCTCCTTGACGCGGCTGCCGCGCAGAACAAGGTCAGCTACCGCACAGAGGCGCCGCAGTGGCAGAACGACGACCTTCGCCGAGACCAAGGCGCGACGTCTCGAACGCCGACTGGCAGCGCCCGAGGAAAAAAGGACAAGGATCCGACTGTCAGCCACAGTCGGACTCACATTACCATCGAGCGCGACCGAGACGGCCGCCCGAGAGCAGTAGAACGCCGGGACGACTGTCCGCCTCCTCCTCCTCGCAAGGAAAGGCGAGTCTCCCTGCCGCCTGTTGATCATCTGACTCTTGGCGACTGCCTTGGCTGCCGAGAGGGAGTCAGGGAAAACGACGCCTGCCACCGGATCGATCGGCTCCACCGATCCCTGGTGCTGGAAGAAGAAGACGAGTTGGGTCCGCCTTGTTTCGGGCCCCGCATTTGAGATGAGCCCTTTCCCAAAGGGTTCATGCTCCCAAGAGACACGCCCAAGTACACCAGCTCCGTGAAGCCGGAAGACTGGCTAGTCGACTACTCCACGGCTGTCACCATAATGAACGGCAACAAGCATGTCGTCGTAAAATACGTTCCGCTCATGCTCTAGGGCACGGCCTGGACAAGGCTGAACAGCCTGAAGCCCCGCAGCATCAACAGCTGGGTCGACTTCACCGAAGCATTTGTCCGCAACTTCACCAGCACATACAAGCGTCCTCCCAAGCCTCGTCAGCTCTCCTTGTGCATGCAAGGTCCCGACGAGTCGACTCGCGACTACCTCACGCGTTGGGTCGAGCTTCGGAACTCCTGCGAGGGCGTGCATGAGGTGCAGGCTATCGAGTACTTCACCGCCGGGTGCAGAGAAGGCACCCTCCTCAAGCACAAGCTCCTCTGCGACGAGCCAGAAACCCTCGACGAGCTGCTGATCATAGCAGACAGGTACGCCACGGCCGACTACTCCATGAAGGCGGAGATTCAGGTTAGCGCAACTGGCAAAGTGGCCCCTCAAGCTCCAAGAACTCCGGCGGGAGATGCCAGTCGGCGGCAACAGCAGAGAGACCACAAGCGCAAGGCCCCGCAGCCGGCTTCCAGCAGCCGGCAGGTCGCGACAGTCGAAGCCCAGCAGCCGGATGGGCAGCCTCCACCCAAGCAACAAAAAATTGGCAAGCCCAACTTGTTGCCGGCCTTCTCATACGAGCAATCCCTGGATGGTCCTTGCAAGTTCCATAGCGGCATGAAGCCATCGAATCACACCACCCGGAAGTGCCACTGGCCACCAGGATCGCCAAAGGAGACGGCCTCCTACCTCCCCCGCCTACTGGGTAGCCGCCACCGCCTCCGCCCCAGCAGTCGGCTGTCAGGCCAGTCGGCGCAGTACAAGATGAATACCCCGAAGAACACGGAGCCTACGTGGTATTTACCAGTATGGCTGATGATCGACGCAGCAGGCGGCTGCAGCGACAAGAGGTGAATGCAGTAGCATCAGAGACGCCAGAGTTCATGCACTGGTCCGAAAAGCCTATCAGCTGGAGCAGGGCTGATCACCCAGAGGTGATGCCGAGTCCGGGATCTTATGCCTTGGTCTTGGATGCCACCTTTGCCACGGATAGACGAGCTGCTCGTTTCTCGCGAGTTTTGATAGACGGAGGCAGTAGCATTAACATCCTGTACAAGGACACCATGGAGAAATTAGGAATCAAGCAAAGACAGCTTAAGGACAGCCGAATTGTGTTCCACGGCATTGTTCCTGGGCTTTCCTGCTCACCAGTCGGCAAGATCCTGATGGACATCCTCTTTGGAGACAAAGATCACTTCCGCCGAGAGTCAGTTTGGTTTGAGGTGGTGGACCTTGAGAGCCCATACCATGCACTACTTGGCCGACCCGCCTTGGCCAAGTTCATGGCAGTCCCCCACTACGCCTACCTCAAAATGAAGATGCCCAGTTCCAGGGGGATTCTGACCATAGCCGGTGACTACTGGAAGTCGTCTGCTTGTGCGGCTGAGAGCATTCGGCTAGCCGAGTCCCTGGTGATCGCGGCCGAGAAGCGGCTCCTCGAACGGGTTGTGGCGATGGCCGGCAAGCAGCCAGAGGTATCGCCTAACCCAAAGGAGGAGGAGGCTGAGGGTTCGTTCAAGTCGGCCAAGGAGACAAACAAGATACCCTTGGATCCGGAGCACCCAGAGAGGTACGCTGTCGTAGGGGCAAACCTCGACAGCAAATAGGAAGGCGAGCTCGCCGATTTCCTCCGTGAGAATCGGGACATCTTCGCATGGTCCCCCAAAGACATGCCAGGTGTACCGATGGAATTCGCGAGCACAAGCTACATGTCCGATCTGATGCAAAGCCGGTTAGGCAGCCCCTGCGCCGCCTATCAGAAGAGAAGAGAAGAGTTGTCGAAGAAGAAATAGCCCGGCTCCTAGCAGCCGGCTTCATTATGGAAGTGTTATTTCCAGAGTGGCTAGCCAATCCAGTCCTGGTACTGAAGAAGAACAAGCAGTGGCGAATGTGTATTGACTACACGAGCCTCAACAAGGCCTGCCCTAAGGATCCGTTTGCTCTACCAAGAATTGATCAGGTGATAGACTCCACCGCCGGATGCGAGCTGTTGAGCTTTTTGGATGCATACTCAGGATATCACCAGATCAGGTTGAACCCGGCTGACAGACTGAAGACCGCCTTCATCACGCCATTTGGAGCCTTCTGCTACCTCACCATGACGTTTGGCTTGAGGAATGCCAGCGCCACCTTTCAGCGTTGCATGCAGAAGTGCCTCCTCAAGCAACTCGGGAGAAACGCCCACGTCTACGTGGACGATGTGGTGGTGAAGACGGAAAAGCGTGGAACACTGCTGGAAGACCTCAAGGAGACCTTTGAGAACCTGCGCCGATTCCAGATCAAGCTCAACCCCGAGAAGTGCGTCTTAGCCGAATACCAGCCGGCCAACTCCTTGGCTTCCTGGTCTCCGAACGCGGCATAGAATGCAACCCTGTAAAGATCAAGGCCATTGAGAAGATGGAGGTACCCAGCCGACTGCTGGACGTACAAAAGTTCACCGGCTGCTTGGCGTCCATCAGCCGTTTCATCAGTCGGCTGGGCGAGAAAGCTCTCCCCTTATACCAACTCATGAAGAAGACCACTTTCTTCTAATGGAACCACAAGGCGGACGAAGCTTTTCTCCAGTTGAAGAAGATGTTGACTACTCCGCCCGTTCTGGCGGCTCCGACTCCTAAGGAACCTATGCTCCTGTACATCGCCGCAACCAACCGGGTAGTCAGCACGGTCATTGTAGTGGAACGCAAGGAGGAAGGCAAGGCACTACCTGTCCAGAGACCGGTATATTACCTGAGCGAAGTACTGTCGGCCTCCAAGAAAAACTACCCCCACTACCAGAAGATGTGCTATTGCGTACACTTTACCGCCAAGAAATTGAAGCCTTACTTTCAAGAGCATCCAATCACTGTGGTCTACATGGCCCCACCTGCCGAGATCATCGGAAGCCAAGATGCTTCTGGCCAAGTGGCCAAGTGGGCCATAGAGCTAGCTCCCTACACCATCCACTACCAGCCCCGCACCGCCATCAAGTCACAAGCACTGGCCGACTTTCTCGTCGACTGGGCCGAGACCCAGTACCTACCTCTAGCGCCCGACTACACCCATTGGCGGATGCATTTCGACGGCTCCAAGATGCGCACCGGCTTGGGAGCCGGCATCGTCCTCACTTCCCCTAAAGGCAACAAGATCAAATACGCACTACAAATCCATTTTGCCGCCTCCAACAACGTCGCCGAGTATGAGGCGCTCATTCATGGGCTCCGGCTTGCCAAAGAACTTGGCATTCGCCGGATCCTGTGTTATGGCGACTCGGACTTAGTGGTCCAACAGTCATCTGGCGACTGGGACGCCAAAGATGCAAACATGGCGAGTTACCGTTTCCTCGTGCTGCAACTCAGTGGGTATTTCGAGGGGTGCGAGTGCCTCCATGTGCCAAGAAACGACAACGACCAAGCAGACGCCTTGGCACGAATCGGCTCTACCCGCCAAGAAGTACCATCCGGCGTCGCCCTTCAATGCCTCCTCAAGCCGTCTGTCAATCCTTCACCAGAATCAGACTCCATCTTCATGCCGGCTCATCCCGAAGAAGTCGGATCCGACTCCAGAGCCCCGGCAGACGGTACGGGGATTTTTGGTAGATGGCTCCAAAGCCGCCATAGTCGAGGCCGGCCCAGGGACTGCGGCGGTGGGCTCGAAGACTCCAGAACTCGGCCCAAGAGCCGCGCCAGTTGGCCTGGGGACTTCATTAACCCAGCAAGCGGTTGTTGACTCCAACCCGCCGCCTCCCAGCCCAGCCGCCCTCGTCCAAGTCGCAGTTCTGGCAGTCGAAGAAATAGCAGCACCCTCATGGGCCCAGCCCATCCTCAAATTCCTGGTGAGCAAAGAGCTGCCGACTGATGAGACCTCAGCTCGGCAAGTACAACACCGAGCGGCAGCCTACACCATAGTCAACAGAGAGCTGGTCAGGCGCAGCATCACTGGTGTCTACTAGCGCTGCGTAGAGCCAGAGCAAGGCCAAGCAATTCTCAAACACATCCATCAAGGTGAGTGCGTCCACCATGCGGCTTCAAGAGCACTCATCGCAAAAGCCTTTCGACACGGTTTCTTATGGCCGACTGCCTTAGAAGCGGCCAAGGAATTCGTCCAAAAATGCAAAGGGTGCCAGAAGTTCAGCTCCAAGCCGCACCAGCCGGCTTCTGCACTCAAGACCATTCCCATTGCCTGGCCTTTCGCAGTTTGGGGTCTAGACATGGTGGGACCATTCAAGACTGCACGAGGTGGCTTAACTCACTTACTTGTCATAGTGGACAAGTTCACCAAGTGGATCGAAGCGAAACCAATCAAGAAACTGAACGGTCCGACTGCCGTGACTTTCATCTCTGATATCACAATTTGGTACGGCATACCACACAGCATCATCACCGACAACGGCACAAATTTTGCCAAAGGCGCCTTGGCCCGTTTTTGCGCAACACAGGGCATCCGACTGGACCTAGCGTCCGTCGCCCATCCACAGTCAAACGGCCAGGTGGAGCGAGCAAACGGCCTCATCCTGTCCGGCATCAAGCCCCAGCTGGTCGAGCCTCTGGAGCGCTCAGCTGGCTGCTGGCTCGATGAGTTGCCAGCCATCCTCTGGAGTCTGCGCATGACTCCAAACAAGTCAACCGGCTTCACGCCTTTCTTCCTGGTCTACGGTGCCAAAGCCGTCAACCCAACGGGCATAGAGTTCGACTCCCCGCGAGTCACCATGTACACCGAGGAGGAAGCAGAAGAAGCACGTCAAGACGGCGTCGATCTGCTGGAAGAGGGTCGGCTGTTGGCACTCAGCCGGTCCAGCATCTACCAGCAGAGCCTGCGTCAATACTACAACAGGAAGGTCAAGCTGAGATCTTTCCAAGAAGGCGACATTGTGCTCCGACTGATCCAGCGAACAGCCGGCCAGCACAAGCTGTCGGCACCTTGGGAAGGCCCTTTAATCATCAGCAAAGTGCTGGGCAACGACTCCTACTACCTGATTGACGCTCAGAACCCCCGAGCACACAAGAGGGACGACTCCGGCAAAGAGACAGAGCGGCCATGGAATGCAAATCTCCTCCGAAGATTTTACAGTTGACGCAGTATGTACCACGCTACCTTTTGTATTAAAGTACCATGACTTCGGGCCCCCCAAGACGAGCTCGGGGACTGCCCTCTTTTGTCTATATGATAAAAGTTATGCCTACGAGTATGTTAATCTTTGTTATGCCACTTGGCACCGGGCTCGACAGGTCGGCCCGGGGACTTGCCGCCTTGCACTATGTAATGCTTCCTGCAGTCGGACAAGTAGTGTGTGGCGCTTAAGCCATCTCCTGTCAGAAGCCGCAGCTCGCAAAGCGACTGTACGATGGGCAGGAGTAAGGTAGAATGGGCGTTCACATGAAAAATGGCTAAGGACTCAAAGCATAAAACATAGCTTAAGCCGGATTCCAGCCTTCCTTTTTTCTTTTCGCAAACCAACTATTAAGCAGTCGGCTCACCGCCTTCTATTCAACTTGCTAAAAAACTCTAAAACGGCTAAGTACTTGCCTTCCCAAAGTAGCCAAGCATTTGATCCAATGGCAGTCCGCAGAGCGGCTGTCCGACTGGCAAGACAGGCAACTAAGGGAAAGCGGCAAAGGAAAAGAGCCAAAAGAGCAATGAGCAAGAAAAGATAGAATTCGGATAAATTACATAGCATAGGCCCTTGGCCGAATCGTCGAGCAGAAGTTCAAAATACACCCCGCGGGTGGAATTGTGCGAATTAACAAAGTTCTACAAAGACTACTAAAGCAGATAAAATAAAGATAAGGCGGCAGCCTAAGATGCGGGAGACGGATTCGGAGGGTCGGATGAGACGGCAGCGTCAAGCGTTGGGGAGGCCGGCTGGGCAGTCTCGGCTCGATCGCCTCCGGCGGCATTCGGCTCGGTCGCACGCGGCTCGTTGCTGGAGGCACGGTCGAGCTGTGGCTGGCCGTCCGCTCCGTCTTCTAGTGCTTCCGTCTCGCCTCCGTCCTCCGCCTCGCCTTCCTCCTCGGCGCTGGAACCGATCACCTCCATCGAGTCCTCGCTGTAGTCTGGGTTCATCCCAAACCACTCCGGCGGTACCTCCTCGCCGTCTTCACACCGCTCGGGGACGAAGATGCTGGTGTCGGTGTACTCGGCGATCGCCGCGGCACGCTTGACGAGGGCGTCTTCCGCGGCTGCCAGCTCCAGCTGGGCCTCTGACCGGAGTGTAGCCAGCCGGTCTAGGTCCAGCCCCGGATACCACGCCTTGACATACTCCAAGGCCCGGCGTGCTCCAGCTCGGGCCGAGGAACCTTTCCAGGCCTCAAGACGACCAGCCGTGACCTCCAGCCAGTCGGCAGTCCGACTGGGAGTGTGCGGAGCCTGCATGTCCGGCCACAGGGTAGCAATCGCCTGGGCGCCGACACGTTGAAGCCGGCGCAGCATCCAGTGAGTCGGCCGAAGGCGAGCCTTGATGCTCAGGATATGCTCATCAAGGGTTTGGGGGGCTTCGGCGGTGATCTCTGCACCTTCCGCCCTCCAACCTTTGCGGTCAGCCTCGATGGCTTGGATGGCGGCCTGCGAGTGCCCAGGGAAGAAGTTTGCGAAGATGGAAGAAACGAAGAAACAAGTCAGAAACCGGGAGTCGGCACGATTTATAATTGGCAGCTCGAAGAAAGAAAGTAAAGAAACTCAACATCAACAATGTCTTCAATCGCATGGAAGCCGGAGGCCAGCATTGCCTCTTTGTCAGTCCGGGAGGAGCGCTCGCTCGCG